>NC_079209.1:34488652-34808406 GCF_026745355.1 Beta vulgaris subsp. vulgaris
GGTGGAGTTCGAAGCAGGGGAGGCTGGCGGGTTTGGCCGGTGCACAGAGGCGGAGGGAGGCTGGCGAGAATGTGGTGGTTCGCGTGGGTCGCGACAGCAGCTGCGACGGGCTGCAGGGGATACGCGAAGGTCGCGATTTAGGGGAGAAATCTGGGCTGCGAATTTGACGGTAGGCGTTCGTCGAGTTTGGTGGTTCTTGGCAGTTTTGGTGTGGTGGTTTCCGGTGGTATGCGGTTAATGGGCGAAATTCAGGCAATTTAAGTGGTGGTTCGAAGGGTGGTGTTAATGGTGGTTCTCAATTTTATTTTAGATTTCAAAATCAAAAATCAGAAATTTAGGAAGAAAGAAATGATTGAAGCAAACCTTTGAAGTTGTTTGCTTGAGTAATTGGATGTGTTTGGGTCTCTATTTATAGGGAAAATTTTCTGAACTTGTGGAGTTTAGTCCAGGGGCGGATCTAGGGTGGGTTCAGTGGGTTCAACTGAACCCACAAAAATCCGCGAAAAAACTGGAAAAAATAGGCTAAAAATTCAAAAAGTCATACCCTATATATTTATTTCACGTCGCTTTAAATATGATAGACAACTTGTGGCTTAGTTGTTGAGAACGCTTGTGTTTGTTCCTTTAGTTTCCCCTGTGACGCGGGTTCAAATCCAAAGACAACCTTTTTTTTCATTTTCTTTTTCAGCAACTCCTCTGTAATTCTTCATCAGCCTTTTTTTTCCCTTTTTTCTTTTCTTTTTTTTTTTTTTTGAGGGGAACAATGATTTCATTAATCCATGGACAACGTGTCCATTAAAACATACGGAGCTACATCACTTGGGCAATGAAATTCCCATCGTTGTTCTACACCAAACGGAAATAATCTAGCGAGATTATGGGCAACAGTACTCCCATCTCTCTTAACATGAGAAAAGCTAAAAGAAATAAAATCACGACAAATATCAAAAACATCCCCTAAGATCGCGTCAAGATCCGAAAAAAATACCGCAGCTCTCGATAAACGAGTAGTAACCACCTGGGAATCAGACTTAAATATCACCTCTTGCATTCCATGGCTCCTGGCTAGACGGGCTGCCATATGGACAGCTTTACACTCGGGCACCTCCGGGGGCCAGAATGCCCGTACTCTTTTCACCGCCGAGAAAAGGACCTTGCCCTCCGAATCCCGCACCACAACACCGAGTCCGACCCACCCATCATCACTAATGCTCGCGTCAGAGTTGAGTTTAACCGCCCCCCTAGGAGGTGCAATCCATCGAGACGGACTGGCTCGCCCTTGCATCGTCGGCCCACCATATATGCGCTGAGAGTAATCTGTGAACTCATCTACTTGCCTACACACTCGCTGGCACACCACACCGAAGGGAGTGATACAATTTTCAAACAACAGCTTGTTTCGATCATACCACAGATTCCACATCAAATAGCTTCCTTTCTGCACCATCTTCTTATCCATCGAACCCCATCTAACCAGCGTGTCACGCAACTCTTCACCATCAACCCCACTCACCAGCTCGCCACACTCCATCTCCTCCCAGAATCGCCTAGCATATGGACAGGTAAACAGAACGTGCTTGGCTGTTTCCGTCTCATCCGAACACCGCGGGCAGCAGCTATCTTCTACCAAGTGTCGCTCCCTTAGCACCTCTCTCACGGGAAGCGAGTTGGTTGCAACACGCCATAAGAAATGACGCACCTTTGGTGAAACTTCCATCCCCCACAACGTTCCCCAAGCCTTATGAAAATCTTCAAGAATTCCCCCCTTTCCTAGCATGTATGCGGTTTTCACATAGTATATGCCATCTTTTGAGTAAGCCCACATCAACGTATCTGGTAAACATCTATCACTCAAAGGAATAGCTAGGATACATCTTTAGTCACGCTCCACAAAATGTCGTTCTATCACATCAAGTCTCCAGTCTGATCCATTTTCAGTCAGCAGATCACTAACGACATGCAGACTATCAACCTGCTCACTCACTATAAATCTCCCTTCTGCATCTCCTACCCATGGTTCACTCCAACGATTGATCGTTTTCCCGTCACCCACTCTCCACATCATACCTTCCCGCACTAGACTCTTTGCGCTCCATATACTCCGCCACGAGTAGCTGTTCGAGTATCCTAGCCGCACCTGAAAGATGTCTCCTTGGGGATAGTATTTCGCCTCCATTACTCGACTCAACAGGGAATTCTTGTACTGTGATAGTCGCTAGACTTGTTTACCCAACAAAGCATCATTAAAAACTCGGAGATCCTTAAATCCCATACCTCCCATACACTTAGGTTTGCACATTTTCTCCCAACTCAACCAATGCATTTTCCTTTCATCACCATTTCCTCCCCACCAGAAACGAGCCATCGCTGAATGAAACTCCTGAATAATTGCCACTGGAATTTTATAGACTCCCATGAGATACGTTGGTAGAGCTTGAATAACCGCTTTAATAAGCACCTCCTTTCCTGCTCGAGAAAGCAACTTTTCCTTCCACCCACGTAATTTCTTCCACATTCTATCTAAAAGATCCCTAAAAATCACTTTTTTCGAGCCACTGCAAATAGTATGGATACCAAGATACTTCTGATGTCTGTCAACTTGCCGCATATGGAGGAGATCAATCAATTCTTCTTTTTTCTCAGCTCTGATTCCTTTACTAAAAGACACCTCCGACTTTTCATAGTTAATTTTCTGCCCAGATGCAGCTTCATATTTGTTGAGAATATCAACGATAATACCGCATTCCTGTCGGGTAGCCCTTGTAAAGAGAAGGCTGTCATCTGCAAAAAGAAGGTGAGATATTTCTGGACCATTCCGGCTAGCTTTAGCTCCATGAAGCTCCCTGGTATTAACCTTTTGCTGAATCATTTGGGAAAAAGCATCAGCAACAAGGATGAATAAAAACGAGGAAAGAGGGTCGCCCTGACGAAGTCCTCTGGAGGGGCAAACTGAACCACATACTCGACCATTTATGATAAAAGAATATTGCACTGAAGACACACAACTCATCACCAAATTCACCCATCTGCCATCAAATCCCATCGTCAATAAAAGTTTACGCAGAAAACCCCACTCCACACGATCATAGGCTTTGCTCATGTCCAATTTCATCGCAACTAATCCTTTCCTGCTGTTATTCCTCTTTTTCATCGAATGAAAAATTTTCAAAGCTATCAGGGAGTTATCAGAAATCAGTCTCCCAGGGACAAAAGCACTCTGATTCTCCGTTACAATTGCAGGGAGGAATTGTTTAAGCCTAAGCACTATAGCTTTAGAAGCTATTTTATACAGCACATTACACAAACTTATTGGTCTATATTGAGAAACATACTCCGGAGATTTTACTTTTAGGATAAGAGCAATATTAGTATAATTAACACTACCGGGACAGGAATAATTATGCAAAATATTACTCACAAAATTAAATACCTCATCTCCAATAATATGCCAGAACCTCTGATAAAATATGGCATGCATGCCATCAGGGCCAGGGGCCTTGCACGGATACATCTCACTCAAGGCCGCAAAAATCTCTTCCTTAGTGTAGGGCCGAAGCAACAACTCATTATACTCATTGGTGACCGAACTCCGAACATGCTGCAAAACCTCCTGTAAACTATCTGTAGAAGCCCAGATGAGGTAAAAAAAGAGTCAAAATAGTGTTCCACTTCAACCTCAACCTTCTCTATCTCCGATTGCCACTCCCCAAATCTGTCACGTATGCCAAATATAGTATTTCGCTTTTTTCTCTGCGACGCTTTATGGTGAAAGTATGATGTATTTCTGTCCCCGTCTTTTACCTCAGCAACTCGGGAACGGAGATACCAGTATGCCTATTTTTAGCGTTCAAAGAATCAAGCTCCATCTCCAACATTGAACACTCCTTACAGCTATCCTCCGTTACCGGTTTACTCTGCACTAGATGCAAACGTTTTTCAATATCTCGAATCTGCTTACCCAAATTGCCAAAACCCTTTTTACTCCATGCCTGTAACTCTCCAGCCATCTCACCTAAGCGATCAGTAATCACCCCACCAGACGACTTCGCCCAGGCTCCCCGAACAACCTCCTCACAAGTGGTGTCCAGGAGCCAGCTTGTTTCGAAACGGAACCCAGCACTGCCCCTCTGATGTTGTCGGCTCACATCACCTTTCAAGACTATCACAGAATGGTCCGAGCTATACCGTAATGTGTGTTCGATATATGCCTGGGGGAATAGTTGCATCCACGAATAAGACACCAAAAACCGATCAAGCCGTTCCCTTATACGAGTCTTCGGACTCCTGCCCCTCTCCCACGTATACCATTGCCCAACAAATCTCAGCTCACCAAGGCTACACCGATTAAGAACCTCGCGAAATCCTTCCATAGCACGTCTCTCTCTATCAGCTCCCCTTCCTTTTCCTCGTAACATAGAATTTCATTGAAATCTCCACCAAAAACCATAGGACCATCGAAATCGGCACAAAGGGAATTAATCAAATCCCATGTCTTGTATTTATTTTCTTCTTCGGGCCACCCGTAAATTCCAACAAAATGCCATCTCACATTTCCCCGACTCTCCACATCCCCACAAATATGATTTTGAGAAAATGAGACCACTGTAAAAGAGACCATCTCACTTTTCCAGAAAAGACACAAACCACCTGCGCTACCTACACTAGAAACGCCAATAGCATTCGAAAAACCCAACAAATCCTTTTTCTTTTCAACTACATCCTTCTTCACTTTTGTTTCCGACACGAAGAATATGTCGGGGGTATTAGAAGAGCAAAGCCTTCTCATTTGTCGAACTGTCCAAGAGTTACCCATACCCTGACAGTTCCAGCATAATATATTCATAATGCCCGGCGGGGTTGGTTATCGCCAACCTCCGCCTCGACAATACCAGATTCATTGCCATCAATATTAGTAACGGTCACTTTTTGTTTCTTACGGCCACACATATTCAAATCAATCTCATCATCCACTAACATGTTGTCCACTAGTTTACGTTTTTCACCAACATCCATCTCATTAACAACCTCAAAGTGAGCATCAATTTCTATTTCACCAACTGATTTATTAGAGGAGGCCTTCATTTTTGTTTTCTTATACTTTTTAGCAACATTACCCTTACCTGCTACAAAAGTAAAGTTAGGAGACTTACCCCTTGAAATACGCGGACCATGCACGGCTTCCCCTTGGGTCTCCCCATGCACGTGGATGGGACTCCCATGCACGTGGATGGGAGAAGCAGATGTAGTCTCCTTAGGGCTAGCCCTCTCTTCACCATCAGCGGCCCTCTCACGTTCCTCTAGATGTTTCGAAAAAGACATAGCCTCCTGCACCTTATCCTCTACTTCGACTACCGAACCACCATGCAGACCCCCCACAACCTCTGCTCCCCCTTTGTTCGATACCTCCACCTCACCAGCAGACCCAATGAAATCGAGAGCCCGAGCACCCTTCAAGAAAGCCTTCGTTTCCTCCTCGATCTTTTGACGACCGCGTCTTGGAGACGCCCTAATCCAAGCCCCCCATTGTTTCTCATCCTCCTTATTTTCCTCCGATGCCCTCATACAATCTCTCTCAATATGACCAATCACACCACACATATAGCAGAATGTGGGTAATCTTTCATACTTGATTTCAATGAGAGCCGACGAGCCACCCTTCAAAGACACTCGCTGCACTCTTCGAAGGGGCTTGGTAACGTCCAGTAAAATACGTAATCGAGCCGACTTGTCCGAAATTATGCCATCCGAGTCCATCTCGATAATCTGCCCAAGGCTACCCCCTATCATCCGAATATGCGCCTCCGTTCGACTACGCAACGGCAGATTATAGAAACGCACCCAGAAAGGGCAGAATTTCATGACAATACTCGATGGTTGTACGTCCTCCTCAATCTCCTGAAGCATCATGAGATTCTGATCAAAAGACCAGGGCCGCCCAGCTAAAACCTTTTCTTTGTCCCGTTTACACGCAAACTGAACGACAAAGAACTCATTTTCGATCGACCGGAAAAGGGCACGCTTAGAAATCGCCCATATCTGATTAAGGGTCCTCTTTAAAGCGTCAAAATTATAGGACCTGCACGTTAAAACTTTCCCTACCAGTACCAGAGTCAAATCTTGATTATTATCGGACTCCGGAACATCATCAAGGGAAACAACCTGATCTTCCTCCTCCGTTATTTTCAGGTTTAAAACCTTCGCTGCTATGTCATCATCCATCACAGAAGTCCCAACCATCCCACGAGGGATCAGAAAACTCGAACTATCGAGCCCTAGGAGTGGACAACCACGACTTCGAGAACTCAAACCCTAGCGCTGCTGAGGGAGAGACTTTTTTTATTTTATGCCTCTCTTTTTCTTTTCTTTTCTTTCTCTAAGACTTTTTGTGGGTTCTTTTGTTTTCTTTCCATTTTAAGTTTTTAATCTCATTTTTCTTTTGTTTCTTTTTTTTATGAAAAACCCAATTTATTATATGTCCATCCCTCTACCAATTTAATTTTAGATTATTTTCTTCTAAATTTTTTTTTATCCCAGATAGTAAATATCTTCTTGCTTATAATAAATATCTTACAAAATGTTCAATATTCTTTCTGTAGTCTTTTTATACATGTATTTAGTGCTAATCATATTGAATATCATTTTGTTCGTTCTAGAATAGTGTGAACTCTTTCCTTGTTTTTTTTTTCTGTCAAAACACCCCTTCGGTCCACAAAATTCATAAATGTAACCCAACAGGTTAAATTTCTAGTCATCGATAGTAATTTAGAACTAAAATAAATACATTGGAATATTTCAATTTTTTTTTTTTAACAACTTCGAACCCACGCAGTTCAATTCTTGGATCTGCCACTGGTTTAGTCAAGCTTCATTAATGGAGGAAGTGAGGAGAGAGTTATGGCCTTTGAATATTTACCCAAAATCTGATTTAGTGGACTGATATTCAAGTTTCTACTGACAAGAGTTGAATGTTGACAAAATTTGCTGCTTTTGAGCTGTTGAATCAGACGAGGGAAGAAGAAATGAGGGAAGAAGATGGTGAATCAGATTTTCACTTCTTTTTCCCTTTTTTTGTTTGTTTTTGTTTTAACTTTTCTTTTTTGTAAAAGACACATGGACTTGAACTAATATTTGGGCTTGGATTACTAATGTGGATGGACAATGAACCAAGGTATTCATAAATCAATTTAAGGAATTTGATAAATTAGAAATAATAAAATGATTTAATTGAAACTTGTTAAATAAATCAAAACTAAATGAAATCATTATTTTAATAAACATAGTTATCAAATAAAATCGCATTATCATAAAATAATTTCAAGTGAAAATAATATTAAATCTTAATAAATAATAAAATAATCTTTGAAAATTCGGGGTATTACACGTACTATGTACAGTACTCATATTATGGAATGGGTTAAACCCGTCTAAAGTTAAACCAAGCCTCACACTATGAGCATCTTTGGCAAAGTTTGAATATCTCTTGTCAAATGTTTTCCATGCTTCACCATCCCTTGGATGTTGTAAAAGCTCTTCTTATGAATCATGCTTTTTATGCCATATAATGTACTTTGCAGTTTTCGGACACATAAATAACCTTTGCAACCTTTTCTTAACTGGAAAATACCTTAGAACTTTAGCAGGAATTTTATAATCCTTCCCATTAGTCTTTTCTTTATTAGTTACTTTCCACCTTGAAGTCTTGCAAACACAACAGCTTGTTGCATTTGCGCGCTCCTCCCAATACAACATGTATTCATGAGGTCGTGCATCATTCTTCGGACAATCTAGCCCTAAAACTCTTAAAACATTTTTTTGCTTCATTAAAAGACTTGAGCAAATTTGCATCAGGTAGCATGTCTCTAAGTATTCCTAACAAAGTCGACATTGCTACATTGCTCAACTTATGGTCAAACTTCTATATAAATATTTGAATAAGAAAGGACAGGTTGGAAAATTTCTTGCAACCTGGATATAATTCTTGTTGACCTTCTTCTATTAATCTATAAAACTTCTTTGCATCTTCATTCGGCCCTTCTCTCAATGTATCATGCAACAACCCCTTTACATCATCATTCATGTTTAATATTGCATCATGTTCTTCTGTCACTTCCGGTTCTTTTTCAATATTTATATCTAAGTCTAACAGCTTATCAGTTCTTGGAATAAAACCATTAACAATGATATGATCTCTAACAACATTTCTATACTGCCAATAACGATAATGACAAATATTGCAAGGACAACAAATCTGGTTCCCTTATGCTTTAATAGCAAAAGCCTTACTAATGTACTCCTCAACTCCTTCATCATCATCGCTCCATCTTTGAAGCATCCACCACTTTTTATCTATGTTATTCATTTTGTTCCTTAAATGTGTGTTGCAAACCAGAACTTTAAGTCAGCATCCAATTTTAAAAAATTATAAAAATCCTCAAATTTTAAAACAAATTGTTAACATAAACTTTGAAATAAAGTAGGTTATGTTAAGTAAACATATGGTTAGTAACTTACAAGACAGTTTTACTTTTGTCTCAATGCTCTGTTTTAGGGGAAAAAAATTAATTTAGCTGTTAAATAAAGTAGGTTCTGTTATTATTTTAATCCATGTGACAACTAAAGTAGATAATCCATGTGACAACTAGAATAAAATCAAGAAAAAGTCATGGTTGTAGCATGTATTACTTATAGTCTGGAAAGAAATCTATGAAAAAAAAAACTCAAAATAAAGGTTGCAGATTTAGATGGCTATGTTATTGAAATGTAGTGCTGAAACTTTTATTTTGTGTGTTATTTATCAACTCCACTATCCCTAAACATGAGTATTCAAGCATTAAGACAATAGGCATGCATCATATTATTGACTCTTATGAAGTGAATAATAGCAACCACCTTCATAAACATATAAGGTACACGCACTAAAGGCATTTCTGAATCTGCTTTTCTTTTTCATACTCCTAAAGTGCAGGACATATTGAATATTATAGGAGAATATTTCAGAGATCAGACCAGATTCATATTTTAGTAAGCAAAATTTTTAACCAAAAATAATAATAGGCTGGACCAATCAATTGGTCTTAAGTTCATCTACGAAACAAGAACTATAGCTTTAAAGTAGTAAGAGTTAACTGCCTACATTAGAGATAGGAAGCAAAACCTATCGTGATGACTTGGCTCATTGACAATGGGAATACATACCACATAATCTAGAACTAACTCCGATCCTTGACAGAGTACTTCATATCTTATTCTAATAGTTATAGGCACCAATCTGAAAATCACTTAGAAAAAATTCAAGCAGGCAGAACACCAATATTCACTATTTATTGCACTGAAAAAAAATAATTAAAGCACCATAGATACTCCTAGCAAATATAATGCAGGAGGTGGAATAAGCTCATATCATGCAATTACAATTGATTGAAGAACATACCTTATGAAGCTCGCCTCATGATATGAAATTTTCCCTCTTTGTTGGGTTTTCTTGAATTTCGACTCTTTGGTGTCTTTTCTTGAATAATTTACCCTCTATATTTATATCCTACTACCATGGACCAAAACAAGAACTGCAATATTAGAGAATTTCCAGAAATCGATTGAAGAATTTCCAGAATTCACGAAATTCAAGAAGGTACCTTTATTTTGGAGCTCGACTAAATTTTGTGACTTTTGAAGGATTTCCAGAATTCGCGAAATAGAAGTTCAAAATCTCGCCTCTTTGCTTATTTTTCTTGAATTTCACCTCTATGCTCGGGCTTTCTTTATTAATTTCGCTTACTTGCTGCGTTGAAGATCTAAATTTTGCAGATATACATGAATTTGGGAAGAAATTTGGAATAATATTGAAGGAAATCTCGTGAATTCTCCCTCTTCCTCTTAATATATAATCGGGTGGATTCAGTTCATAGGAGAGATTTGGGATCGAAGATTGAAATTTGTTGGCAAACCTGCAACTGATAGGGTTTTTCAGGTTGTGATCCGATGTCAGTTACCTGAGTAGATGCGTTTCCTTGTTTTAGGAAGATAAGGCGCTGTTCAAAATTTGTGAAGTAGTGTTTAAACTTTCGTGAAAAAAATTGAGGGAAAAAATTATTGCGCGTAATTTTTTGTGAAGTGGCTAAAGCGAATAAGTAACATTGTTATTATTTTATCAAATGCAACGACCATCACCAAGTCGTTGCAATAGATATATATAATGCAACGGTTACTATAAAGTCGTTGCAATATCTTAATCTATGAACCTAAATTGAAATGGGTCGTTGCATTTGATGATCTTGCTGCAATAGTATAAAAACAATTGTTGCATTAGCTTATTTAACCATTGCCTTTGATTAAAAATGTAGTTGTTTGTATAAAGGAAATCTTCCTGTAAATAGAATACTCTAGCTAGTTTGTTTGTGTTTGGCTTTCTCCCCGTGGTTTTTGAGTTGTGGTTTTATCTAAGTTGTGGATTGGTATCTCGGTTCTCTTGACTTTAAATATCTCTCCAACTCCACTAGGACCTATGTAGCACCATGTTCCCAAAATTTTCCCGCTCCCCTAACCTAGCCAACATTATAAGCCATTAAAAGACCCCTTAACTTTCTAGTCGCACTCTTGGTCCTTCAAGATGGTTATGTTGTGAACATGTGTTTAGACCTTAATAGAGCTAGTCGTCCTTACTTGAGGATCGAGCAATTGGCGAGTGGTTCGATTGGTCCTACCTTGATTTTCGTGCTCCTTTCTCCCCCATTTAGTACCCCCATTATCCCTTTTTTCGGTCGCGAGTGTTCTTGCGTTTGTGGGGCTTAGGATTGAGCTATAAGCTAGATTGAGAATGTTTCTCATGCACATTCTTTAGAGTTTTGTGTCCTTTTCCCTCATGTTTGCTTGAGGTAAAGCAAACCTCAAGCTTGAGGGGAGTTGATGAATGAGCTTTTGTGCTCATTCAAGGTTGTCTTATAGGCATCTTTAAGCTTATATCGAGTCATTTTCGTTAGTTTCTAGCTTATTTTCCTTAGTTTTGTATCCTTGAGTCTTTTTGGTATCTGAGGGTAGTTTGTCTTTGCATTTTGGTGTTCTTTGTGTTGCTTTGCAGGTTCTCTGTAATCCCCCACAATTTTAAAGAATTTTCATAAATATATTGAAGTATTTATGTAGTTATATTTAAATCCAAATGAGTTTGGAGAATGATTTGAAATTTAAAAAGGGTTGACTATTTTAAAAGTCAACTAAAAATATTTTTCATAGCTTAATAAAAATTGTAATGTTTTAATTCACTACTACAAAAAAGGGCAAACATAACACCCCTAAATTAACTCGTATTTAAGCAAACGTTATGTAAAGTCTAAATTTAACATTTTACTCGTGTAACAGTTATCTTAAGTTGTATTGAGAATATATCACTTAACACTTATTTTGATGTCTGTTATCTTTGCTTGTGATGTTTTAATTTTTTTTAATGAGAATAATAAAAACTGTTATCTTTTTTTTTATTATTTATAATAATGAATTTGTCAAAATAATTAAATTAAAAAAAAATAACTTCCCCAACTAAAAATTAGGAGCACTTATACGTATCTTTTTTTTTCAAGTTCAGTTGCTAGTTACTGTGTACCCCTCACCATTGATACCTCCGGTTCCCCTTTCTACCTTCGGATCTCATCTCCGACGACAATTCCCATGTCAAATTCCATTGCAGCAGACAAATTCATTCGACCTGTGACAAATTCATCTCCGACGACAATTCCCGTGTCAAATTTCATTTTCACTTCACTGAAACCCTAATATTTCTCTTTCTTACTCTCTTACTCTCAGTCTCTCCTCTTTCTCCCAAAAAAAACTTGTTGCTAGGTGGTAATCGATCTACTGGAATCGTTCTACTAATCGGGCCAATCAAATACTCAAGTTAAACTATTAGATTATCCAACACGAAATAATCACAAGTTTTGAAGTTTGCATTTTTTTCATTCAAAGCGCCTATTTAGAAGAATTACTGATTTTTTTTTTTCTGATTTCTTATTAAATTCTGATTGGAATGATTGTTAATTTGTTATTTCTAAGTGGAAATTATGCTAACCCACTTGAATTTCACTCGAATTTGTGCTATGTTGCTGCTTGGTTATTTGGGAAATTTTGTTGCTTTGCTTTTTTGCTCGATTTTGCTATTGATTTAATGGTCCAATTTTTACTTGATTTTGTTGCTTAAATTTCTGATTGAAACTTGATCTTGTTTGCTCGAATTTCTTACTTAATCTCTGCTTGATTTCTACTGCCATTTCCCATATTTTTACTCGAATGTTGAGCTCTGCTTTGCTCTGTCTTATTTGGGTCAGAACACACTCTGCAGTTCCTGTTGATGACTTGAATGATATCGATTTGGATTATATCAGAGGAACTACCACGGGAACGGATATGGGTAGTTATGAAGAAGTAGATGATGGTGGTTATGAAGATGTTGATGTGTAATTTATGAAGTTTACTTTTAAATTTTTAATGATGATTTCGCAATTTGAAGAATTCTTTCCTACATGATGAATCAGGTTTGGGGGCTCACTTGTTTTTGAAGCTGTTGCTTTATTGTTGAGAAAGGAAGTTGGGATTTTCTGTCGGAAAGAAGTTGTGCATCTCTTGTATCTACTTTTCAACTGTGAGTATATATTCACTGTAAAATAGACATCCAATTGTTTCTACTTGCATTTTCGCTTTACTGGATGAATTTCGTTAATGTTATTAAATTAGCTTGTTATAGCAACAAGCCCCTTCTCTTCCTACATGTGCTAGCAGTAAGTACAAACTAGGAATATAGTTGATACATTGTTGATGGGAAGTCATTGATAAAACAGTCTGGTGTTGCCAGTCCATGCTGTTGTAGTATGTGTTTAAGGGAATTGCTGGCCAGATAGGTAAAGTTATTATCTTCAAAAGATGGACATTTATGCTCAATTGAAGCTGGAAATTGTAACACCCCCAAAATCCATACACGTCTAATGCTACGTCGCATCGACTTTGGGAGTGTTACCGCCGCGATGGAACGCAAGGCATAATTAGAAATATGGTAACTCAAATTCATTGTCTCAAAACCAAATTGCAGCGGAATAGAAAATGTAATTACAACTCGGGAATCATAGATGACCCCTCTTTATTCAAACTCAAACCATGTAATAATGTTCTATAAAATTCATTAATGATCAAACCAAAAGTTAACTTCAAACTACAGTCTAGCCCCCATATGCTTGATGTCATGCAGCAGCACCAGCTCACCTAGTCTGCTCCCCATTGAAGTATCAATAGTTCATCACAGGACAACAAACACATAATAACACACAGTCAGCTATGCTGAGTACGTAATGAACCATTGAAACTATATGAACATAAATGATGCATACATTACACTGTTATATGAACCTACGTTATCTCACATCCTTTAATCTTTCATTATTTGGCATCGAACGGGCACCGTCATCTTACTAGAATCATACGGGCTACTGAATCCTTAATAGACAACTTGGTCTATTAGATGAAATGCAAATACGGTTTTGTTCCGTCTCACACCCATCACCTTAGTATGCATACCCCCAAGATCGAACGGAACCTTCCGCCTACTTGAGTTATCAAAATATAAGGACACTACTGTCGTCACAGTAGGCCTGCGTAGGAGTGTAGGACAAGTCCTACACTCCCCCCATTGTTCTATACTTGTAGGAGTCCAACTACAAGTATCGCCATAATCTTCTTTTATTACCAATCATTCTTTTATAACTTTAAGGAGTCATTTACATACTCTCTTAATTACCAAACTCAATCTTATCCCTAGTAACACTCTTGTTACTCTATAGATCAGATTAATAATGCTGATGTTACACTACGATAGAACTTCGCATTTCAATGCAACATATTTCAATGCATCATATTGATTTCACGTTATAAACGTCTAACCAAACAATCACAATCAAATGTTCCCTATCATGGTACTAGGTTCCAATAACATGAACTGCAACCTAAACATGATACTAAGCTTTGAAAGTAAACTGGTACGCGTACGTACCTTGTAACGGAGAATTTTCGCTGACTTAATAGAACGAGCCGCTTATGAAATTGGGACCTAAATCGTTAAAACAAAGCTTTAGTGTTACGTCCTTGATAACACTAACAACTACTACGTACTAAGACCATAACGATCTAACGATTCGAATTACGCAATAGTTAAAACCTTATTCCAGAACTTTCGTTATAATTCTAATCTAGTGAATTTAACGTCTTTTAGAAGTCAGAGTTAGTGAGTAACTAAGTTAGTTAGTAACATTAGTCCACTTTTACCCATCCAAAATGTCATAAGTCCAGCCTGTCTTATGTCCAAAAGTCAAGTCATATGTCCAAAAGGTAAGTCATATGTCCAAAAGGTAAGTTCCATGTCCAAAAGTAAGTTCCATGTCCAAAAGGGTAAATTCCATGTCCAAAGTGAGTCACAGTCCCAAAGTCAATTTCATGAAACAGGTTACTCATGAAACGATAATAATGTAACTAATAATATACACAATTTTCCTACTTCCAACTTATTCCAATTACAAACCTAACCAGAAATTTTCACTTAAAACAGAACAATAACTTAACTAATAATTTATTACACAACTCTAATTATTAATTAATAATTACAAACCTTTCTTAACTACGAAACAGTAAATATAAGAATAATTAATAAACTGACATACTAAGTTAAGTACAAAATTATACCGTTAGAAATCGCCGCGCGAAAGAATTCCGGCGACCGAAAACCACACCACACACGCGCACAACACCGAAACCGGTTTCCGTCCCAACCCCCTTGCGCGACCCAGATCCGTCGCGCCACCACGCTCGCACGACGCGGAACCACGCTCACACAAACCTTCTCGCAACCTGTCGCGCAGCTACACTCGCACGACGCGATTTCTCGCGCACCCTCACCTTAGCTTGGCGCACTACCCTCGAACACCTTCGCGCACAACTCGACCCCTTCGACGAACTCGCGCAAGCTTTCAACCCTTGACGCCTGCGCACCGTTCGAACCACACAAAACCCTCGAACCGCTCTTTCGCGACCGGCTCGCACCGAATCTCGACCCTCCTCGCCTGCGCACTCGAACCACGAACACCCTTCGCACCAACACGGCGAGGGAGACGAAGAGCACAAGGAGAGAAATCCCGAAAGAGGGAGAACAGCGAGAGAGAAAGAGATCCGAGATAAAGAGAAAGAAAACTCTGAGAGAGAGGAGAGAGAGAAATCGGCCAAGGAGAGTGTGAGGAGAGAGAAAGTCGGCTGGGAGAGAGGGAGAAGAAAGGGTTTAGGGTTTTTTTTTTCTGAAATTCCATCTTCTTTTCCTTTTTATACTCCCTTCCAAAAGGTAGTAACCCTAGGTCGATTAGGTTACTCTTTTAAAATTCCGGAAATTCCTAACAAATTCATATTACTAATAATTTATTCCTATTAACTTGTAAATAAAATTAAAATACCTTTTTATTAATTCTTTATATTTTCTTAATTAGTACGAAATTAGTATAAAAATACGGAGTATTACAGGCTTCCCCCCTTAAAAGAAGTTTCGTCCCGAAACTTTGAGGTAGCCCGTCTTAACGACGATCTTTTGCACTTCTAAGTCCCAAATTTCACAAGCGTTTTCTAACGTTCACACAATAGATAAGCAATTTTCACACATAACTAGCATATAACTAACATAATCAACATAATTAACATACTTTAGGGTGAAAGCGCGAAATTCTATCGCATTCTTCCCCCCTTAAAAGAAAAGTTACGTCCCCGTAACTCACGTACCTCTTGGAAAAGCTCAGGGTACTTCAGACGCATTGCATCTTCGGCTTCCCATGTGGCTTCCTCGGTAGTTTGATTTCTCCACAACACTTGACAATTCTGACGTCCTTATTCCTCGTACTTCGCACTTTGCGGTCTAGGATCTGGACAGGTTTCTCCTCATAGGATAAAGTTTCGTCTAACTCTACGTTTTCAGGTTCAAGGACATGTGACGCATCAGGTACGTATCTCCGGAGTTGGGATACGTGAAACACGTTATGGACCCTTTCTAAGTCGTTGGGTAAATCCAGGCGATAAGCAACTTTCCCTACCCTCGCCAGTATCTCATAGGGTCCTATGAACTTAGGGCTTAGCTTCCCCTTTTTCCCGAATCGCATCACTCCTTTCATTGGGACACCTTAAGCAACACTTTTTCCCCAACTTCGAAATTTTCGTCCCTTCGCTTCTGGTCCGCATAGGATTTTTGCCTGTCCTGTGCAGTCTTAATCTTTTCTTGAATGACTCGCACTTGATCCATCGTCTCTTGAATCATATCAGGTCCTAACACTACAGTCTCACTGATGTCGTTCCAACACAAAGGGCTACGACACTTTCTCCCGTACAACGCTTCAAATGGTGCCATCTTAATACTAGCATGGTAGCTGTTGTTGTATGAGAATTCTATGAGGTCCAAATGGTCTTCCCATGACCCTTGGTATTCTAAAGCACATGCTCGCAACATGTCCTCTAAGGTCTGAATAGTTCGTTCGTTTGACCATCGGTAGCTGGGTGAAAGGCTGTACTCATTAATAGCTCACTACCAAATGCTTCCTGGACCTTTTTCCAGAAATTCGACAGGAATCGAGAATCTCGATCTGATACTATACTTGTGGGTACTCCATGCAATCGAATGACATTTTTCACATAAGCCTTGGCTAAGGCTTCCATACTCCACGTATCTTTCATAGGTATGAACCTTGCTGTCTTGGTTAGTCTATCCACTATCACCCAAATGGTATTATTGCCTCCCCGACTCCTAGGTAAGGCGACAACGAAGTCCATGGATATCGAGTCCCATTTCCATGTCGGAATGTCTAAGGGTTGAATCTTTCCCTGAGGTCTCTTGTGTTCACTTTTGACTTTCTGGCATGTTAAGCATTTGGAAACAAACTCAGCTACTGCTCTCTTCATACCAGGCCACCAAAACATCTTCTTGAGGTCCTTATACAACTTATCTCCCCCTGGGTGGACAGAATACGTCGTGTTATGACCCTCGCTCATTATCTTTTGTTTCAGCTCTTCACACTTTTGTGGCACGCACCACCTACCCTTATATCGTATGCTTCCATCCTCATGGATCGCAAACCCCTCTGCTTTGCCCTCCTTAAGCTTTGCCTTGACTCGCTCAAGTTTCACATCCCCAGGTTGACTCGCCCTTATCTCTTCTAGGAAGTTAGGTTCGATGGTTAGGGCACTCAGCAATCTTTCTACCTCCCCTTCATGAACAACTTCTATCTGAAGTCTAGAGAATTCCTCACAAAGTTTGTCGGCAACGACTAATGTATTCAGGCTATGGCTAGACTTGCGACTTAACGCATCAGCAACAACGTTGGCTTTACCCTCATGGTATTGGATGTCTAAGTCATAGTCCTTGATGAGCTCTAACCATCTGCGTTGTCTCATGTTGAGGTCTTTCTGGGTGAAGATATATTTAAGGCTTTTGTGATCGGTGAAGATACGGCAGGTTACCCCATAGAGGTAGTGTCTCCAGATTTTGAGTGCAAATACTATGGCGGCCAATTCTAGGTCATGTGTTGGGTAATTGACTTCATATGGCTTCAACTGTCGGGACGCATAAGCTATAACTTTCCCGTTTTGCATCAGAACACAACCCAACCCATTTTTGGATGCATCACTATACACATCATATCCTTCGTTCCCATTAGGCAAGGTTAGGACAGGGGCTGAGGTTAATCTCTCTTTGAGTGTTTGGAAGGCCTTCTCACTGTCCTCATTCCAGTAAACCTACAATCCTTCTTCATCAGGTTTGTCATAGGTTTTGCTATTTTGGAGAAGTCTTTCACAAATCTCCTATAGTAACCGGCTAAACCCAAGAAACTTCGTATATCCGTGACATTCTTTGGAGTAGGCCATTCACTCACGGCTTTGATTTTCGCAGGATCGACTGACACACCCTCCTTAGAGATAAAATGACCCAAAAATGACACTCTTTCCAACCAAAACTCACATTTCGAAAACTTTGCATAAAGTTGGTTGTCCCTAAGTGTCTGCAAAATGACCTCAAATGATCCTCATGTTCCTCCTTGTTCTTAGAATAGATCAGGATATCGTCTATGAACACTACGACGAATTTGTCTAGGTAGGGTCGGAAAATTCTATTCATAAGGTCCATGAAAACTGCAGGTGCATTGTTAACCCAAAAGGCATAACCGTAAACTCATAGTGGCCATATCTGGTTCGAAAGGCAGTCTTAGGTATATCATGATCAACAATCCTCAACTGATGGTAACCAGACCTTAAGTCATTTTGGAGAACATCCCCGCACCCTGAAGTTGGTCGAACAAATCATCAATCCTAGGTAATGGATACTTGTTTTTCACAGTGACATTGTTCAACTCTCGGTAGTCTATACATAACCTCAAGCTACCATCCTTCTTTTTCACAAATAAGACGGGTGCTCCCCATGGCGACATGCTAGGTCTAATATACCCTTTGTCTAGAAGTTCCTCTAACTGGTTCTTTAACTCATTCATTTCTGCCGGAGCCATCCGATAGGGGCTTTCGAAATGGGTCCAGTCCCAGGTACTAGGTCAACGGTGAACTCTACATCTCTCCTTGGAGGCATACCAGGTATTTCCTCAGGAAAGACATCCTGGAATTCTCGGACTATGGGCACATCTTCAGGCCTTAACGGATCATCCTCCACTCTTCTCACTGAACACATAAATAGGGGCCAACCCTTGTCTACGTAGTTCTTAAGTTGTAACGCATTGATAACTTTAATTCCTGGTTCTCGAGGTATCTCCTATATGACACTCTTTTCCCCAAGGGTCCTTTAGTTCCACTTTTTGCGCATCGCAATCTATCTTAGCCTGTACTTCCCAAGCCAATCCATCCCCAGAATGATATCTAGGTTTGATAAGTTAAACTCTATCAGATCAGAGGGAAAGTATCCCTCACCTATCTTTAATGGCACTTTTAGGAATCTTTTAGAACAATTAACAGTCTCCCCAGATGGAATGACTATAGGCATAGAAATCGACTCAGACTCGACCAATGTTAAATTTCTAACAGTTGCATGGGCAATAAATGACAAGGATGCTCCAGAATCAAATAAAACTTTAACAGGAGTGGAGTTGATAGAAAATGTACCCGTGACAACGTCTCTACGAGCCTCTTCTTCACTCGTCGTCATCATGTACAGCTTCCCTTTGCCCTTATCTTGGGAACTAGTTGCATTGTTAGCATTAGAGACTTGGTTGCTGGTATGGTAGCGGGCTTGGAATAGTTAGAATTCCCATTGTAATTACCTCCCCCGTTACCATTCCCGTTACCATTTCCGTTTCGGGGCTTGTCCCCATAGTTCCCCTTCCTTTGGCCATTGGGGTTTAGCTTGTTTTTCGAATAGCATTCATAGGCTCTATGCCCCATCTTCCCACATTCCCGGCATTCAACCTTGTTACCCTCACAATCCTTACCAGGTGGTTGTTCGGGCACTTTCTACACCGATATACACGCTCAGGTCTGCGGTTATTAGTGTTATTGTTGCGGTTGTTGTTGTTGTTGTTGTTGGGATTAGGGTTATTGTTGGGTCCCTTACCAAAATTTCTCTGAGGGTTTTGATTATTCTGGTTCCCGTTGTGCTTTTTCTCAAACTTTGGCCCTCAGGGTTTGGGTTATCCTTACGTTTCTCGCCCAGCTTACCCCCTTCCTCCCTTTTCCTGATAGCATAAAGGTGGGCAGCTTTGCCAAACACATGGTCCAGAGAGGTGAATGTATCTCCCCCAGTCTACCCTGCAGGTCAAGGGTAAGTCCCAATTCAAAACGTGAGGCTTTAGCCTCCTCAGTAGGGGCAATCTCTGGGGCAAACCTCATCAGTTCATAAATTTTCGGTAATATTCCTCTACCGACATGGTCCCTTGCTCCAGCATCATAAACTCTTGGGCTTTTTGTTTCTTAAGATACGGAGGGTAGTACTTGTCTCTTAGGGCCTTTTTAAAAGTTTCCCACCCGAAACCCGGTTGGCTGAGAAGGTTGTCCTTAGCCTGGGTCCACCAGAAATGGGCATCCCCTGAAGATAGTAACTAGCTAAGGGCACTGTTTTCTCGTCAGGACAGGTTAAGGTGAAGAAAAGCTTATCAAATTCCCCAACCCAGTTTTCCAACTCTTCAGGTCCCCCTTTTCCATTTAGTATAGGTGGGTTCCTACGGGCCACTTTTTCAGATAGGTCCCATCCCGGCTGTGACCTTGGGCTAAGTTGGCTGTAATCTGTACTAGGTCACGTATCGATTGCTCGATGTTAAGAGAGGTGTCAGGGGCGCCTCCCGATCGAACCATTCTGCGCTGAAATTAACATAGTAGCTATTTCAGTGACTTACACATAATTTTTGTTTTAACTTATTCAACGAATACACATTTAACATATCAACATATATTGCGAACACCTTTAAGTCTGTACTGACTTGCATTACAATCATCCAAAATAAGATGCCATAATTAACAATAAAAGATAATACTATGCACTATTATTGAAAATGGGAATGTAATATTCGTAAAGAAATACTATATATATATATATAAAATCAAATAATGTTACTCCCTAATCGGCATGCAAGCCTTATTATCCCTAACATAACAAATGAACAAAAACGATCAAAATAAAACAAAAATCCTAATCCTACATATATGTTCAAAAGAACTATGGGCCAAGACGGTGAGCTTCATCCTCTGATCCAGAATCCTCCATCCCTCCATCAAGGTCAATCTCATCTGCCTCAGGCTCGCCGTCCTCAAAGAATATATCCTCTAGTATGGGTCCTAGGTCTTCCTCGGGATCTTCTTCCTCGATGGGATCCTCCTCCTCAATGGGATCCTCCTCCTCAATGGGATCCTCCTCCTCAATGGGATCCTCCTCCTCAATGGGATCCTCTTCCTGAACAGGATTCTCATCCTCAACAGGGTCTTCATTCTCAGCAGGGTTCTCCTCCTCAACTGGTATATCCTCTAGTGGAGGTGGCTCATCATCATCATCCTCCCCATGTAACCCTGGTACAACCTGGACTCCACCCAACACTATAATGAAGGTCCTATTGTTCCTTTCATCATCAGAGACGTAAGTGACTGTCCTAAGATTCTGAAAGTCATCAGCTAACAACTCATCCTCAAATGGCTGGTATCTTGGCCTTTTTGCCACAGGTGCTGATGGCGGTTCAGGTATGACCCCTACGTCGCATCGACTTTGGGAGTGTTACCGCCGCGATGGAACGCAAGGCATAATTAGAAATATGGTAACTCAAATTCATTGTCTCAAAACCAAATTGCAGCGGAATAGAAAATGTAATTACAACTCGGGAATCATAGATGACCCCTCTTTATTCAAACTCAAACCATGTAATAATGTTCTATAAAATTCATTAATGATCAAACCAAAAGTTAACTTCAAACTACAGTCTAGCCCCCATATGCTTGATGTCATGCAGCAGCACCAGCTCACCTAGTCTGCTCCCCATTGAAGTATCAATAGTTCATCACAGGACAACAAACACATAATAACACACAGGGTCAGCTATGCTGAGTACGTAATGAACCATTGAAACTATATGAACATAAATGATGCATACATTACCACTGTTATATGAACCTACGTTATCTCACATCCTTTAATCTTTCATTATTTGGCATCGAACGGGCACCGTCATCTCACTAGAATCATACGGGCTACTGAATCCTTAATAGACAACTTGGTCTATTAGATGAAATGCAAATACGGTTTTGTTCCGTCTCACACCCATCACCTTAGTATGCATACCCCAAGATCGAACGGAACCTTCCGCCTACTTGAGTTATCAAAATATAAGGACACTACTGTCGTCACAGTAGGCCTGCGTAGGAGTGTAGGACAAGTCCTACACTCCCCCATTGTTCTATACTTGTAGGGAGTCCAACTACAAGTATCGCCATAATCTTCTTTTATTTCCAATCATTCTTTTATAACTTTAAGGAGTCATTTACATACTCTCTTAATTACCAAACTCAATCTTATCCCTAGTAACACTCTTGTTACTCTATAGATCAGATTAATAATGCTGATGTTACACTACGATAGAACTTCGCATTTCAATGCAACATATTTCAATGCATCATATTGATTTCACGTTATAAACGTCTAACCAAACAATCACAATCAAATGTTCCCTATCATGGTACTAGGTTCCAATAACATGAACTGCAACCTAAACATGATACTAAGCTTTGAAAGTAAACTGGTACGCGTACGTACCTTGTAACGGAGAATTTTCGCTGACTTAATAGAACGAGCCGCTTATGAAATTGGGACCTAAATCGTTAAAACAAAGCTTTAGTGTTACGTCCTTGATAACACTAACAACTACTACGTACTAAGACCATAACGATCTAACGATTCGAATTACGCAATAGTTAAAACCTTATTCCAGAACTTTCGTTATAATTCTAATCTAGTGAATTTAACGTCTTTTAGAAGTCAGAGTTAGTGAGTAACTAAGTTAGTTAGTAACAATAGTCCACTGTTTTACCCATCCAAAATGTCATAAGTCCAGCCTGTCTTATGTCCAAAAGTCAAGTCATATGTCCAAAAGGTAAGTCATATGTCCAAAAGGTAAGTTCCATGTCCAAAAGTAAGTTCCATGTCCAAAAGGGTAAATTCCATGTCCAAAGGGTGAGTCACACGTCCCAAAGTCAGATTTCATGAAACAGGTTACTCATGAAACGATAATAATGTAACTAATAATAATACACAATTTTCCTACTTCCAACTTATTCCAATTACAAACCTAACCAGAAATTTTCACTTAAAACAGAACAATAACTTAACTAATAATTTATTACACAACTCTAATTATTAATTAATAATTACAAACCTTTCTTAACTACGAAACAGTAAATATAAGAATAATTAATAAACTGACATACTAAGTTAAGTACAAAATTTATACCGTTAGAAATCGCCGGCGAAAGAATTCCGGCGACCGAAAACCACACCACACACGCGCACAACACCGAAACCGGTTTCCGTCGCCCAAACCCCCTTGCGCGACCCAGATCCGTCGCGCCACCACGCTCGCACGACGCGGAACCACGCTCACACAAACCTTCTCGCAACCTGTCGCGCAGCTACACTCGCACGACGCGATAGGGAATTGCTGGCCAGATAGGTAAAGTTATTATCTTCAAAAGATGGACATTTATGCTCAATTGAAGCTGGAAATGGTATCATTTGCATGTTGTTTGTGTCTGTGCTGCCACGAGAGGATGACTCCACAGATTGAGCTTTAGGTGATGATGTTTCTCCCTCCATTAAAGAATTCTTGGGGACCTACAATATTAGAAGATTGGCAAGGATCTTTTTCTTTTTTCTTCTTTCTCCACAGTTCTGAAAATACCCATCATAATTTCTTATAACCTAGTTGTTAACTGACTTTTCAACTGTAAGAATGCACTAAATGTTTTTCTGCCATTGCCAATTCTTTCTTCTTTTCCTTTTTTTTCATTGGTGTACTTGGTGTACTTCTCTTGAACATAAACTGAAAATTCCATCTCTGCGAAATGTCGAACTCTTCTGCCTTTTGTATGTGTGAGGGTAGTTTATATGACATGAGCTACCAACGTTTGTTAGTCAATGGATGGAAAAAAAGGCTTCTACAGTCTATTTATTTGGGGCATTCCTAGTATTGAACTCGTGACCTCTCGCACCGAAAGCGAGAATCATACCAGTAGCCTTGTATTTGTGAATTCCAATTTTCTAAACTATTGTTATATATTGATATGATTTCCAGAGCTGTATGTGAAAGGTTGTTCTTGCGTTTGAAGCTGCTAGGCGCTAGCTAGTTCTCTTTTTCCATTGTTGTTGGTCATATTAAGATATTGCAATTCTTTTATGTACTTTGCATCCCACCAAGACTTGTTTGTGTTTGCTTTCGATATGTATGCCATGTTCATAACCTTGATCAGTTATAAACTGTCTCTAGAGTAACTCAAGTCTAATGTCATTTTGCATTGTTTTTCGTTTAGGATCCAAACTAAGAATTGCACCTGCTCCCCTCTTCAATTTCCCCTCCCTCATGAATTGAGGTTAGTGTTAATTAGGAATTTAGGATAGTAGACATATTCAGACATTTTAATTATCATCTTGAACATAACAAAGAAAAAGTTGATATAATAAATGATATTATTACAAGTCTAGTTAGCCACATGTATTTTTTCATTGGTAGACACCTGTTTGTAGCATTTATAAGATAGGGATGTTTTTGTTGAAGGGTATGACAGTAGCTACTCTTTACTCAGCGCATAAATATCTTCATAAAGCTAGGGGGTATGTTTCATTGTTCCCTCTTCCAACTATAAGACATGGATAGTAGAGATATTCTGAACTGGCAGTGGCTACTGTCATACCCTATTATATAAGGGAAGTTTGGGACCAATTTCTTAATTTTGCAATGGATCGATGCAATTATTTGAGTTGGTATTATTGCTTAGACACATAGCTAAACTGTTAGTGCAGTTTAATTAATTTAAGTAAACTCGTTTTGATGTCGACCATGCCTCTTAATGCTTGAAACTAGCGTCTTGGAATTGCTCATTCAAATTTTAAAAAATTGATGCATATTTATTGGAGTTGAGTCAAGTAGATTATAATTAGCAGAGATCAATATTCGATCCTCCTACCCATTACATCCTCTGCTTAGGCTGAAGGTCAATCTCTATTACCCATTAGTTGCATGATTACCCCCAAAATGTCTTTTGGTGTTTCTCAGCCATCAGGTTTTAATCATTTATCTTGTTTCAGTTGATACTGGATTCTTGATATTATTAATATACTATTTTATTATTAATATACTATTTTATTATTAATATACTATTTTATTATTTGCCTAAACTTGTTATGAACACATAGGGGAATTATCAAATTTAGCACGTATCATCGAAAATATATCAAGAAGATAAAAAAGAATCCCGAAATTAGATGGAATCAAATAGAGGTATCTGACTTTCATTTCATTATTTTGATAACGCAAATATTTTTCATTGTCTATATTAAAGTATTTGCGATTTCTTGTGTATAGTGCCCTCGTCAACCGCTTGGTACTCTAGACTGTGGATATTATGTGTGTCGCTACATGCTTGAGACGGTACAGTTGAGACGACTATTGATAAGGTACTTGAACATTAGTTATAATTTGGCTTTTTTTAATTTCTATATGATTACGAATCTTTTAGACTGTAGATTTATATCTATATTATATTAGAGATATGAAGAGCAGTTTGGATAAATTGGTTGAAAATACTAGATTATTATTTTATATCTGAATGATCTTGCCACAACTATGATAAATTAATTTGTGCATGATTAATTATAAAGTTTAATTACTTTTCAAGTTTTTGTATATGAGTACTTATTTTGTAATTACCTTTATTGTAGTATTATCAAGGCATTGGTCCAAACTATTCTCAGGAGAAAATTGATGAACTCAGGGAGTTGTGGATTACATATGTCGGAGATCAACATGAAGCACAAATGATGAATGAGTTATAACTTTCCGCCTAATTTTTTTAACCTTAATCCACTTTTGGACATACATTATATTTTTGGATTTGGATATTGATATCATGTGGATATGGTTATAGGATAGATTTGATCTTGTTTATGATTTAGATTAATATTGATATGTATATATAGCAGTTCATTTTAGAAGTTTAATTAGATTTATGAATATTAGTTGAATTATTTTGTAATATAAAGAATTTTGGAAGTTAGGAATATCAATTCAATTTATTGGTTAAGATCTTATGGGTTGAGTATTGATTATACAAAAGATACAGTTATTGTACTGTTAATATCTGTGTGCTCCTACGGCCAATAATATATGCGTGAAATGATAATTTCATTATTTTAAAAAAATATCATAGATAACAGTTATAGGTAATATATGTTATATATATTATAGGAAAACATAACAGTTATTCAAGATAAGTGTTATATATAAATAGCAAACATAACACTTATTTATAAAATGTGTTATCTAATGGCATATACATGTATTACAAATAACAATTATGTTTTCTCTGGCAAACATAACACTTTCGTCAGGTGTTATGTTTACTTTACATTACATTGACTTGGATAACACCTCAAAATTGTTATGTAAAGCCTTATTTAACAGTTATCTTTGCCTTTTTTTGTAGTAGTGATTAAGCATGTTTTAATAAGAGTTTTAATTATTAAAAGCATATTTGAAAAGATTATTTGATGACTAAAGTCCTAATGAGCCCATCTTATTAGTCATCAAAGTTTTATTTATTGAAATCTCTTTTCCTAAGCCAAAAAGGAAAAGCCTCTATTTAAATATCCTAAAAACCCAAATTTTTACTAACGCCTACGTCATTTTCTCTCTCCTCTTTCCACGTGACCTTCTCCCTCTCACTCGGCGTTTTCTTTCTCTCTCTTCTTCTTATTGTGCGTCGTTCATATTTTTCTCTCAAAAGCTTGGTTCTTCTTCGCTAAGTAACGTTTCTTGTTAAACAAGAAACATCACAAATCTTTTCAAGAACCAAGTTAGTGCTGCCACCGGCCCCTTTTTGCTGTCACTGCTGCCCGGCGCCCTTCCTTCCTCCTTGTTGTGGCTGTTTTTCTTTTCTTCTTCTCTAAGATTCCATTAAAGTATTAGTTTTTATATTATTTTATTTATTAGCATGTTTATGATTTAAATTATTGTTTTTATATGCAATATATATTTCGGCTATCATATATATAAATATAATAAATTTAAGATTTATTATATTAAGTTATTTTCAGTTTTTATTATGAAAGTTATAGTTTTTACGGTTTTTAATCACTAGAAACTATATGTACAAAATATAAATCATGAGATTTGTTAGCATATAATTTTATATGTATTAAATATATTTTCAGAAGATTTATAAAATTTTATAAGTGCTGCAATTTCAGAAAATACGTATTTTAAGAGTTTTAAATGATTTTTAATCACTAGAATAGTTGTACTATACTAGGGATTAAAATAACGAAAGTTTGATATGTAAAAACGATTTTAAAACACGTTTAAGGGGTTTGGGTCGTTTTTAAGTTGCTGTAAATTTTTAGTTCAAAGTATTTATTTCATTATTTTATTTTCTAGGCGGAGATTTCGTAGTAGGAGACTTTTAGAGCGTAAAAGTGGCCTACAGATTCGTTAATATCATGTATTTAGAAACATGCTTTAAGGATGTTTTATTTATTAGTATCATGTATAGGACTCTGTTGTTCATATATATGATTTACTGGAATTATTTTACATGCTATTTGCCTATGTGCTACATATAAACTAGAAATATTTATGAGTATGAATGTTTGTATGGAAGTTTGATGCAAGCAGATAAGTCCAGTTTATGTATTAATTCGTGAGTGAATTAATGTAAGTAAGATTGAATCATATGTTACATGGATTCTTGAGTATTATTTATTTATCTTATAAGAACCGTGGATCTTATTTGGTAAGTACAAGTTATACCTATATAAAGGTAAAGTTATTGTTGACTGAGTCAACAAGCAAGTTAGTAAAGTATAAAAGAAGTTAAAGGAGTTTTGATTGATGAGTAGTGATCACTTGTTAATCCAAAGATAAAAAGGAATTCTGTTATGATTGTGTGATTATTATTTATGTGCTTGGTTGGTGTCAACACAAGTATTAAAATATATTCAATGTAAAGTGAAACGAGAATAGGTTATAGACTTTAGACTGGTGCACGTCTAGAGTTGGACACTAAGGGTTGGAGTACATGGTGGTAGCCCATGGCTTTACTAGGATTGGATTGATCACCATTCCTCATTAGTTAAAGGTTCCTCGATATCGCAGGTCAATTTTGGAATGTGTAGTAGCTCCCATATTTCCTAATTTCAAGTATAGACAACTCGTCCAATAACTATTCCATTTAAAGAAATAGAAAAAGTTTAGAGTCTAGTTCAGTATGAGTCGTCTGCAGATTATTATATGTGTATATTATTATTTATTCCTGCAAGTTATATTTTTGTAGTATCATGTTTAGGGTTATGGATGTCTGATATGTAGTACTCAGCTTTGCTGATTACATGCTTGTCTGTGTTTGTGATCATGGCTTTGCCTATTGATCCTGTGGTGATCCTTCGGGGGAGCAGAGTTGAGACGACATTGACATTACAGGTTCGAAGATGCATATCATTGGGGAATCTGGAATGGAGAGGCTCTTGTATTATTAGAACCATTTAAGTTGTTTTCATAGGAGTTATGTTTTCAGACAATAGTTTTAAGTTGGTGTGTTTTAGTTTCTGACATTGTTTTTGGTTTCATAAGTTTTAATAAAGTTGATTTTTAATAAGTTGTTTTCCGCTGCAAAATTCTGAGTAAGCCGAAACGTTATCACACGGGCGATAATGCCTGGGTAATTCTCTAAGGTTATTATAAAAGTGTTTTCTAGAAAAAGAGAATTATCGGGGTGTTACAAAGTGGTATCTGGGAGCTTTAGGTTAGTTTATGACTTATAGGCGCCTAACTAACTAGCTTACTAAGTGACTTTAGCTTATTAAGTTACCTAACTTATTGGTCATTTGGAGGAAACCTTAGTATTGCTCCTACGTTTTGATTTCAGAAACTTTTTACAAAAACCGAAAGATTTTTCGGAAGAATTAGGGGTTCCAATTTTGAGTTCGGCAAAAAAAAAAAATTCCGAAAAGTGCTGAGTCCGAAAAAAAAAAATTCGAGTGAAGATTTTTTTTTCGAGTGACCAGGTGGTCCATATTTTTTTTTTATTTCGAAAAGTTATTTTCAGGCACTGGAGTAATATTATTTATAAAAGTGTCTGCATTATTTTTCATGCCTTTAAGGTTTATAGTATTGCATTGTGAGATTGGGTAGTATAAGAAGGGCATATAAGATAGAAATATTATATGTCTGCATCAGGAAGTTAGTTCAGCATCATTATTATTTTTCTTCCCTGCAAATCTGCACATTATCATTTTTTTTTTGTAATAAGTGCATTATTATTATACTTCCCTGCTATTGATGCATAAATATTTTTCTTCCCTGCTAACTGTTTATAATTCTTGCCTGCAAAGTGTATATTTACATGCTTTTGTTGTTGTTTACCTTTTTATTATTTGTGGGAACACGTCAGGAAGAGTGCTAAACCTTCTGGTTTATTGTGTTGTAGCTCTACGAATATGGCTGCTAATCTAGGAAACTATTTTAACCCCATCGTTCTGACTGACGATGAAGCCGACGACCGTCATCCACCCATTGACCATAGGGAGTATGAAGAACTGCATTGGATAATGTGTTGTATTTTGAGGAAAGAATTTGCTAGTGATGATGAAGTCATCATAGAGATGGACCGTGCTAGAGGTACTACTAGGGAGGATATTTATGATGCATGTATGAGGATTGAATCCGACCCTGAAGAGGACGAAGACACCATACCTATTAGAAGATCTAAGATTCAGAGAAAGTTCATCGATTACTATGAGGATGATGAAGAGGATGAAGCTAGTGATGAAACCTTCATACCTGAGCAATATAAGGAAGACAAGGATAAGGATGGCAATGTAGTGCCATAGGTTATATATACTTATATACTTTTTATTTTTATATATACATATAGATATACATAAGGTTTTAGTTATAAGAATAATGTTGGATATGTGCCAACAAGACAAAGGTGTTTTATAGAATTATCATTTTAGGAAAAATATAGATACTGGTGTGTTGTTCTTTATTTCACATTATTTTCCCTTCTATGGAAGAATAAAAAAATATAGTTTATTTTATTGGAAAAGTAAGAATTTATTTCGGGCACGTAATGGGAAATACTTTTATTTATTTTTATTATGTGAATATATTTTCTTGCTCAATTCGTTTCATGTTGATATGAATTTATTTACGTGAACAATTATATGATTATTAGAGAACATTTCATATTGGAACTTAGTGGAATTGTTTGTTGATGCGATCTTTAATGATCAAATCAAGTGTTGCCTTGCTTAGATGACCATGCAAGTTGTGCTGGAACCTAAAGTAGAGTTACGTTAAGTTTCAGTCGCGAAGTAGAGTGTCAAACAACAATGATGCATTATCTTCTGCTATTCGCCTATTGGCAGAGAATTCGACGCAAGAAAGACCTGAGCGTCCCAATTTTGATGGGGACATGTTTGAGAGACTAGCTAAGATTAAACCGTTGTACCTTAAGGGGTAAGCTGACCTTATCCTCTTAGAGAGTCGGATTAGGGCGTATTAAAAGATTTCTGGGGCTGTGAACTATCCTGAGAGTGTGAAAGTAGTTCAAGTTATACTGTATCTGAAAGATGAGACTGACTTATAGTGGAAAGAGAATGAGACTAGACTTAGTATTATGAAAGAGTTTATTTGGGAATCCTTTATTGCTGCTTTAGAGGAATATTTTACCCTACTTTTATGAGGAAACTAAAGGCCTAAGAGTTTATCAATCTTAGGATGGAGAGCATGACCATCTCTGAGTATTATAGAAAGTTCATAGCTAGGTTTGCATTTGAGGTAATAGCCACTGAGGAGTTAAAGGCTCAATGATTTGAGCAAGCTTTGATTGAGGAAATTCAATTGGGTTTAGTAGATTTCGAAGTGTTTGATTTGCCTATTAGCATACCTATTGGAGAAATCATAAGGTGTACCAAGTTGTTTAGAAATTGCCTTTAAAGATAGGAGACTTTGTATTTCCGTCTGACTTAATAGAATTCAATTTGGGAGACCTAGATGTGATTATTGGGATGAATTGGTTATGACTTTACAAGGCTAACATTGATCGTGAGGTTCAAAAGGTAGTGCTGAGAACCCTTCGGGAAAATTGACCTCATATAGACGATTTGGGAAACCAAGAAGTTTGGAGTGATCTCTACTATGCAAGTGCAGAAGTTGATGAGGAAGGGGTATGAGCTATTCTTCTGTAGCGTGCAGAATGTGAGTAAGGAAGCTGAGTTGAAACTTGAGGATGTTCCAATAGTGACTGAGTTTATGGACGTATTTCCGAGTGAAATTTCAGGTATGCCGCCTGCAAGAGCCGTTGCGTTTACCATAGACTTAGTTCCTGGAACTGCACCTATATCTAAGGCACCTTATAGAATGGCACCTCCTGAGATGAGTGAGTTAAAGACGCAATTGCAAGAACTTTTAGATAAAGGTTATATCAGACCTAGTGCATCACCTTGGGGAGCTCCTGTATTGTTCGTGAAGAAAAAGGATGGGAGTATGAGGTTATGTATCGACTATAGGGAGTTGAACAATGTTACCATCAAGAACAAGTACCCTTTGCCTAGAATAGATGACCTATTCAACCAATTGAATGGAGCGAGTGTGTTCTCGAAGATTGACTTACGTTCTGGATATCATCAATTGAGGGTAGCAGATAAGGATGTACCTAAGACTGCCTTTCGAACGCGTTATGGTCACTACGAGTTCACTGTAATGCCTTTTGGGTTAACCAATGCTCCTGCTATATTTATGGACTTGATGAATAGGATCTTTCATGAGTTTTTGGATAAGTTCGTAGTGGTTTTCATTGATGACATTTTGATATATTCAAGGAATGAAACCGAGCATGATGAACATTTAAGGATTATTTTGGAGACTTTGAGAAAGAACCAACTATATGCCAAGTTCTCTAAGTGTGAGTTTCGTTTGGAGAAAGTAGCATTTTTGGGTCATTTTGTGTCTAAGGAAGGAGTCTCAGTAGATCCTGCCAAAATCCAAGCTGTGAGTGAGTGGCCAACTCCAAAGAGTGTGTCAGATATTAGGAGTTTCTTGGGTTTAGCTGGCTATTATAGGAGATTCGTGCGAGATTTCTCGAAGATAGCAAGACCTATGACTAATTTGATGAAAAAGGAGTCCAAGTTTGAGTGGAATGAGAAGTGTGAGGAAGCTTTTCAGATTTTGAAGGATCGTTTAACCACTGCACCTGTTTTAACCCTACCTAATGGGAATGAGGGATTTGAGGTCTACAGTGATGCTTCGAAAAATGGTTTGGGTTGTGTATTGCAACAGAATGGTAAGGTAATAGCTTATGCGTCGCGTCAATTAAAACCTTATGAGGCTAATTACCCTACCCATGATCTAGAGTTAGATGCCATAGTGTTTGCATTGAAGATTTGGAGACATTATCTTTATGGAGCAACTTGCAAGATATTTACAGACCATAAGAGTTTGAAGTACATCTTTACTCAAAAGGACTTGAATATGAGGCAAAGAAGATGGCTAGAGTTGATTAAGGATTATGATCTAGATATCCAGTATCATGAGTGGAAAGCAAATGTGGTTGCTGACGCCTTGAGTCGAAAATCGAGTCATAGCTTGAGTGCTTTGATAGTCCCTGAGGAGTTGTGTCGAGATATGCAAAGGTTGAGCCTAGAAATTTTAAATCATGGGGAGAGTGAGGCTAGACTTAGTAATCTTTCTTTGGGAGTGTCAGTTTTCGACGAGATTATTGAGGGTCAAGTCGGGGATGAGCACCTAGACAAGATCAAGGAGAAAATGAAGCAAGGTAAGGAAGTAGACTTCAAGATTCATGATGATGGGAGTCTAAGGTTTAAAGGGAGGTGGTGTGTACCACAGAAGTGCAATGACCTTAAGAGACGTCTTATGGACGAGGGGCACAATACTCCATATTCTGTGCACCCTGGGGGTGACAAGTTGTACAAGGACCTTAAGATGATCTATTGGTGGCCAAACATGAAGCGAGAAGTAGCCGAATATGTGTCTAAGTGCCTAACCTGTCAGAAAGTGAAGATAGACCATAAGAGACCCATGGGGAAAGTTCAACCGTTAGACGTTCCTGGATGGAAATGGGATTCTATTTCTATGGACTTTGTGACTGCCTTACCCAAGACGAAGAGTGGAAATGATACCATTTGGGTTATTGGGGATAGACTGACCAAGTCCGCCGTGTTCATACCTATTAAGGAGACATGGAAAAAGAAGCAACTCACTAAGACCTATATCAAACATGTAGTGAGATTGCATGGAGTTCCAAAGGACATTATCTCGGATCGTGACTCTAGATTTCTATCTAAGTTCTGGAAAAAGGTCCAATTAAACCTTGGGACAACATTGAAAATGAGTACCGCCTTTCACCCTGCGACCGATGGTCAGACTTAGAGGACTAATCAGACTATGGAGGATATGTTGAGGGCTTGTGCAATTGATTTTCAAGGAAGTTGGGAGGACCAATTAGATTTGATTGAGTTTTCTTACAACAATAGTTACCATGCGAGTATAAAGATGGCACCTTTTGAGGCGTTATATGGACGGAAGTGTAGAAGTCCCATTTGCTGGAACGACTTTAGCGAAAATATAGTTTTGGGGACTGAATTTATTGAGGAGACCGTCAAGAATGTCAAATTGATTCAGTCTCGAATTCAAGCGGCGCAAGATAAGCAGAAGAGTTATGCAGATTTAAAACGTCGCGAAGATGAATTTGCTGTATGTGATAAAGTATTCTTGAAAGTATCACCCACTAAAGGTGTTATGAGATTTGGGAAAAAGGGCAAGCTAAGTGCTAAATATGTAGGCCCATATGAGATTTTGGAGCGCATTGGGAAAGTAGCTTATAGATTGGCATTGCCAATGGAGTTTGAAAAGATGCATGATGTTTTCCACACCTCCCAACTTAAGCGCTACATCCCTGATGAGCGTCATGTGTTAGAACCTGAAAGAGTGCAGATAGATAGTAGCCTCACATATGAGGAAAGACCTGTCAAGATTCTCGACAGGAAAGTGCGTAGTACGCGCAACAAGGATGTTCATATTGTCAAAGTTCTTTGGTCTAACGACGAGTCAGAAGAGGCAACGTGGGAAGCCGAAGAGGATATGAGGAAAAAGTATCCAGACCTATTCCTTGAGGTGAGTTACGAGGGCGTAACTCGTTTTCTTTAAGGGGGGTACACTACTACAAAAAAGGGCAAAGATAACTGTTAAATAAAGCTTTACATAACAGTTTTGAGGTGTTATCCAAGTCAATGTAATGTAAAGTAAACATAACACCTGATGAAAGTGTTATGTTTGCCAGAGAAAACATAACAGTGATTTATAATACAGGTTATGCCACTAGATAACACATTTTGTAAATAAGTGTTATGTTTGCTATTTATATGACAAATTGAAAAAAGGAAAATTTAACACTCATCTTGAATAACTGTTATGTTTTCCTATAATATATATAACATATATTACCTATAACTGTTATCTATGATATTTTTTAAAAAATAATCAAATTATCATTTCACGCGCACATATTATTGGCGGTAGGCAGCACGCAGACATTGACGGTACAATACCTGTATCTGTTGTATAATTAATACTCAACCAATAAGATCTTACAACCAATAAATTAAATTGATATTCCAAACTTCCAAAATTCTTTATATTACAAAATAATTCAACTAATATTCATAAATCTAAGCTTCTAAAAAACTACTATATATACATATTAATATTAATCTAAATCATAAACAAGATCAAATCTATCCTATAGCCACATCCACATGATATCAATATCCAAATCCAAAAATATAATGTATGTCCAAAAGTGGATTAAGGTTAAAAAAATTAGGCGAAAAGTTAGAACTCATTCATCATTTGTGCTTCGTGTTGATCTCCGACATATGTAATCTACAACTCTCTGAGTTCATCAATTTTCTCCTGAGAATATGTTGGACCAATGCCTTGATAGTACTACAATAAAGGTAATTACAAAATAAGTATTCATATATAAAAATTGAAAAGTAATTAAACTTTATAATTAATCATGCACAAATTAATTTATCATAGTTGTAGCAAGATCATTCAGATATAAAATAATAGTCAAGTATTTTCAACCAATTTATCCAAAATACTCTTCATCTCTCTAATATAATATAGATACAAATCTACAGTCTGAAAGATTCATAATCATATAGAAATTTCAAAAAGCCAAATTATAACTAATGTTCAAGTACCTTATCAGGAATAACTAGTCGTCTCAACTGTACCGTCTCAAGCATGTAGCGGCACACATAATATCCACAGTCTAAAGTACCAGGCGGTTGGCAAGGGCACTATACACAGGAAATCAAAAATACTTTAATATAGACAATGAAGAATATTTTTGTGTATCAAAAATGAAATGAAAGTCATATACCTCTATTTGATTCCATCTAATTTCGGGATTCTTTTTAATCTTCTTGATATCTTTTCGATGGTACGTGCCAAATGCATTACATTATTGCCAACTGCAAAATAGAAAAGGTATAATAACTCTAAGATGCAAAAGGATCGAAAAAAAGACTCCTTGACCCACAATCTCAACCAGCAAAGAATATCAAACCACCACCTGCTATTCTTCTTCTTATTCCCAGATATGTACAAGTCTAGTGGAAATTCCATAAGAGATGTTTAGAATTTAGAAAAAGGCTTTGGTGGTGCTATAGTTATTGATGACATAGCCCCATGGTGGTGGTGGCTAATAAGATGCACTCACTGGCTGGTGGAACAATGTTTCAGCAGTGAGGTGGAAGATATGGGGCTTTTGAGTTGATACTTGTGGATATGTTTCTGCTAAGCTTCTTTTGGCAGAGACTACATGCTAATACTGTCTCTATTTCAATACTGCAGCTAGTTGGTTGCCGTGTCATTCCATGGGCGAAGTCCAACCTTAACTATACTGCTCAAGCTCTCATCATTTCTGCAGGTAACAGCTATATCATGTTAATTAATTGCTCAAAGTTCTTTTGCTAGAAATGAACCAGCATCTTTGTGACACTTGGAATTACTAGAAGCACGGCAAGAACTCCGTCCATCTTTATTCAAATCTCAGGACTTACTAGAAGCACAGCAGGAAAATTCTGCAGGAATTACTAGAATATATTTGTTATGTCTCTTGCACAGGAGGGTCTGATTGTTTAGGGAACTGCGGCTACACAAGGGGTTTCATCTGATGATTTAGAATGACGCCAAATGTAAATTTTAATGCTTTATTAAGTGTGAGAACCAAATAGGATCTTTGAATTTCTATGTTTATTTCATCATAACAGGAATTGCATATCCTTCAGCTTGGGTCATGCATTTATAGAGCTTCCTGTCCTGTTGATTCTTTAGTTCTCTAAAGTAAATAAGAAAAACAATTCCTTTACTATCAGCAAATCTCTAAATTTGAGATTCTAGGCTACTTTCTATCTGCATTCTATTGCAGGCTGCTTTTTTTTTTTCCTGAAAGGACTATGAATTTTTAATATCCTTTGGAAGATGTGATTTTTAACTACAGAAAGCTATCTTCAAAATATCAATGTTTCATAGGTTATGAAGATGTGGGGGAGGGTACAAGCAGGTGTAAAACCTAGGATTTCTGCTTTTCAGTTATTATATGTACAAATCAAAGATGTATTGGAGATCTGAAATTGAAAATCTATGAGATTAACCATTAACTTTATGACTTTTATGCTTGGATCGAATAGATGTTGGAGAGTTTTTTAACAAGTCTAGGTTCCATCTGAACTCAGCCATAGAATTTGAAAAAGGAAAGTGTATGTTCTCTAGCTAGGAAACATGATGGAGAAGGAAGCTTGTATCTACATGACCAGAGATTTAGCTAGTGAATTGGACCTTAGCTAGAGACTACATATAGAGTTTGGTTTATCTGTTAAAGCTGATGTATTTTGTTGGCTAATTTCTTTGTAATGCACATGGGGGTGATATTATTTGATGGTTGCTGGGATAATTTATGGGTCTCAGGTGCAGTAGGTGGTTTCAGGTGCAACGCCATCCAATTTGTGGGTCAAAGCTCATCAAGCCACCCCTCAAAAAAGTAGAAGCCGCTTCGTAAAATTCCATGTCACTCACCAGCAATAGAGCGGACCACTTCATGAGCTAGCTGGGCCCAAAAAAGGTGCAGTTGGTCACACAGAAACTTTAATATGGCAAACAATATTTCAGCTTTCCTCCTAGAAATTTGAAACATCAATATAGTTGCTTCTAATCTGATCACTTGTGATAAATATCAAGCAGCTTTTCGAATCTTTACAGTTGTGAAGAAGAATTTGGAGTTAGAATCTCCGAAAGAAAGCCAATTTATTCTGTATTTTTGATGCAGAATACTTTCCTCAACATATGACCAATATCTCAGTTTATCAATGAGTTTCATTTCCTAATACTCAAAGTGGAACTTAAATGATGGAGACAAAGCATGTGAACTTTTCAGGAAGGGAATAACCAAATAAAAAAGATGCTTGCCTTAAGTTTTGAGTAACCAACTCTCCACCAGGTTTAGGAAAGTGAGAAGTTAAACTGTTCTAATATTTCTGGAACCAGAGCACCCAGAGCTCGAAGCATAGCCCAGCGAGCATGAAGTATTTCATAGCTACAGAGCAAAAAAGTTATCATAGACACCATTATCAATAAATTAAAAAATTGACACCGCTTGCTAATCCATTTTAACAGCTTAGTAGAACACCAAAATGCTCAATGTTAACTCATATTCAGATAGTAGGTTTTCATAAGTTAACGGAAGGTGTTTGTGGTTACTGTAGGTGGCTGACATGGAGGCATACGGCACATAGATAGTTGGTAATATCGTCATGACTTTCCCATATCAGCCAAACAAGCTTAACATGGTGAACTCAATTAAGCCTATCTCCGTTCTTGATAATAACAAAGTGTGCGAGAATCACTTGCCATAATAAGGAGCTCTTACCCAACTCTTTCCAGTTTGTCTATATCACTACCTTATATGTTGGTTTCTGCACTAGAAAACTGGAATTGTGCTACTAATGCTTCTAATTAACCAAAAATTAGAGTAAGCTACTTGTCTAATCCTCCTATGAACCACAAGGTCCACAATCTATTATGTGCGAATTGGTAAGCATTTCGCCTAGTTTAACAAATAAGGTCATACAGTAGATTACACTCTCGCACCCACCTTACATATCAAAATATACCTGCATAATACTAAGATATTGTCCACAATCGAGTAAAATACGTAAATGTAAAAACCTTAGCATACTCAAACAAACACTTTCAGATTGAGAAGTGACTAAAAGAACATAACATGACCAACCAACAGCCATGTTATCAAAATTCCCACACCGTTCATTAAATTCCTTGTCCAAGCGTATGGAGAGGTGATGTTAGTGCACCTCGGCAGCTACACAAGCATATATAAAACCAAATATAACCAAGTTACACTTCTACATAAGAAACCACTATTATTTTGATACAAAGGCCCTAGAAAAGTAGTCACAATAGCACTCTTCTTTGCAGTAAGGACCTCTGCAACTAATTACTAACGTAATAATTTCTTAAACTGTCTTAGATGAATGACCGGATGACAAAAGATCAAATACCATCATAATTTACATTACGGGACTGATAAGGCCAGCAAGATAGCAGTTGTGCATAATGGATAAAGTCTTATAGAGAACATACCAGAATATGTTGGCAGATCACAAGTCAACATTGTACATCTTGTAGATTGCAATACGCCAGAGCTCAGCATGACAAAGGATAAATGTTTAGAGCTACACAGTAGTTCTCCTACTTGATTTTGCTTTTTAAACCTAAATTGCATTTCATTTTTATACAATTATAATCCATAATGTTCACCTTGAACAATCGGCAAAGCAAAAGCTTTATACACACTAGCTTGAGCAGAATCCTCGTAGAATGCTTTGTCAAGGCTGAAACATAGATCTCCATCTTTCTCATCCTTCAACAGAAAGCAGGCACATCCAATTTCAGTAAAAAAAATCAACGAAATTAAATGAAAATAAAATTACGATTTGCGATTAGCATCTCCACTTAATTTTTCTACAGGAAAAGAACATATAACCTTGAAATTGAATGATTTGTTGTCGATGAGATGAATGCTGACGCAAGAGCCGTGATCTCTTATCTCGCTGGAACTCAAAGGCCTAAATTGAGCACAAACTGTGACATTCGACATCTTCAATTTGACCTAAGAACCAAAATTGAAGATGAATTTCAAATTAATTGAATGAAGAGTAACGATGATCAAAATTCATCATTCAATTCTTCAGTGAATACTTTATGTATTAGGAATACACACGGACATGAAAATTAAGAATTACCTGTAAATTGTCGGTAACAATGGTGAGTTTGGTTGTCGGTTTTGATTTCCTGGGTAGAACGAAGATTCAAATTTCTATCAATATTATGTTGTCTGCTGGAATAAAATTGAGCGCGCGAGGGACGAAATGTTATCGGAGATGATGGCCGGAGATTGAAACAGGAGGTGGAATTCAGAGGTGATGCGAGTGAGGCGTTGGAGGCGATGATGCGAGTGAGGCGTTGGAGTTCAGTTTACGGTTTCTATTTTACATTTTAAGGATTTAAAGTGTTCCTACTTCCTAATTTCTAGTCAAATAAACCGTTTTATTATATAATTATTTTGACGATTTTTTTTATTATTAATAATAAAGCATCACATTCTTGTAAAAATAATAATAATAAAATACCACACACTAATTTTATAGCAAAGATAACACACTTTAAGATAATTGTTAAGTGATATGTTATCAATACAAGCTAAGATAACAGTTCTTCTGTTAAAGCGTTAAATTTAGATTTTACATAACAGTTGCTAAAATAAGAGTTAATTTAAGGGTGTTATCTTTGCTCTTTTTTGTAGTAGTGGTAGAATGCGATAAATTTCGCGCTTTTGTCTATTTTTATGAGATTTTCATGCATATGTATGCCTATGTTGGGCAAGTTGCACATGTTAGTGCAAAAGAAGTAGAATCACCGTATAAGAAAAGTGTTCATAAGTAACACAAGTGTTTTAAAAATGGGAAAGTGCACGAGGGGCACTACCTTTTCTCAGAAAGTTTTCGAAATGATGAGTTCAACTTTTGAAAGTACGAGGATTTTGTGTTAAGTTTCGGGACGAAACTTCTTTTAAGGGGGGTAGACTGTAATCCCCACAATTTTAAAGAATTTTCATAAATATATTGAAGTATTTATGTAGTTATATTTAAATCCAAATGAGTTTGGAGAATGATTTGACTTTTTAAAAGGGTTGACTATTTTAAAAGTCAACTAAAAATATTTTTCATAGCTTAATAAAAATTGTAATGTTTTAATTAAGCATGTTTTAATAAGAGTTTTAATTATTAAAAGCATATTTGAAAAGAAAGCTTAATGGAATCGAAAGCCCAAAAGTGATAAAAAGGGAAAGGATTATTTGATGACTAAAGTCCTAATGAGCCCATCTTATTAGTCATCAAAGTTTTATTTATTGAAATCTCTTTTCCTAAGCCCAAAAGGAAAAGCCTCTATTTAAATATCCTAAAAACCCAAAATTTACCCTACACACTCTATTTCTCTCTCCTCTTTCCACGCGACCTTTCCTTCTCCCTCTCACTCGGCGTTTTCTTTCTCTCTCTTCTTCTTATTGTGCGTCGTTCATATTTTTCTCTCAAAAGCTTGTTTCTTCTTCGCTAAGTAACGTTTCTTGTTGAACAAGAAATGTCACAAATCTTTTCAAGAACCAAGTTAGTGCTGCCACCGGCCCCTTTTTGCTGTCACTGCTGCCGGCGCCCTTCCTTCCTCCTTGTTGTGGTTGTTTTTCTTTTCTTCTTCTCTAAGATTCCATTAAAGTATTAGTTTTTATATTATTTTATTATTTATTAGCATGTTTATGATTTAAATTATTGTTTTATATGCAATATATATTTCGGCTATCATATATATAAATATAATAAATTTCAGATTTATTATATTAAGTTATTTTCAGTTTTTATTATGAAAGTTATAGTTTTTACGGTTTTTAATCACTAGAAACTATATGTATAAAATATAAATCATGAGATTTGGTTAGCATATAATTTTATATGTATTAAATATATTTTCAGAAGATTTATAAAATTTTATAAGTGTTGTAATTTCAGAAAATACGTATTTTAAGAGTTTTAAATGATTTTTAATCACTAGAATAGTTGCACTATACTAGGGATTAAAAATAACGAAAGTTTGATATGTAAAAACGATTTTAAAACACGTTTAAGGGGTTTGGGTCGTTTTTAAAGTTGCTGTAAATTTTTAGTTCAAAGTATTTATTTCATTATTTTATTTTCTAGGCGGATATTTCGTAGTAGGAGACTTTTAGAGCGTAAAAGTGGCCTACAGATTCGTTTATACAAGGTATGATTTAGAAACATGCTTTAAGGATGTTTTATTTATTAGTATCATGTATAGGACTCTGTTGTTCATATATATGATTTACTGGAATTGTTTTACATGCTATTTGCCTGTGTGCTACATGTAAACTAGAAATATTTACGAGTATGAATGTTTGTATGGAAGTTTGATGCAAGCAGATAAGTCCAGTTTATGTATTCATTCGTGAGTGAATTAATGTAAGTAAGATTGAATCATGTGTTACATGGATTCTTGAGTATTATTTATTTATCTTATAAGAACCGTGGATCTTATTTGGTAAGTACAAGTTATACCTATATAAAGGTAAAGTTATTGTTGACTGAGTCAACAAACAAGTTAGTAAAGTATAAAAGAAGTTAAAGGAGTCTTGATTGATGAGTTGTGATCACTTGTTAATCCAAAGATAAAAAGGAATTCTGTTATGATTGTGTGATTATTAGTTATGTGCTTGGTTGGTGTCAACACAGGTATTAAAATATATTCAACGTAAAGTGAAACGAGAATAGGTTATAGACTTTAGACTGGTGCACGTCTAGAGTTGGACACTAAGGGTTGGAGTACATGGTGGTAGCCCATGGCTTTACTAGGATTGGATTAATCACCATTCCTCATTAGTTAAAGGTTCCTCGATATCGCAGGTCAATTTTGGAATATGTAGTAGCTCCCATATTTCCTATTTTCAAGTATAGACAACTCGTCCAATAACTAATCCATTTAAAGAAATAAATAAAGTTTAGAGTCTAGTTCAGTATGAATCGTCTGCAGATTTTTATATGTGTATATTATTATTTATTCCTGCAAGTTATATTTTTGTAGTATCATGTTTAGGGTTATGTATGTCTGATATGTAGAACTCAGCTTTGCTGATTACGTGCTTGTCTGTGTTTGTGATCATGGCTTTGCCTATTGATCCTGTGGTGATCCTTCGGGGGAGCAGAGTTGAGACGACATTGACATTACAGGTTCGAAGATGCATATCATTGGGGAATCTGGAATGGAGAGGCTCTTGTATTATTAGAACCATTTAAGTTGTTTTCATAGGAGTTATGTTTTCAGACAATAGTTTTAAGTTGGTTTGTTTTAGTTTCTGACATTGTTTTTGGTTTCATAAGTTTTAATAAAGTTGAATTTTAATAAGTTGTTTTCCGTTGCAAAATTCTGAGTAAGCCGAAACGTTATCACACGGGCGATAATGCCTGGGTAATTCTCTAAGGTTATTATAAAAGTGTTTTCTAGAAAAAGAGAATTATCGGGGTGTTACATTCTCGAGGTGGCTCGTGGCATTGATTGGCGTACTCTCAACCTATGGAAGCTTATAGGACAATGTTCTTGTCGCTTCAAACTAGGAACTCACTCTTCGCTGGATCTCCAGCTCAACTTAAGCAGGAATCGAAGATAAGTTGTAGACCAGAAGGAGCGAGCTTTCCAGCTTAGAGCGAGCGTACCCTCAAGACCCTTAGAGCGAGCGCTTTGAGGAGGAGCGGGCACTCCTGTTGTGATTTCGCTCAACTTCGTTTTCTCCGTCGCGATTTACGGTTTTATTTTTAGTGCCTTATAAAAGCAAAAGGGCGGAGAACGCAAAGGAGGACGGATTCTACTTCATTAGTTTAGTTTAGTTTTAAACTTGCAAGCGGTTAGTTAGTGAGAGAAACTAGAGAGAGAAGGGGTGACAACTTCAAACTCCTATGGATTTCAACCAATTTATGCACTCTTATTGAACTTTAAGGGTTAATCTCCACAGTTATTCCTTGTAGTCAGTTAGTTTGTACTCTTTGCACTTGATTTCAATCTAAGTAGTTGTTTATTTTGAGTTTCTTTAGTTTATCCAATTTCTCTACTTGATTTCTTGTTGCATGTTGATAATTTGTGTTTCTATTTACTCTATGTTGTTTATCATGAGTAGTGATGTAATACTCCTAGGTATGTAAGAAACCTTATCATGAGTAATGATGTAATTCCCCTAGTAGATATTGTCCTCTTTAGCCCCTATCCCGTAAGGATTTGCTTTGGTGCAAAACCGAAGTCCTATCCAAAAGGCCTCTACAAGGTTGAGGTGTCCACCTCTTAATAAAGAAGGTTTCGTTCTCCTAAACTTTCGATGAGATAACCAAGGTGCCTAAGATTTTGGCTACAAGTGAGTAGTCCCAATTTAGGGCTTGGGGGTGAAAAACCTCTTTTTGTGACTATGTGTAGTTGATTGGAGCATGTTAATCAGATTGTGAATGTGAAAATTGAGTTTTAGTGTGATTTGATTGCGGGTCTCTTTGCTTGATCACCATTGAATCTCTTCTAAGCTATCCTAATAGTAATCGAGAGGTGAATTTAGGATGTGTAGCTCACTAGACTCGCTTGTCTTGAATCCACTAAGAGCTTAGGTATTTGAGTCAAGATTTTGTGAATTGGATGTACTTATGCATGTTAAATTGAGTAATTACCACGAGAATAGGAGTTGATTAGTCTAAAATACTACTAATTTACTTCAGAAGGTGGTTAGTTATTGCATATAGTTTACTTTCATCACATTCATACCTTAATTAACTAATTCCCCATTGACTATCTCATATGAACTTAGATTGGGGCCTCATCCCCAATACCTATTTTCATCATATTGTATCCTCATTATAACTTAATTGCATATCCTAGTATAATATAACCCTTAATCCTAGTTGTAACCGAGACTCATCATCCGATAGTCTGAAATTTGTGTTCACTACCGGTCCTCCCTTGGGTTCGACCCCTTGATTGCCCTTGCTACTTTTTGTGGATTCCGTCGAGGTGTTTTATAATTTATATGTGGAGGAGATCTCTTAGGCCCTTAACAACACCCTAAGTGCCGCCTTAACCCCACACTAGGGTCCCTATGGTAAGATAAAGGACTCTGCCAGATCGGAATCTTTCGCAGGTTAACCCGTCTTGGGTTTGTGGGCAGACACTTTGAGAGTGATGGGGATGGTAAGGGGAAAACCTCAACCAAAGTATCCCTAGTAGGGATCAAACCTCCAACCTTTAGGTTGGAAAGTTCTTTCCTTACCACTAGGCCAAGCTTACCTTGGTAATCAATCATTTTGATATGTGATGTTCTTATTGATGTTGTATATGTAAATAATGTGACAATAGTATATGATGTTTTTTTTTTAACAATTTTGGCAGTATAATATAAAGTATATGTTACTAGTTTATATAAAATATGAGTAGTATGACATATCCTAATAGTGTTTGCATCACCTTCAAATCCCCCTACAAGGGATCTCAACTTATCTTTATAAAACAAAGTTTACATAGAAACATGACAACGATATATGTAACACCCCGATAATTCTCTCTTTTCATAAATACCTTTATAATATTAGAAAAAGAGTGTTTTCTCAACGCCTTTCCTCAATATTCTAGACGGAAAAATGCGTTGAGAAATTGATTCTCAACGCTTTGAAAAAGCGTCGAGATTTTAGGCGTGGAGAATTCTCGACGCTTTCTTGCGTTGAGATTCTCAACGCAAAGACGCGTCCAGTATGACTTGTGACGCTTTTTTGTGTTGAGTTTCTCAACGCTTTTCTGCGACTTGAAATGTGCGTGACGCTTTTTTGTGTTGGGTTTCTCAACGCTTTTTTGCGTCGCGCAATATGCTCTAGACACATTCTAGCGTCAAGATTATTTTACCTTCACAAATAAATTTTTAGAGCCAAAATAACTCTTAACACGAAAAAGTGTCGAGATTTTAGCCTAGAAAAAACATCTACAAACAATAGAATGCATAAGTTTATAATAATAATAATAATAATAATAATAATAATAATAATAATAATAATAATAATAATAATAATAATAATAATAATAATAATAAATAATAATAATAATAATAATAATAATAATAATAATAATATATAATATAATAATAATAATAATAATAATAATAATAATAATAATAATAATAATAATAATAATAATAATAATAATAATAATAATAATAATAATAATAATAATAATAATCACTATTTAATTGGATATGGATCAAATATAATATATTACAATTAAGCGATTTTCCAATAAAAAAAATTGAGGTAGAAATGACCAATATATAATAATATTAATGATTAAATACACACTAAAATATTCTATTCGATCACAAATAAAATAAGTCAATTAAATAATGTCTACTATCAACTTCTTCAAACCTTACAAAAAAGAGCATAACAAGCATAACAAAAGAGATATATCTTTTACAAGGCCTTTTAAAATCATTAATAGCTTTATGAGTTGTACTAATTTAATGGACGATCCTTGACTTCTTTTCCTTCACCATCACCTTGAACCTTGAAAAAAAAAACAAAGAATAATGACATAAGTAATCTTAATTATATAATGTGATATATTATATATAGTGAGCGCCAATTATAAAAGATGTAAAAAAGTTAGTTAATGACAAAAGAAAAGAATATGTAAGTTCACCCTAAGAATCTGCTAAAGAAAAAAATATGAAACCATGAAAAAGTGGGAATATTCAAGGATAGGGGTGGCAAGGTGGGCAGTAGCTAGCAGGGTTGCATCAGTTAGCAGGGTTGGCAGAAAGGGGGAGGGGGCTACAGGGGGCAATACCTAGGAGAGGGGGTGGCAGTGTGGGCAGTAGCTAGCAGGGTGGCAGGGTGTGGCAGCAGTTAGCAGGTCGGCAGTAGCTAGGGGAGGGGGTGGTAGGGTGGCAGCAGGGTATGGCAGTAGGTGGAGGGTGGCAGCAGGGGGTGGTAGTAGGTTGGAGGATGACAGCAGGAGGGTGTGACAGTAGTTAGCAAGTTGGCAGTAGCTAGGGGAGGGGGTGGGGGGTGGCAGTAGGTGGAAGCCAAAACACCATAACTTCATGAGAATCATTGATAGAAACGAGTCACATAACAAAATTCACCAATAAGGCCGCAAGTATTATGTTATGATGCACAAGGACATATAAATAACATTATTTAGTTACAAAATCAGCTAATCATGTAAATATTCAAGGATTTACTTATTCATATAAATAATTTGGTCTCACAGTTATGTTACAATAAACTTCACATTGTTGAAGAGTACATTTATGCAGCAAGTGAATGAGTATTAACTAATAGTTCATTAGCCACCCATTGATTTACTCAATGGAAATGAAATTTCAGACGAAAATTTCTTTCACCCCCTGACCCTGAATTTAGGCTGCCTGAATTTAGCAAAAATCAGAATTTCATCTCTCCTCTCTAATCGCACAACAGCTTGAGTCACCAGTCAATTGTAAAGGCGGCAATTTTATCATCTTCTTTATTGTTCTAAGCTATTTGGTTGTTTAATTAGCTATCGCAATGGGAAAGAAGAAGTCCGATGAAGCAAGCACAAAAGAAACACCTAAAGCTGGAAAGAAGCTCTTAGTTTCCGGAGCCAACAAAAAATTTATGACAACAAGTTTAGCTAGTCTCTTATTTAGCCACTACCCCTGTATGCAAACGATGCAATCAAATGGCCACACTTATACATAGTGCTGAACTAGAAAACTTATCTACTAGACCGAAAACACGACCAACTAGCCTAGTAATAGTCAAAAAGCAATTTTCAGTATCCATAAAATATACTAGATTTTTTTCAACAGCACTAAGATCAAACAGTTCTGATACTCAATGAGAAACCCTCGCTTCTATTCTTATTATGGTTCAATAATGTCTACTAGAAACAGATCTTTGTACCACAGCAATGTAACAATTTATGTGGCAACAAGCAATCGTCGGATAAATAGCAGTTGCCAAGTATTAACATAACACAAAGGTAACATCTCATAGCAAGGAAGAACCAATTAAAACATTTAACAGCACATGAGTGTGGAATGTTTGCAAAACACGCTAGCATGACAATCAAATAAATCAATTGGACACAAGACAAAAAGTTAAATCATAGGAGTGACTAAATTTGACACTAAAAATACTATCTTAGCCTCAACAGCAGGATCAATATCAACGTTAGCTTTCACAAAGAGATAGCCAACAACCTTGACAATAACCAACTTCATATCATCTACTCTTTAGAGTCCATCATTCCATGAGTTAATAATGTGGCACATCAGATTTTTAGTACTTTCACGAGGTACGTACTGTCACATTGACTTAAGCAGAACCTACTACCTTGACCTCATAATAGAATGGAATTGAGGCGGGAGGATGATACGATGAAACTAGAGAATAATCGGATGGTTTTGCTGCTTAAGCAAAAGGAAATGGTGCTAGGTATGCAAACGTCAAAAACATCATTAGAGCGCACTTCCCTTAGCATTGACAGGCTCCAAGGAAGAGATGGAACCAAGAATGAGTCAAGTGTGGGCAGGTTAGTAGATAGGGGTTGCGGAAAGGGGGAGGGGGAGGGGGAGGGGGCAGCAGCTAGCAGGGTGGGCAGAAAGAGGGAGGAGGGCTACAGGGGGAGGGCAGTACCTAGGAAAGGGAGTGGCAGTGTGGGCTGTAGCTAGCAGGGTGGCAGCAGTTAGGAGATTGGCAGTAGCTAGGGGAGGGGAGTGGCAGGGTGGTGGCAGGGTGGCAGCAGGGGGTGGCAGTAGGTGGGGTGGGTGGCAGCAGGGGTGGCAGTAGGTAGGAGGATGACAGCAGGGGGTGGTAGGCTGTGGGAGGGGGGTCTAAAGGTTGGCGGGGGTGGGGTAACATGGGAAGGGGGGTGGTAGGTGGTGGGCAGCAAGCTATAGTCTCTTTGTCAAATGAAAAGAGAATAGATTGTAGCATCTTTGTAAGCCATCGAAATACTATATGACATTTATCTTATACTAAAAGCACTTGGACGCATTGATTGTATATCGAACTCGTCTTCATAGATATCAATTCGACAACAAAGCTGATTATGCTTCTCCAAAGAAAACCAAACAGTAGTGAGTATTAAACGAGAGAGTAATTTAATTTGTATTGCTAATAATGCTAATTAATAACCACTATATTCTTGAATCTGACTATTGACAATGATACTCCATTGCAGCTGATCATTAAAAAAGAAGCAAAAATTAGCTAAAGGTGGGGTGAAAGAGTAAAACAAGAGACTATGATTAGTCAAGACAGGGTGGAAACAATCATCATTACACTAGTAATTAGCAAAGATAGATAAATCTTCTCAGGAGAATGTAGAGGCTTTAAACGACAAACAAATGATTGAGATTATTATGGAAACATTTAGATGATATATTAAATTAGTACTTAGAACTAAGCATGGATCATATTAACTAAATCAGCAGGAAACAATTCAAATCAAGTACATAATACCCCGAGAACATAGCAGCAGGAAACAAATCAAATCAAGTAATGGATTCTCTCTAATGCACTAAAACAGTAAGCCAGCATCTCACACTCATACTTCAACAACTTAAAAGTCACTGAAACATGTTGATAATGAGAAGCTTAAATCGATAACGTTTTGATTGCTCTAAGTATGATGATATAAGAGATAACCATTGTATATCTTGATGCTTTGAACTTGAAGTTTTATTTTCTTTACCTACCAAAACATTACAAAATCAAACAATAGCTATAAATTAGAGAGCAATTGCAAGATATTCCCAGTTCTCATGGGTTGTTGAAGGTTAAAATAAACAAATAGATAAGACTAGAATCAGTTAATGGAGATGATGCAAGTGAAAGGGGTTACAACATCAAATTATAGTTCCTTCCTATGGCCCAAGGAATTGGTACGTGTTCACAAGAAAGAGGAAACAAATGATGAAGCTATGGACATAAATGATAGCCATATCTATAAGGACGAGAATAGGGATGTGAAGGAAAAAGTAAAAGAAAAAGATAGAGCTTTGACGAAGCCAATCAGCTCATATTCAATCTGCTACGAACATCACGAAATTTAAAACTACTAGCACAATCTAAGCGAGCATTTTGCTGATGTTTATAGCAGTAAATATAAATAAGATCACCCGAAGATCACAAATTGCTGCTTCTGCCTATCCTTGTTCGTGTAATAAAGGGTCTAAAGTAAAAGAGCATTACTATGCTACTTACATGATTCCTCATTTAGAGTAATCAAGGCTCTGCAATCATTGCTATGCTTTGCTTCCCTGCTCCCCTTCCTTGCTTCTGCAGTCTGCAACAAAAAAATCTAAACTTCTTGCCAATATGAAAGAAGATAAGGGGAGAGAATAGAATTTGTAGATGTTACAAGATATTTCTAAAGAACTGACGTAATGCCCATAACTAAAAAATAGGGAATGATTTTCTTTCCAGAATATTTCAAAGAAACAAAAGACTAACTGTGGACAAACTCAACTATAGTTGAAATTACAGGTAAGTGTTTTCTTTCCAGAATATTTCAAGAACTTCATGAATCCCAAATAATATATATTATTTATTTATTTAATGAAATTGGAGGATTTAACCTCCTTTTAGCAAATTCAATGAAATAACACAAGCCCAAATATAAATCTAGTGCAAATACAACCTAGAAAACAAAAAATAGCATAAAGTCACAGAAAACCCATTGAATTTCAACAAAATTCCCAAGAATTCACTTAGGTGTTGCGTGAACAAAAGAGGATATGGAAATTAGGGAATTTATGACTTCGTCGGAACTAATTGAATGAGAGTTGGGATTAATCTGGAACTTTTTTCGTTTCATAAACAACAAAATATGAAGAATTTGCTCAAAAGCACCGACCTTGAGTAATTTGCAGAAGAAAATCAACCGATCGAGTATGGAGTTTGCGTCAATTAGCAGCTTGAATTTCCAGAATTTGTGTCCTGTAATTTGAGCATGAACATTAACCTAACCTTGAATATGAAGAATTTGCTCAAAAGACATTAATCTTGAATATGAAATGAATTTGCTCACCACTAGCAAATTCAAGCACGGTGCAAAAACTGCGAGATTACGTTGAGAATTTGCTCACACTCGAGCGAGTATCCAGTACTTAGTGGTTAGTGGTTACCGCTTAATACGTGGTTAAGAGAGAGATCAAAAAAATTGAAAGTAGCGGGTTTAGTTGACATGTGGTGGGCACGTGTTATTAATTCGCGACGCTTTTTATGTGATGCGAAATACTACAACATAAAAAAGCGTTGAGAAAATACGCGATTCATTAATTATATTTGACACTTAAGTAAAGTGTTGAGACAATTGTGTTGAGAAAGTACTCTATTTCTAGTAGTATACAAGTAGAGAATTACCCAAGTATTATCGCCCGTGTGATAACGTATCGACTTATTCAGAATTTTGCAGCGGAAATAAATAACTAATCTTCAAACTTTATGATAAATAAATAAATAAGTATTTAGAAACCAAACAATCTAAATGAGTCTACTCAAACAAACTTAATAAAATATGTTCTTAGTAATGCAGAAAAATGAATTATACTAGTTACACATTCTCGCCATTCCAGATTCCCAATGATGCATATCTGCGAACCTATAAGGTCAATGCTATACTGAATCTGCTCACTAAAATGGATCATCACAGGATCAATAAGGCAAAGTCATGATCACACACACAAACAAAGTACGTAATCAACAAAGTTGAGTACTACATACTAAAACATAAGCATTCCTAACATGACATTAAATAAATAACATGCAGGGACATATAATAATATAAACATATAATATTCTGCAGATAACTTTAACTGGACTAAACTCTAAACATCTTTTTATTACTTTAATGGAATAGTTATTGGAACTGAGTTGTCTTTTCTACTAATGCCTTCACCTACGAAGACGAAATACAGGTGCTACTAGGCACTACAACGCATTTTAGATTGACCTGCAATATCGAGGAACTTTTGCTAACTGAAAAAAAAGGAATGGTGATCAATCCATCTCCTGTAAAAAGCCTTGGGCTACCACCATGTACGCCAACTCTAGACGTGCACCAGTCTAAAGTCTATAGCTATCCTTGTTACACTTTACGTTCTTTACAGTATTACTTGTTATGACACACATACAAGCAACACATAATACAAAGCAAACATGCACATTGAACTCTTTTATCTTAGGATTTCATAAGTGATCACAACTTACAATCCAAGACTTACTTTCTTTTTAATCTCAACTTTCTTATTTGTTGAACCTAGCCAACAATAATCTTACCTTTAAAAAAGTATAATTTATCAACTTACCAAATAAGGCCTACAGTCCTCATCATAAGATAGTGAAAATAATACTTGTAAGGGAATACATGAATAACATGATTCGGTCTCTATAACATATATTAAGTCCTCATGCGAATTAATAAATAAAATTTCCTTTTCATGCTTGCATCAAATATTTCATACAAACATACAATCTAGTACTCATAATAAATCTCAAATCATATGCTTGCACACAGGCATAAAACATGTAAAAATCAAATACTAGAAATCATATATGAACATATAAAGTTCTTATATATGATACTAAAATTTCTTTCTCCTTAAATCATGATACTAATTACATTGCACACATGTATGTACGTACCTTGTGTAAACTAGTAGGCAAGCCACTTTTAATTCTTTAAAGTCTCCTACTGAGTATTCTCCGCCTAGAAATCAATATAAACTAAAATCAAGATTCTAAAATAAAAACAAAGCAACTCTAAAATATTTAAAATCCCCTTTAAATATATTCAAAAGTTGATTTTAATATCAAAACTTCAATTACTTTTAATTCCTAGCATAGTACTACCATACTAGTAATTAAAATTCTTAAAATCCATAAATAAAAATCCTTTATGAAATTCCAGCAACTTTAAAGTCATAAAACCCTCTTTAAACATATATAGACATGATTAAATTCATAATCTAAACAAATCTCATAGTATACATGCTACTATGATTTCTATTAATTAACATCCTAAAAATTCATGCTTTAATGCTTAAAACTTCAATCTAATAATAATAAACAAATCTGAATTTTTATTCTTATAATATATAATATATGTGAATCAAGATTATTTATTAAAACAGTAAATTAAAACCAATAATCATGATTAACATTAAAAAAGCATAAAAACATAGTCTTTAATGAATCTTGAGGAAGAAGAAAAGAAATCAACCAAAGAAACAAAGAACCATGGAAGGAACGAATGAATGCGCCGGAAACATGCCACACAGCAGCAGCAAGGACGCTCTACATGAAGATTCGAAGGCTTTGTGACGTTTCTTGTTGAAGAAGAAATGTTACTTGAACAAGAAGAAAAGATTTGAGAGAAAGAAAACGAAAAAAACGTGAGAAGGGAGAGAGAGAGAGAAAGAGTGCCATGAGATTGGGGTGAGAGGAGAGAGAAAATAATTCTTGTGTGAGGTAAAATAATTGGGTATTAGGATATTTATAAGGAGACTTCCTTTTGGGCTTAGGAAAAAGAATTTGGGCTCAATTAAACTTGATGATGAATAGGATAAATAATTTAGAACTTCTATCGTCAACATGACTCCTTTTCCTTATTCATCTAGGATTTTGGATTCCTCAAGTCCATTAACTAGACCTCTTTTCCAATATAAATTAGTATTTAAAATTTTTATCAAAGCATGGTCAATTAAAATATTTTTTGACTTTCTTAAATCCTTAAAATAATTTCATTTGACTTTTAAAATAGTCAATCCTTTTAAATAATCAAATCATTTTAAAACTAAATTATGTTTAAATATAAATATATAAATACTAAAATATATTTATGAAATCCTTTAAAATTATGGGGGATTACATATAAGAAGAACATTTAACAATTTTGTTCAAAATCATATGATTATATATAATTTATAGGTTTATTTCTAACAAAAAAAAGAATAATTGATTGAGATAACAAAAAACATGTTACAAAATCTGAAGATGCCATTAATATAAAGATAACATGTATCTTTTATTTTTATAACAGTTTTTTCATTAAACCCTTACCTTTACCCTAACCCTAACACCACCCTAACCCTAACCCCTTGGCAGCCTCCAGCCTCCAGCCCCCATCCCTCCCCTTCCCCCACCGCCGCAACACCCCTCCCCCTCCTCCTTCACACAACGCCGACCACAACAAGTGTTGCACAATGCCTTGGTCAACGCCAGATCTCCTTCTTCACTCCTCCTTCAACGCACTAGATCTCATTCTTCCCTCCTCGCAAAGAAATGCAGCCGGCAAATCGCCGGTGAACGAAGAGGGGGTGGGGGAGGGGCTGCGGTCGGGGGTGGGGAGGCTGCGCCGGCCGGGGTGGATGGCAGGGGGTTAGGGTTTGGGTGGGATATGGTTTACATTTAGGGTTAGGGCTTAATGATGGCAAACTCGTAAATAACGCTAACGGTGAGTTAACGAAAGTTAGAAAAATGGCATTTGGTGAACGTTTTCGAATACTCAGGGGTACATGGTGAATTTTTGGAACATTAACAATATATGGTGAATTTTTAAATTTGTCGGAGGTATTTGATGAAGAAACTATTTTTATAATATAAGGTGAACTAAATATAGCTCTAAAAAGCAAAAAATTGTTCATCCAAGGAACAAATGGTTAAGCACGAACTTAGCATTTTATCACTACTCGCTAGTGGTAACTGGTATACTGGTATGTGTAAAGTCGAGACGCGAGGACTTTAGGAGCCAACCAAATATCATTGGCGCTCATCAATGGAAGTCATTACTTCAACTTCGGCCCTGCGCTATTCGTGCTTCATTCAATCCCCAATTAATGGCGGTTTCTCTCAGCGAAATTCCGTAACCTATCAGTCATGCCTATCCACTTCTCCTCTTCAACTAAGAAGCTTGATTGTGCGCCCCAAAAGTCGATGCTCCCGTTGGTTCGTCTCTTGCAGTTCCCTTCCCAAGTCTCCTGATGACGCCTCATCTGATCAAATTGCAGTTCTTCTTGAAGTTGATGGGTAATGTGTCCATTATGGTACTCTTCTTGTTAATTTTTTTTTGTCTAGTTACTATTAGTTATGCAATTGTTTCGAAGTGTCAATTGTTTGTTACATTAGCTTTGTGTTTATATACTGCCTAATCACAGTAAGTTCTAGAGTACAATGCTAAACTAATATATAACTACTAAAAACTTTTACAAAGTTGGAAATTACTTCTAACAATACATGTACAAATGGACATATGAGAAATGCCGAAATCCTCTATGAGAGGAATGAATAATCTTCCACCCATGTCATTCTTGTAAATAAATGAAGTAAGTTTTTGTTAAAAAAGCTAAAATGAAATAAATTTTATATTGTTTTAGTAGTATTGTATAATAATGTCAAATGTGTATATAAAACTATAAATATTGCATAACAAATGTTAAGTTTTTGTATAAAAATGGTTCAAGTTTAGCGATGCTATGAACAATTTTATATATCTTTGGGGTAGAAATTAGGCAAAGCTCATGGACCTATTAAGCTATATTGATAGCCTTCTCGCAAAATGATCTTTGTACTCAAGGATCAATGCTACTAAGTACTTAGAGATTGGAATAATTTAGAGTTGTCAATTCATGTCTAGATTGGGTTCTGGTTGGGTTAACCCCGGTTTTCATTCTGTTGGGTTTTGTTCGGGTTCAAGTAGGGTCAAATTTGATCTTGTCATTTCGGATATGGGTTTAAATCATTTTTGGTTATGAGCTGGTTGTTTCGAGTTCCCATGAGGTTCTGTTAAATTTCAGATTATATGAAAATGAGCCTGGGTCACCAAATAAGGAGGAGGACAGTTTAGCCTACTTACAAGCTAGGAAGTTCCATCCTAAAACCAATTAGTGATAGGAGGAGTAACTCCTAATCTTATAATGTGGTTTATTCACTCATATCTCTTCAATGTGGGACACTCACAAGTAGGCATTTATTGGGTTTCAACACACCCCCTCACTTGTGAGTGTCTTTAGAATTTAGAGCTAACTGAAAAGGTAATCAAAAATAATCCTCTTAGGGGCTGGACATCCTGTCGATGGTAAACCCTTACCTAGTTGCTTGATTAGAGGCCCAATTAGAAGAGACCCAAAACTCAGGCTCTGATACCATGTTAAATTTCAGATTATATGAAAATGGGCTTGGGTAACCCAATAAGGAGAGTTTGGCCCACTTACAAGCTAGGAAGTTCCATCCTAAAGCCAATTGGTGGTAGGAGGAGTAACTCCTAATCTTATAAAGTGGTTTATCCTCTCCTCTTTTTCCAATGTGGGACACTCACAAGTGGACATTAATGGGTCTCAACATGTTCAGATTAGGTCATTATTAGGTTGGCTTAAGTATGGGTCGAATTCGGGTCGGGTTGGGTGAACTTCAATCGGGGTCATGTCCGAATCTGGTTTAGATCGGATCCCTCTCAATTGCTTTAAGATCAGCTTTTCAAGATGGGTTGAGATTGGATCGAGTTCGAGTTGAGTTGAGTTGAGTTAGTTGCGGGTTGTTTCCAACTTAATTGGGTTTGAGGTCAACTTGGTTTGGGGTTCGAGTCATTACATATTGGTTGCGGGTTGAGTTCCAATTAGCAACTTGGTTGATTCGATTCCTAGTTAGATTTGGGTTGGTGCTAGCCGGGTTTGAGTTATCAATTTTATGGGTCAAATTTCTATTGAGGTTTCAACAGCTCTAGACACAATGGTTACCCCAAAATACTCGGCCACCCATCACTTTGCTTTTTCTCTCTCCCACCTCACCCATGACTAACTCCTACTTTTCCATGTTGCTTATTAATTTTTGGCATCATATTCGGTGTCGTACATTTTGGGATTGTTATTTTTGTCTTTCTTCCACATGTCAATGAAAAGTTCCATTCTCCTCTTTTTTCATGGCGAACCGTCTTTCATTCTCTCTCTTAGTTTTTTATTCTCACCTAATTGTTTAATGAAGACGGATGCTACAATCAGAGCGGTGAAAGGGATTTTGAGGCCAATGTAGTGGGTAAACATAGTGAAATTAGTAACCACTATTAATTAGTGGTAATTGCTTGAGACCTTTGTAGACCCACAATAAATCCTTCGAGATACTCTCCCACTCATGCGCTAAAGGTGATCAACCTGGCGGGGCCTGACCTCAAAATGGGCAGGATTTGGGCATGGTTTTTCGGCCTGTGATTGGGCTGGCCCGATGCAATTTTTGGGAAAAAACGGGAACATGAGAAGCTTAAATATGGAAAAATTGGCTAAATTTTGGCCCCACCCGAAATGGTCCGAAAAGCCTGCTTGACATGGCCCAACTTAGTGGGTTTTGGCGCGGGATCTTCAGCTCGAGCCTTGGGCCGAAGTGGGCCACTTTTTTGGCCAAAGCCCGACGTGTCCCATAATCACCTCTATCATGCGCACACACGAAAGTGGTTAGCCTTGTGTTGCTTTATAGTTGAGTATGCTTGCATGTACGTGTGGTGAAGCATAGGTTTGTGTAGAGGTTGTTGAAATGTCTATCGGGAGGGGAGTCATGGTATGTTCTCAAAAGTTCTGTGTCCAACAGAGTTAGTTAGCACCACCTTACCTTTGTACATCAACCTCGATTGATCCATGTAGTAGTCCGCAATCTGTTTTCCTTCCTTATGAATCATATGTGAACATGACGTAAGAGAGTGTTGGTCTCTCTACATGAGGTGCCTGTTTTATATGGATGAGGTAATCGAAACCCACGTTCTTGTTAACTTACCTTTGGTAATGGTCCCTATCTGCCTTTGCTATAAGGTACCTTTTGCGTCCTAGCGAGAGGCGTTCTATCCAAAAGGTAATATCGCCACTTCTAAATAATAAGCACAATGGCATAAATTCCATCACATAAATGGATTTGAGAGTGGCATGTGGGCGGATAGTATGACTGCCATAGGGATTGGCGAAGGGTCGTTGGTCCTGTAAAACAACAAAAGTAGCTCGCCCCGTAATTGGACGAGTATAGGAGATCGGATCATTGCCTCCTTTAGCTTCTTAAAAGCCTGGCTCACTACTTTGTTTTTGCAACTCATTAAAGGTAGTGGCTAGCCAAACATAGTTTGCTATTAAATTGCATTGGTAACTAATGAGGCCTAAGGACCTTTAAAGACCAGTTAACCATTGCTTTATTTTCTCCATGTCCACGACAACCACTTGGGGATAACATGGCCCAAATAAGCCACTGAAGTTTTGCCAAATACTCCCTTAGTTCCATATGAGTTCGAACCATGGAATTAAAACTCGGTTGTTTCATTATATAATGGCTGTTTGGTAACTTATTTGGAAATTGTCATTCCAAGAAATTCCGTTATAGGCCATTATGAGAAAAATTACATCCTTTGGGCCACATCGCCCATTATGTAATGGTGACTCCCGCGTTAGAGCACTATTTTTTCCTTTACGACTGCTCTTTTGATATAATTGAGGAAAGAAACAACATAAATAGTAAGAAACTACATGCACACACCCATGCAGAGAGAATAAATTAGTGGGTGGCATTTAAGTTTAGATGTATATGAGTTGTTTCATATATTATGATGAAGAAATACTTCTTAAAGTATCAATTTGCAAATATGACGTTATATCCCTTATATGTGAAATTTATGAAAAGATTCACGCCACAATCTGTTCAATACACCTGATATAAGCAGTTTTCGCGATAACGTGCCCGTTACCGCAATCGCGATTGCATCCATTGTTTTTATCTATGGTTCGAACACGCTTCTTTTTCATGTGTCCAAATAGTTTGAACACTTTAATGTAGGAATGATCCCCCCGAATATTTTTATACTGTCTCCTTCTCCCTTTAGCCCACCACACACTCTTTTTCAAAAAAAGTAACCCACTTTCTCTCTCATTTCAATAATAAATTACTCAACTAACTCCTACCACATTTAATTATTTAATAAATTGACAATCAATAATTCATCCTCTAAAACTATGTGCCATGACAAAATTTTCAAACTAATCTAGGACAGAAGGAGTATCATATATATTAAAGTTAGCGTACAACCTTTGGTTTAAATGATAAGAGTAGCTTTGTTCATCAGGATTTGCAAGATGTTACCCTCTTAAACACTATTGCTACCTCAACCTTATGAACTGGCAATTGATGCCTAAAATGTCACTTGGCTAAGAGGAACCGCCTACGTTTGTTGGTTCCCTCAAGTAAAACACCAATTAGTACTTCCCACCAAATTTTTCATGTTCTCATACTCCGTATCTTAAGTTATGAACCCTACTAGTAAAGGAGAAGCATGATACTGTGATCTTATCCGCTTCCTAAAAGTGGGTCCGATCCTCCATGAAATATGCCACTTTCGAGTTCATGTGAGCAAATTGAAAAACTGCTATTGGCTTCACCCTTAATCTAGCTTGTTCCATGGAATTGCAAATGTCTGCTTGCTTTGCTCCACGATATTAACATGTTGAGAGGCTTCGCTTGCTGTCATCAAATAACCCAAGAAGGAGCGCTTTGATACCAACTTGTAATAGAATTTATATCGAGAAGAAAGGAAGCTATCAAAATAATGGAAAAGGAAGAAGACAGTCGTGACTGAAGAAAAGATAACAAAAGGATAATATTAGCAGTAACTATAAGTGTCTCTATGTTGATAGAACCCAAAGTGAGGATGTAATAATTCAACATCGAAGAGGCTATTGTTCTGAGTAAATTTTTCTTCTCCACTAACATGCTATGATTACAATTATAAGATGCATGTTTCATTTTCTTTTGATAACTATTTCTCTTTCTATAACCAAGTTCCCCTTTATTTTTTGCCTTCCCATATCTCACCTAATAAAATCCTCCTTACATTGACTCGATTACCCTTGTTGCGCCTCTTATATGTAAATCTAATGGGAGGATGTTTAGGTGGATGTAGGACAGTCATAGATGCAATCATCCAAACTATCTAGGTATCAAGTTATTGGTGATTCATAATCATCCAAACTAGAGGAATTTGATGATGTTTTGTGATCTTGAAATACTTTGATGGATAAAATCCCATTTAAAGTTGGTGCACAAACACCATGCTATTTGACATTTATAGCACAAGAGCAACATTCTGGAAGCTCCGAATTTGCCATAAAAAAGTCCCTTGCATTTTGTGCATATTGAAACAGAGTTGATGAAGAATGTTGTGTGGTCGACCAATAAAGGATGTGAGGCATCTTATAGAAGGATTTTCCATCATCACTATGATCATGTAATTGGAAAAAGATTTTATGGCTACTTGTGCATTCATGCTTTAATACCAACACATATCATGGCATAATACCAATTTATATAAAAAGAGTGAAAAAGTTGCCAATATGACAACACCCTCTTCCTTTGGCTTGTTGTGCCAATCACGGTAATTGTAGAGCCCACGAGTTCACCTAGAGCTCTACTATTAGTATGATACTGTCCTCTTTGGGCCTAGCCCGCACAAACTTGTTTGTAGGCTCCTTTCCAAAAGGCCTCATTCTAATGTAGTTGGTGAACTCTTATAAATTAGGTAACTCCTTATCTCTCCGATGTAAGACTTGGGATGTATACCCAACAATCCTCTCTCATACTACCCACAAGCCTCCCTTCTAGTGATAATTCGTCTGATCATCTTGTACCGTTGTCAACCCACGGGACACACCGCCTAACTACCACAATATTAGGAAGACTTTTGACATGCGTAACAATCACAAATTTCCCATCACGAGGTCACACCGAGAGCCTAACACATCTCCTTAGATCTCATGCACTATGCTTGTGAACTATGTTTGCAAACAACATGTTTCCACTCCATGCTTTGTGCTCAGCAAGTCACACATGGGGTCCACCATTGCATGCACGTTCTCCTAGCTGAACCATTGGCTCTATACCATTTGTAGGACCCAAGAGGTTCACCTAGAGCTCCACTATTAGTATGATATTGTCCGCATTGGGCCTAGCCCGCACAAATTTGGTTTTAGGCTCCTTCCCCAAATGCCTCATATTAATGTAGTTGGTGAACTCTTATAAATTAGGTAACAACTCCTTATCTCTCTGATGTGGGGCTTGGTATATGGGGCTTGGGATGTATACCCAACAGTAATGGCAAATCGTAAAATAGTTTAATGAATATGGTGAGAGCAATTAATAGTCACATCTTAACAATTGTGAATGAAGTGAATCAAAATTCAATTTGAGCGGAAAATGCTGGAAGGGTATAAGCTGGAGTTAGGAATGAGTCACTAAACTATCTTTATTTAAAGTGCTGCAGAGTAAATATTTATTTATATGAACTATGAGACAAAAATGAGTGAGGGCAATCTTTTCATACGAGTTACTAGATTTCACCAACAACGGTTGCTGTTATTTTTTTTCAGAGTCCTCATTGATGCCTACCGATCTGGGAGCCGTCAGGCCTTTAATATAGGTGCGACAGAGGCAACTAAGGATATTAGCTTGCTATTTTGAGTGGGTGATATAAATCCTCACTTTCCTGTTATACTGATATTTGTCAGCATTTCAAAAGCTTGGATTGGACTGTGCAAAATGGACAGAACCTATATTTTCAGACCTTTTGAGGTACGCGATTGCTCTCTCTCTCTCTTCTTTTTGGTCTCTGTTCTAGAGTTTTATTTTGAGGCTGGGGCCGGTGTTCGCAAGGGGTAATTAGATAGATATGCTAAGACAGTAATGTGTGGTTGTTGGGGTTGGCAGGGGAGAAGGGGAGGGAACTTGCTTTTAGTATCTCTGAGATTTGAATCGTCTTGGGTACTAAGTAGAGTGGGGGGGGGGGGGGTTTACTTTAAAGTAGCCTCCATTGGATGTTCATGTTCACTTACAATATATGATAGCTATGGGTCATACTTGAGCATTGTGTATACAAACTTTATCTGTCCTTGGCAATTTTGTTTATGGAACTAATTGTGCATCATTGGTAGGAAGTTTGCAATCTGATTGAAGTGGTTTTGGTTTCTGTAGAAAGTCTGTAGTTAGCAGTTGAAATGAATTAAGATTAGGTTTGTCTCTAGTGCATAATCCAAGCACATACGCTTTACTTTTTCTGTTAATATAATATGACTATTTGTGACTTACTCAAGTATACCCTACCATTGGTAGGAAGAGCACAGGCGATGAGGAAAGAATGCTTGCTTTGTATTTTAACCGGGTGAGTATTACTCATTTTCTCTAATAGACTACTAGCTATATATTGCACGATGTGCATGTCTCATTTCGGCAATGTTTGGTATGAGATTTTCACAGGTTAGAAACAGATTCCATAAAGCATTACCATTACAAAGTGTTTGGTGTGCCTAATCTATAACTGATTCCGTTACTTAAGGGAAATAAATACTTCCCATTTGTTATCGCTCAAAATACAGCGGAAGCAGTTCCATCACACTCCTCTGCTCTAACTCCTCCTTGTCTGTCACTTTCCATCTCCCTTTTTACCCATCTCTCCCTCCTCTTCACACCCTTACCTATTATGTTTCTCTATTAAACCAAACAGTGGATAACTGTAATGCTCACTGTTTCCTTTCCCCACTCTTAACTATTACCTTCCATTCTGTTTGCTACAATTATACCAAACAGGCCCTTAATATAATTGAAACAACTTGTTGAGAAATACATCTTATCTGATAGCACAAATAATTAGTATACTCCCCATAGTTCGAAAATACGGTTTCGGTTACGGTCATGGTGATGCAGGAACGGTGATGATGCGGTTGTCGTACCGCTAATTATCGGCTTAAACCATGAAACATCCCTAAAACCCGCCCAAAATGCGGTTTTTTTTACACCTTCACGATGCGGGTAATATCGGTTCAGTAATTTGAAAATCTTTACAACACGGGCGATACGATACGATGCGGCCTTGTTTTGACATCATGATACTCCCCTAAAAAAATTAGTATACTTATTGATTTGTAATTGGGTCACATCTTATTTGTATTATTCTTATTAAATTTACTCTCTTCGTTCAAAAATAATATAGAACTTATTTGACATGCATATTGTACGTAAAAAGCATCATGTACCTTTGAAGCTTTTCATAGTAATTGAGTATAATGACTTTTTCATATTAATTTCTAGATTCATGGTGTAGATTCATTATATATTACTATGAATCCTATTTGGCATGCATAAATTTGTTTGAGAAATATACATTGGTCTTATTTGACAAACGCCATTTTCTATTAGAATACATTCATCAATTAGGTTAAATTTGCTTGCAAAAAAAAAGTGATTTCTTAATACGCCCAAATATTTGTTCATCTAGTATAAAACTAACTTCTAAGATGGAATTTCATCAAAAAAAAAATAAAAAATAATCTAAGATGGAAAAATATAAATTCGTATTCTTTTATAATAATTTAAGTCACATTGGAAAAAGAATGCGAAAAATGGCATGTTGGCCGATTCTTTTGACAGTATCTTCTTAATATTATTTGGGGAATATAAGGAAGATGATAATGTATGTAAAAAGCATGAAGTACCTCTAAAGCTTTTAATGTTAAGTCTATAGTGCAACGTCAATGGGTATTAATAAACATGGTATCAAGGGGGAGGAAGTGAGATCTTATTTATGTTTAGCTTTATTTGTCCATCAACAACATAACCATATTGATGAACTTAATTTTTGTTATCTTCATACGTTGTGCGAGATAAGGAATGATAGATATCATGAGTTATTTGATGGAATTGGTATTTATTAGGGAGTGTTCTTATCATTTTTAAGACTTTATTGAAAATGATAGATGTAAGAAGCTATGTGTTATGAAAGTTGAGATGCAGTTGATGTTGGTAGTTTTTGATCAAATGAATTCTATTCTAAATGCTAACTAGGCAATATTGCAGCCATGCTAAGTTTTTCAAAGCAGTGTATATGTAAACATTTTAGTAATGTAATCTAATCTCTATTCTTAATGTAATGATCCAAATAATTGTTATCAACTATTTAATCAACTAAAATTTAATTTTCAGTAGGACATTTACTTAATATGTTTGAAGACCTTTTATTTAGAGTTCAAATGTGGTCATTTTTCCATCTATATATTGATAGGTTTAAGAGGGGGTTTAAGGAGGGAAAACCTACTTTTTTAGCTTTTGCTTTGCATATATTATAGATGAATTGATGTGGGATGAATAATACTTCCTGCGTTTCTAAATAAGTGTTACATTCACTTTTTCACATAACCTAATACGCTTCTTTGATCTTATTATCTTGAATTGCGCACAAGTAAAAATTATAAAAAAGTTGATATTTTGAAAATATAGACTAATCTAACAAGATCCAACTTGACTATATTCTTCTTTATACAATAGCGAGAAAATAGAGTTAAAGTTAGTTGATGAACAATGTCAATTTATCAACGTAATAGTTATTTAGGAACTAAGTATAGGAAGAAAATGTTTTGATCCCAAGGGGGAAGTTTGGGAAAATAATGGACACCAGAACCTCCTTGGGTGTCTCTTTAATATATATCACATGGTAACTTGTGATGTTGTTCAATCTCACTTTGCTCTCCTTGTTTTCTTGCCTTTCCTTTGACAGATTGGCTGGCCAACATCTTTGCCCACCAACGAGAAGGATAAATTTATGAGAAGTGTTTTAGAGGAAAAGGTGCTCAATTTATCTTACATCATACATTAATACTAAATGCAATTTGTTCATTTAATTTTTTTCTATATATTCTTCAATAGGAATCTTTTTGTTACATATTATCATACAAAATGATGTAACATATATACTCCCCCCATCTTGAACACTTTCCTTTTAGGCTTGTCCTAGATTAGTTTGAATACTTACATTTTTGGCATGGTTCCAGTCTAGTACTATATTATTTCTTTTACACTCCTTTGGGCCACACTCACCTTTATTAAGAAAGAGTTACCCAACTTTATCTCTCCACTAATAAAAAGTACCCACCAACTCCTATCACATCTACTTTTTAATAAAATAATATTATAACCACACTACAACTTATCTATGTGTCCCAACAAGTGTTCAGACCTGTTTGAGAAGGAGGGAGTGTGATGGTGTATGGTGAAGTGAATTTTTGTGTGTATAATGGGTACGTAAAGATCAAAGTTAATTGTGTTGAAGCAAAGTTTCTTAATGGTAATAGAAAGTTTGCTAACAACTACCTTATATACAACACTATTACAAAATAACTACATGTATTGTGGTGGTATCGTGCAACTCTTTTCTTGGCCGACTAATAATATCTGGGTTGTTTATATGATATACTTATGATCTTTCTAATATATTTGAAAACTCAATTACTTGTAAATTGTGGGTAAACATTCTTGTACATGTAGTAAAATAGCTAGAGTTTGAACCAAAGATACAACTTTTTATTCGTAAAACATTCTTGGAACTAACTTTACACAAATGTAATCAAGATCTTGAAGTTTGTTTCCCTTTGATAATTTTCTAAAGAAACAAAATTATGAAGATGAAATTAGCACAATATTCTACTTAACGGAATTCAGTCATATCACTATCTAGTTTTCCATGAAGAATTGCAAGCTTCTCCTTCTCTTCATCAGTTCATCCTGAACCTTACAAACCTTTTAAAATAGCTTGTGTAAGACACTCTTCATCGAAATGGTGCACACATAGATTGATATAATTCCTTCTATTTTCTTTTGCTTTGTATGTTCGTGCTTTTCCTAGGTAGTCTGAACTCTGGATGCACAATTTCATGCTCAATAGGATTCATGACAGGTTCATTGATCCTTCTTTGCTTATGACAACCCCCCTTTTAACTCTTCCTAGCTAGTTGCTTCTTTACCCTTATGATCTGCAAGAGTACTTACTCTTGCACGATGCCTTCTAGTCTTTCCAATGAGTTGGTATCCATGTCCACATATTAAAAAAACTAATGGAAGTTCACATATAAATCGCACACTGATGCAAAGGTGTGTGATTGTGCTGAGGCGTATTGTATGAGGCACTTGGGGGGCGACTCGTTTTACTAATATTTCTGATTAAGAAGTAGTTTTTGGGCCTTAGAGTTTACAGTACATCTAAAAGGAATACTTTGATCAAAAACCATTTCAAAATTGTACCTTAAGGTATTTAGACACAAAATTCTGTTGGTAAATGGGTTACTAGTTACTTGGATATGTCGGTGCAAATCACAATGCAATGCGAGTATTTGTGTAGAGTGTTAAATAAAATTCGAACCAGGTTTGAGAGGAAAACTATTCTAATATTTCCTCCGTAACGAAGTAGATGTTACACTTTTAAAAACACACTTTTTTAGGCAATTTTTTGAAGAGGAGAGAGATAGAGAGAAAGAAAAAAGAAGAATCATGTGATAGGAGAGAGATAGAGGGAGATTATTGCCCAAAAAGGAAGTGTAACATCTATTTTGTTACCACTATATTTAGAAAGTGTAACATCTATTTTGTTACGGAGGAAGTACATAAAAATTAAAATCCTTAAGAATCAAGGTATGTAGTACATCAAAGATATATCTGTATGGCTTGTTTACTGAGTCTGGTGGTTAATTTATGGAAACATATGTGGATATATTGAAATAGTCTTGGTTAGATTTAGAATTGTAAATGTTACTAATAATCTATAACAATTGATGGTCATTTTTTTGTTTTGTTTTGGGGGTGGGGGAGGAGGTGGTGTGCCGTGGTGGTTTTATTATTAGTATTATTATTATTGTTGTTGTTGTTGTTGTTGTTGTTGTTGTTGTTGTTGAGCTCTCAACTTATGTTTAGTTAGTGTTTGTGCTGCACACATATAGATCTTTGGTATGTTTGTATGATCAGAAATAAAGAAAAAAGAATTTACTACCTTTGTTTTTTTCGATGCAACATTTGATTATTTCAATACACGGACCAAAAAGTCAAATGTTGCATCTGAAAAAAATACAGAGGAAGTGTATCACTATCTTTACTTATTCTATTATTTTCAACACTATGCTGTTGATCCCCTGCATATTCGATCTGTTTTTCAAGTATACAGTAATTGATGTTTATTGTACTATGTGCTGTGCAAGCTATGACCTGTAATAATTCACAGAAGAAGGCATTCGCTGAGTTTATGAGTTCAAAGAGCACACCTTTACGACCTGGGGTTGAAAAGTAAGGTTCCTTTTTTTTTTTGAGGGGTGAAAATTAAGCTTGTTAGTCCTTTAAGCATAAGTGAATTTCATGTAATTTGATGAGTAAATTATTGCATTTGTGCTAGATGCTTAGAATGTATAGCTTACAGCCAAATATTGAATAAAGGCTTTTGTTGTTACTGCTTTTACATAATCCCTTCATTCTAATGTGGCGTTCGTTGAATAATATGTGTTTCTGAAGGAATTGTGTAGCTGTTACTATCTCTCGCCCTACCCTGTATCAACTTGCCAAGTCACATGGCTGTAGTATCATTTGTTACACTGGTACAAGTTTCATTTTGTTGAATTTTGCGGATATCAACATTTCTAGTTGGTCAAGTTGCATCCCTCTTTACAAATTCTGCAGTTCTGTTGCGTAGAAACTAGAATATATATGTTGGTTTTCTCTCTAGTGTTAATGAGATTCTTCTGTTTTGTTTCTTTTGTTAATACAGTTTAAACTTATTCTTTGTTTTGTGCCATTATCTTTCTTGCATCTAACCTTCATTTTACATTCAAGATGAGTAGTGAGAACTGAGAACCACCTTTTATTTAGCCATGGACCTAGTTGTGTATATAATGTCCCATATCCTTCTTCTCTGTACGACATTCTTTTCCATTTAAGTCAGGTTTAGGAAATTGAAAACGTTGGTCTAAGGGATAACTGGATAATGGATGGAAATGAATCTCCATGTTATACATCATTGTTTGTTTGCGATGAGTTGGTGATGGGATATTCGTTTCGTTTACTATATCAATGATGTGATTATGTTAATCCGGGCTTCTTGAAATTTAGCTCTATAATTTAATGCCTTAATGAGATTATGGGATGCACTTCCGCAATGATGAGTGGTAAACTGTTGGGTGAATATCTCTGTGTATGTGTTATGCCCTTTCTTGTGGAGCTTTCTTATGCCACAGACGCTTTTGGTGAGCATTTATTTGATTATTTGTTAAAGGTTTGCAAGCATTTCCTACTGTTAAGTCCTTCCAGAGAGTAATACTGCTTGGGTTCTATTCTTCAGATTTATTGATGATGCATGTGATGAAGGAATTTGCGTTGCTATTTTGACAGCATCTAGTAAATTTGGGGAAGAGACAGCAAGGTCTGTTATCCGCTTTGAGTCTTATATAGCTTATCAAGTTAAGTATGATATGTTTATGGAATTCTAGTGAAGGAATCTCTATTTGTCTTTTATGTTTCAGTTTTTCTTTTTAATTGAGAACTAAGTATATTTTCTGTTATTGAACTAAGAGAGTTTGATTTTGTTTACTATTACATATTTTCTATTATTGATTTTATTTTTTATCATAATTAGTGCGTATTATTTCCATCGAATTATGTTCGTGAAATTTGTTCCGAAAAAAAACCCCATCGCGATCCAAATTCTTTTGACTAGCGAATCGCGTTCCCGTTCCCGTTCCGCGATCCAAGGCAATCCGCGATTAGGTAACCCTGGTCAAGCCACTAAATATGACCCGTCTGCTTAAGGCTTGCTCCAGCCACTAAATATGACCCGTCTGCTTAAGGCTTGCTCCAGCCTCTTCCTATTCCCGAGGAAGTGTGAACTGGTGGCTCTATGGACTTTATCACTCGGCTTCCCAAGTCCTAAGGCAAAGTAAGTCATCTTTGTGGTTGTGGATAGGCTTAGTAAGTATTCCCACTTCTTTCCTCTTTCTCATCTATTCTCAGCTATGGAGGTGGCTCAAGTTTATTTAGATGGGGTTTTTAAACTCCATGATTGGCCTAAATCTATAGTCAAGCGATACCTATATTCCTCAGTCAATTTTGGCAAGCTTTGTTTTCTCTACCGAATACGCAGTTACTTCTATCCTCAGCTTACCCTACTCAGGCTGAGGTCTTGAACAAATATTTGGAGGCTTATCTGTGTTGTATGTGTAGCAATCATCCTAAGATTGGTCAATGTGGTTGCTATTGGCTGAGTGGTGGTATAATACTACCTATCACACTGCTACTCAGTTGACTATATATGAGGTTCTCTATAACCAGCCTGTTCCAGTGTACTTGCCATACCAACCAGGGGAGTCAAGCAATGAAGCTGTGGATAACTATATAGAAAAGACGTCTTATGTTATCTCATTTGAAGTACCATTTAACTCGAGCCCAGCGAAGAATGAAATCACTTGCTGATAAACATTGGACTAAGAACTCCTCAAGTATTCGTGATTGGGTATGGTTGAAACTTCAGCCATATAGGCAAACTTCAGTGCAGATGAGGACAAATCAGAAGTTGACTCATAAGTGTTATGGTCCCTTCCAGATTGCAGATACAGTGGGTTCAATACCCTGTAAACTCACTTTTCCTTCTTCAGTCAAGATACATAATGTATTTCATGTCTCTCAACTGAAGGGTTTCCGGGGTACTTTGCCTTCCACTCCTCATATTACTACTTGGTTAAAAGGTCATCATGTCACTCAAGGGGTGCAATCTCTGGCTGTTCTGGACAGAAGGGTGGTTAAGGGACCATATGTAGCTGACGTCCAGTACTTGGTTCAGTGGGCAGATTGTCCAGCTAGTAATGCAAGTTGGATGTTTGCTTCTGCCTTTGAAGCTCAATTTCCAGATTTTGTCCTGCAGTCTTCAGGACAAGACTTTTTTGAGGGGGGAAGATATGATATAGGAAGGAATTAAGCATTTGAAATGAAATCAGTTATGTCTAACTGATATTGATTTCTGTTAAGTGTTTGTTACAAATTGTTATCTTCATTCTTGAAATAGCTGTAATAACCCTTTTTGGGGATTATGAATGATAATACAAACACCTTTGAATCACCATTTTTCTCTCTCTCTCTCAATCTTTCTATTCAAAATCTCTAGCTTAATGGTTGAATGTTGAATGCTCGAGGTGTTCTTTCTATTCTTCATCAGAATCACTTCCTGAATTCTACATCAAAGAATACTCCCGCTATTAACTAACCCATCTCCTTCTGCCTAGAATCAACTATAGAACTCTTAAGAATCAACAATTCTTGAATATGGAATTCCTTTTCTTAGCCATCAAAATTTTTCTCCGTTTCCGATTATTACTTACAAAAAGTCTGAACCCCCTATTTTCACTAAGAATAAAATAACATCCTAATGAAAATAAATTTTTTATACCTTGCTCTTGAACAATATCCGATGTAGAACACTAATTGATGGTTTTGACCTTGAACTTTGTTGGAAAAAAAAATCAACAATTACAAGGCAAAATTCTCACCAACAAAGGAACTATTCAGATCCCCTAAGTACGAGTTTGTATAACAAGTTAACAACTATGCTTGTCTAATTCATCCCAATATAGAGGGGGATTGAGCTACGACCAGATAAAATTGCAAAATTACCAAGTTTAGGCTAAATTGAGGTTGGTTTGGAATAATGACTTTGCCATGAACTAAGAAGCTTGCATTGGGGAGAGGAATTAATGATGAATTGAGAGCAAAGAAATTGAAGAAGATGAAGATCACTAAACATAATCGTTGTTAGGAGAAGAAAATAAAGGGATAGGAGAGAAAAAAATAAGCAAATAAGCTCAAAATGATATTTTTGAAAGAATAATGAGAGTCCTTTTGTGTTTCTCAGATTCCGTTATTTTGTAATGATGAGTGTCTTTAACAATGCAAAAAAAAAAAAGTTTAAGTCCTTAACTCAAAAAAGAAATGGCATAGTTTAGGTCCTTTTTGTTATGATTACTCCCATGATAGTGGGCCAAAATGAAGTGTTGAAGTATCCATACTCATGTTGGAGTGACAAGGATGCGACACGGGTACTTAATGTAACATGAAAAGTCCTTGTAACATAGGATAACAATTTTTCTTTGTACTCTTTTTAACGTTGACAAGCTCACCCGCAAATTAAGAAATAGATTTTGATATGTTGCTTAATATAACTTACATTCTTGCATATTGATATTGATTATCGGCTGTGTACTTGCTTAGATCAATTCTTGAGAAGCTTGGCCTTGAAAGGATGTTAAAAGTGAAAGTTATTGGAAAAGAAGAGATTGAGAAGAGTTTGTATGGGCAACTTTTACTCGGTTTGGGAAAATTTTCAGGTCTGGATGAAGAACTCTCTAATGAAGCGAGTAAAGCAGGTATTAGCTCTGATTTTATCTACCACATATTGTTGTATTACTATCAGTTTGCCTGCTTGTAAACTATGTGGTTGTCTTTTGGCATAGTTGCTGCTGAAAAAAAGAGGATAGCTGAGGAGGTGGCTTCCATGCTTAAGCTGCAGGTTGACATCAATACTGGCACACCTGAAAGGTTTTATATCTTCTGCTTTCTATAGCTTCATTCTCTTTAGAAGCATTTCTTCTTTTTTTCTGTAGCTCTTCTGGTTGTGAATCATTGTGGGATAAATTTGCTTTTTTGGTTCTTTCGGTGTCATTCTATGCTACGTTATAGCTTTTGAGTCTGAATGTTACTCAGCATCACAGCTTTCAAATTTCCTTCATTAGCTCCTTGAAAGGTGTTCTAGTCCTGTTTTGATGTGTAATATTCACGGAAGAAATTTAGTTTCTCTGCTTCCCTGGGATGAATTAACTTTGTCACATCTTTTAGAAGAAGATGTCAACTTTCCCGAGTGCCAAGTGAAGGATTTACCCTGTCTGTTTTCAGTTTCTCTGTTTTTCTTTTCTAATTAGCATAGTGATTTGATGTGTAATATTCACCGAAGAAATTAAGTTTCCCTGCTTCCCTGGGACGAATTAACTATGTCACATCTTTTAGAACATGTCAACTTCCTGAGTGCCAAGTGAGGGATTCACGTGATACCACCTTCTGTTTTCGGTTGCTCTGGTCTTCTTTCTAATTAGCATAGCAATTTGGGTCCTGTATGTTTTTCAATCAGAAAATAACTAGTCACTAGTCAGTAGTGTGGCCATGGCTGCTGCAGCCTCTAGGTATAAAGAGTCTTTATGTATCTATACATCTTTTTGCTTCAGTTTTAGTTTAATTTGAGCCTTTTTTCTCTTTAAATAAAGATGTGGCTTTTTAGTAATAACTTAATTACCAAAAAAGTGACAAAAGAGGGGTCCAATTTTCGTAGAAGATGCGCGTGTCTTTGCCTTGCACATGGACTCCAAGGACTAGTTGCACCTCGCGTCTTTCAAACGAAAATTGGGGTGGTGTGTATAGGTGTGTTTTTATTCGCCTACGCGGTGTGAGCGTGTATTTGACTACCTCATTGAAGGGTTTATTGAAAAACGTTTTGAAGTAGCCAACAAGTCTTTATAACTCATAACTAGGACAACTTTGGGACTTATCCAATATAGATTTCCCTATCATAACTTAATTAATAGTCATGAACCAAAAATCGAGTTCGGGGGTGAGGGTACGAACATGATCATGAATCACGTTTGCTTATTGCTGGCATCCACTCAATATAATTCATAGCAAGTTTTATGCAAGTAAATAACCAAATAATTTTTTCACATAGTAAAAAAGATTAGTCTAGGCGGTTCATTAAACATATAAAAGACTACTTTTTTAAGTGACATGTTATTTAACACTCATATATTACCGGGTTCCTAGAAGGTATTATCTGATTTAAACATTAAAACATTTATTTAGGTCTTGATTAACAATAATATAGGTGGAGAACATAAAATATAAATATTTCTGAAAGAGAAATAAAAATAAGAAAAGAAAATATCGTAGGGAGTTAGTTGTAATACATAACTATTTACAGTAATATGAATACATTAACAATCTACATCATGAAAAAAAAAATTGTAACGTTGATAATAAAAATAATTAAAAAAAGCAAAAAAAGGATAGTTAATTTGATTAACTCTTAGAAATTAATACCTTTGTTTGGATAGTTGATTTGTACTGATGTTGGATTAAATATTGAATAAACCTTTAAAAATAATTGCTGTGTTGCGTTTGATATTTGTGCGAGTACTGTGGGAAATTGGCGTGGAGCATATATGAGGGCTTATATGTAGAGGTAGGTGTTGTAGGTCTTGCAAAGTTTGTACAAGTGTAGTTTGGTGATGTGGCAATGAATGGTTGGATGCTAGCTGCACATGAGATGATGATTTATGCATGGGAACTGTTTAGGTGTGGTTGGCGTCATTTTTCAACCCAATTCAAGTAAGCTGATGTTAGAGTTTCCTGGAAAGTTCTGCATATGGTTATATGGAATAAAGGATTCTTGGTCGTAGGTAGAAGAAGAAAAAAAAAAACTGATAGATTGTCTTTTCATTACATGTTCTCAATGCTAGTCAATGGAAAGTCTTGCATATGGTGATGTGGAATAAAGGTTGTTTGAGGCAGGGTGAACTTTTTTCTTCTTTTTTGTTCTATTTGGTGTTCAATTTCTTGAGTAAGATGCTTTGTACAGAATAGAATTGGGTCTCTTACATGGTAATCGTACAGGAAGGGATGGGGAGTGCTATGAACTGAGGTAATTAGCAAGTCAATCATATAATTATGGCAGATATTAGCTGAGATAGTAGCTGATTTGATTAAATCAGGGTGAAATAATCAAATACACTCTCAACCTTTCGAGAGGGATGAGTTCTCTTCCAAGTGTGTTTCCCTCTCTATTTTCTGGATAACCTTATATCACCGTTAATGTTCTCAAAATTCAGTATCTCCCTAAATGAATACGTCAGTGATCATACTACTCTTAATGACTTATGGTCATCAACTTCATTAGTCTTTAAACCCTAATTAGCCTTTAAATCTTTTCTCTCCTCTATTACCTCTAATCTACCAACTTCTTCCTCCATGGAACATTAAGAGTACTCTATGTATTTGCTTAAGGGTAAATAGTGGATTTACTCAGGGTATTTGGTCAAAAATCCGTTAAAGATATTAATAATTAATTTGTGTTTTGGCAAGCGTACAAGTCAAATTGTCACAATTTTTTTAGAAATAGAGGAATTACATATATTTTCCCATTGCATTATATGGTACTAATTTATAAAAGTTCCACTGACGCGGAAATTAAATTAAAGGTTATTTTGATAGAAGAATTAATTATGTTTATTGAGAAAACCACTTTATTTGACAAATTTGAAACTTTGTAAACTTTTCCTGGTGATTTTCTGTTTGATGTGTCAAGGCAATTCTTATACAATAACACTTGCAGTCTGACATGAAAACCCATGATGGGCACTCGACAAGACAATCGAGTGTGCAATACCAAATGGTTGAATCACACAAGTTCCCTTTCTTCAGGGTGCTTTTTTCTTTCCTCAACAATTGACAAGATAATTGTAATTTCAGTGCTGTATCCTACCATTACAATGTGCTTTTCCGTAAAACATCTTGTAGAGGCCCGAAAAGTTAATTTCCAATATGATAATTGTTAACCAGTTTGCGGGAGATTGTGGCTGCACTTCGAGCTGGTGCGGAAAAAGCAGAAGCACCTATCTGCAACTGTGTGCTTGTTGCTGGAAGTCAACCTGCAGTTGCCGCTGCTGAGGTTACAGGCATGTCATGCATTGTTCTCAGAAACAGGTATTATTTTTTCTTGGCTTATTGTCTCGGTCTCTCGGATATTGTATTGTGAGAGGTGCTGCTTTGGTTGGATTTGTGCCCTTCAACATTTTGAAGTTAAATGCTTTTATTATGCGAAAAGGACCATGATAGCTGTTTCACAAATTAGTGAGAAAGCAATAGTACATCTATTGATGAAGCAAGTCATGAAATTTAATCTCGGCCACAACACCGCATCGTTAATCACATTGTAAAGATTTTTGAAGCTAATTGCAAATGGGATATTAAGCTGCAACAGCCAAAAGCCTTCAACAATGTGGGAGAGGGATTCCGTGATGCTTATCGCAATAATTACCATGCTCATTTAAAACCATGGTGTGCGATTGTGCATCATTTGTGCTTCCTGTTTATTACTTTTCGAGCCTGTGGTTATTATTTATTAGCAATCATTGTTATTGTTTCTTAAGAAGTTAGGGAAGCTGGGTCATTAGGTATTGTAGCCTCTTAGGAAGACTTTCTCACTGGCACTCCCTCTCTTGGCTTTAAAGTTGGTTTCACTCCAATTATTAGCTACTCGACGTTTAATTTTCTCGTTTAAGAATTTACTGGCTTAGAAAATCTTCTATTTTGAGAAGCTATACAATCTTAAGATTTTCTGTCTCGTGTGGTCACTGCACTTATTTACCGCCATCTAGGTACATAATCTTTGTACTTTTGTTAGCCTATCCACTACTACCAGGATTGAATCCATTCCCAAGGACTTAGGAAGACCTTGTACAAAATCCATGGAGACATCCTCCCAAATGTGTGCAGGTATAGAGAAAGGTATAGAGAAAAGGTTATAAGAGTCCAGCTGGACTCAAGCTAGAGGTTTTCAGTTGTTGGCAAGTGCTCTAAGATTGAACGTATGTCTCAACATCCTTTCTCATATTTCTCCAAAACCAATCTGAAGCAAACCTTTGGTGAGTTTTATAGACCCCGAAATGTCCTCCCAATGATGAGTTGTGATACTCATGGAGGAGGGTAGTGATGAGAGAACCCCCCTAGGAAGAACCAGGCACCCCTTGTACTTCAGCACGTCTTAGCCGACAATAAACCCAGATAAAGTAGCTGTGCCACTGAGAACATCTTGGATGAGCCTGGATCCAAGGATATTGCTGAATTTCAGTCTTGCAAGCAGTCCAATTAGGACCATGGGAGGTGAGTATTGTACTCAACTTAGCAACAACCAGCAGGTGGAAATTCCCTGGAAAAAGCCCAATACTTGTAGACCCCACCTACAGAAATAATATGACCCACATAGGCCAAGGACTCTTGCCCAAACTTACACTTTTTTTTTTTTTTTGGCATAGAGTTGATGGGCAGCTAATAACCCCATTACTTGTCCCGTGTGCTCAACATGCGGCTCCATAGTAGCACTATAAACCAGTATGTCATTAAAGAAGACCAACACAAGCTTCCTCAAAAAAGGTTTATAAATTATATTCATAAGGGCTTGAAATGTAGCGGGGGCATTGGTTAGCCCAAAGGGCATTACCAAGAATTCATAATGACCCTCATGGGTGCGAAAAATAGTTTTGGGAATATCTTCGGGTTTCATTCAAATCTGGTGGTATCCAGATTTAAGATCTAACTTCGAAAACACAATAGCTCCATGGAGTTCATCAAGTAATTCATCTATGACTGAAATCAGAAATTTATGAAGAACACTGACCTTATTAAGGGCCCCTATAATCAACACAAAATCTTGAGGACCCATCTTCTTTTTTACTAACAACACCGGGCTAGAATAGACACTTTGGGAGGGTTGTATGATGCCAGCCAACAACATATCTTTAATGAGACTTTCAATTTCATCTTTTTGGGTTTGTTGTATTTAACTATTTATAAGGTCGAACATTAACCGAATCAGTGCCATGCTTAAGATTAATTGTATGCTCATGGTTTCTAAGAGGGGGTAGCCTAGTGGGAATGTGAAATACCTGCTCATGCTATGAGATAACAGCTTGCAAGGCTACCGGACAAGGGCGCTGCAACACCTTTTCCTCCCGTTGCAAGTGATTAAACTCAACCATGTAGCCACTCTTCTCCTTCTTGATTGTATGCAACACAACCTTGAGAGAGATTCCAGCTCTAGAGCGAGTCACAATTTTCCCCCCTTTTTGGAAGGATATGGTATGGGTCTTCCAATTGGTGGTCGTTGTGCCCAATTTCTCTAACCATTGAATACCAAGTATGAGGTCTAAATTACCCAAAGGAATGGGAAGAAAGGCTTTTACAATCAATACTCCTTGTAACACCACCTCAACTCCTAAACATTCTCCCTCTCCTTGGACCACAACCTTTGTTCCAAGGGATATCCCAAATGTTTTCAAGTGCTTGATGGAAGGGATGGTCTCCAATGAAATAAAATTGTGTGTTAGCTCCTAGATCAATCATTACAATCACTCTCTCTCTTTGAATGGTGCCCTCCAGTTTCAAAGTTTTAGGACTTGAAATTCCCATGACCAAGTTTAAGAAAATTTCATGGTTAAAAGGTTCAGTTGGAGGTAAGTTGGGAGAGTCAGGAGGGTTATGGTCAAACTGGGTAAACTCCTCCTCGGCAAGGTTGTAATCTCCATCTCCCTCTTGAGAGATTAGAACACTTAGTTCTTTCCTTTTACGTTTATGGCCAATGGACCACTTGTCATCCATTTGAAACAAAGCCCTTTCTCTCTCTTGTACATGTGCTCCTTCTCACTTAACCTCCCGAGTTCTCCAATGGGTTGGCTATGGGTAAGGTGCTTGTATATTTGGGCGTGGTGGGGCTATCTGTGGAGTATGTGTTTGAAGCTATGGAGTGGCTGTTTGAGAGTAATGGGAGGGAGTTGGCTTGGTGTAGGTGGATGGTGGGTAAGGTTTAGAAAACGAGCTAAACCTGTAGTTCGAGGTTTGCCCAGCACCTCGTTGGTAGGAGGTAGAAGCCTTGCCATAGGGTTCAGGGCGAACTCCATCGGTCGACGGCGGTGCTCCCATTGGTACCACAATAGAGCATCTTCGTCGAGTGACACCACCGTCGCCTCATGTATTCTTTCTCAGTTAACGCATAGAACCCAAAAAATCGTTCAGCTCTTACGATCCACCCATCTGGGTTAGATCCGCTAAAATTTAGTAGATCCAATTTTTTAGCCTTCTACCTTCCTCTACCACGATAACCGCCACCAAATCTGACTTCCTCGTAGTCTTCACCCCTCCTGTCAAACGCCTCTCCTCGCCTAAGGGGCTCATCCATTTCTCCGACTCGCAATCCGTCCCTAGCAAGCTCTCCAGTTTTTAGAGATTCGAGCGCCACCCGAATCTTCGCCTGGAATCGATCTTGTCTCCTCTGCTGGTCTCCGATCATAGTCTCGTGATCAGCTCGAGCCCTAGAGATCCTCCCTTCTAAACGCTCAGCGAGAGCACTAAACTCTCTATCCAACTTCTCCGTCGCCTTATCTAGACTCTCTGAAATTTGGATAGTTAGTGTTTGTTGAAACACTACCATTGCCTTACTTGACAGATTTATCTTCTAACAAGAGAGAAACCCGCAGCTCAGCTAACCCTTGCTTTAAGCTTTCAATATGCTGAGTATTTCCGGCCACCATCTTTCTTCCCGGAGTTAGATCGAAATTGCTCTGATCCCAAGATGCTAAGACTCGAATTCACTAGCTACTCACTAAGTCAAATAAGGCAGGTTATAATGCAACAAAGGATAGATAGTTGTATTGATTAATCACTAATGCTTACAACCCCTTTACTTTCGAGAGGTAAAGGACTCTCCCCTGATTTAGTAACTCACTCAATTATTTTCATAAACCTCTCTCTCTACCTCATGGTTTATTGCACAGCTTAGTGGATAAAGGACTAACTATCTTGTCATACCATATTTTCTGTCAAGAGAATGACTCAATTATCGCTAGTTAGGATAACAATATTCCCCTTTTGTTGCAATGTATCTGGACCTCATGGTTTATTTATACCCCTGTTTACAACTCGGTGGATAAAGGACAAACTAACTTGTCAGACCATATTCTCTATCAAGAGAATGACTCAACTATCCCTAGCTAGGATAACATTATTCCCCTTTTGTTGCAATGTAATTGGACCCTCTGGACCCTTCTTCCTTCTCTGGTAAGTAAACCTCAATGGTGGGCGAACTTGGGCTTGGGCCTTAGCAAAGTGTTTAGACTAAGCTGGTATTCTGGCGTGCTTTCCTTCTGACCAAATAGAATACTTTAACATGAATAAGCACCTTGAGATTGTATTATGTGCATTCCTTTGTTTGTACCAACACAAACTTAAAACTCCCTTTTCTTGATATATTCCAAGAAAAGACAAATTCTGTATTTGCAACCTAAGAAGCTTCATAAGTGCTCTCTGGCTCTCTGCAATGTCATTTAGCCACAAAATGGTGTAACGAGTTCAACAATCTCAAAAAGTTATGCACAATGCAAAACACTGATCAATTTCTGCCAATGAACGCCAAAAGTTTGATGATTGTTAGCTTTGGCAATTTATCTAGTGATGTTCTGCTCGTGACCAGGTTGCGAGGTGGCCACTTACGAAGTCTATAAGTTGTGCTACGTACATCAGTTGATTAGATTCAAGGGAGTATAATACTCGTAATGCTTAGTAATTTGTTTCGTCATTGGATGGACTAAGCTGTTTGCCTAATAGAATATCATGGTATTGGAAACCTACTTCAGGCACCTGACACGGTCGTTGCACGTGCCAAATTAAATACCTAACTTAGCCTAATATAGGGTAAGAAAGGGTCGAGTCCACGAGGAAGCAAGGATTAATCAAGGGTTGAATGAGATTTAGCGAGCTAAGCCGATTTTTAGCTTACTTAGCTTAATTTTTCCTAGTTTCTTTTGTTTTTAATTTTTTCTAGTTTCTTTTCAATTTTTCTTAATTTTTACTTTGACTTTTTTTTTTTGTGTGACTATTTGTTTTTTTTATTTTCTTTTATTTTGTTTATTGAAATGTTTGTCTTAGTCGGTGCCCTTTTTTTTGTGCTTATTTGTCGGGTTGAGCTCGTGTCTTTTGATTTCTAAAAACCATCTCTTGGTTGAGTTATTCTCTGTAAACTCCAAGCATGTTTCGTTTGCGCAAAAAAAAGTAAGAAAGACCATGGCTCGTCTTCCCAAAAGAACCCAAAGGACACCCTTCCGGCCCTTAAGTTCGTCAACCCCGAACATAAACGTTGGTATGACGAACTTAAGCACCGGAAGATTAAGTTCTAGGCATGGAACGCTTTTACACGTTTAGCGCTTTGACGTATGAGCGCCTCACCTTGGAATTCTTAGCCTCTCTCGAGAGACGTGAGGTTGAGGGACATGAGGGGGAGTATGAAATCTCCTTCCAATGATTCAATCAACCCCAATGCATCTCTTTGGCGAGACTTAATCAAATTTTCCAATGTTGAGACGTGAGGTTGAGGGACATGAGGGGGAGTATGAAATCTCCTTCCAATGATTCAATCAACCCCAATGCATCTCTTTGGCGAGACTTAATCAAATTTTCCAATGTGATGCCTCAAACGCCATTCGCAACCTCAAGACTTGGCAATATCCCGTATCTATCAAAGGGACGTAGTTTGGCGGGACATTGTCGGATACGCCCCCTTTGATCCAATGAAGGGTTACTCCTCTCACATGCATTTCCCCATCCTTAGATACATTCACCGCCTCTTGGTTACCGCCATTTACTAAAAACAGAACCAAGTAAGGTAGCATCGGAGGAGGTGAGTGCACTCTACATTGTCGCCCATCACCCTGAAGAAATTGGGGGCAAGTTGAATTTCGGATTTCTATTTCTCCAACGGTGTCTTGCTATACGCCGTGGGGAACTATTCAAATTCGATATTCGTTGTGGGGGGATGGTTACTATCATTGCCTCCGCCCTTGGGTTTGGGGAGCAACTCTCTTTGTTGACTACAGTTGATGAGAACCCCTTCCTTGATTTGAATTATATTAGAGCCGCCGGGTGGATTGATTTTATCCCCGACCTCGAGCGGTTTGTTTGGAAGGTAAGGGTTTGTCATCACTGTTACCTACCAAACCCGGAGGTGACCCAATTTGATCGCGACGGGGAGGATGCTGATTTTCTTCTCATCCTTTTTGACCACCCCCCCCCCCCCGTTCGGGGAAGCCAGGCCGCATGCGTTGACTTAGCTCCTCCTCTCCATTAAGAGGAGCCGAGTTCCGGCCATTGTGCCTTAGTGTCGTCTTGCTCTTTTGACTGCGAGGGGGCCTATTACAGTCTTGCTCTCAACCAAGATCGTATGATGAATACGATCCAAGGCATGAGAGAAGACTTGAGTGGTATGATGGTACAAACTAATGCTATGTACTATCACCACGTGGAGAGTGGAAATGTTGACCTATATGTCAACTTTCCAAATTGGCCTCCTCAACATGGGCCGGCACCGTGATGGAATGAACGCCAACCCACGTACCCGTATTGGCCCCATCGCGACCCACCCTATGATTGGCGAGCACCCGGGGGTTCCAACCCCATCCACCCCTATGGCGCTTGGCCGCCGGGTTACACGGGCGGTTGGGAGCCTCATGACCCCGCGCCTTTAGCTTTTTACGGCTCGATGCATTTAGTTTAGGTCATTTAGATTCATTTTAGGCCATCTAGTTTCCTTTTCTTCCCCTTTTTCATCATTTCTCATATTCTCATACTTAGCATTTAGTTTTAGTTCGTTTGCATATTGTTAGGTTGCATATAGGTCATTTCATTTGCATGTGCACCCTCCCCCTCCCCCATCTAATATTTTCTTGGAGTGTTTGAAGTTAAGATAAGCAAGGAAGGGGCTCCAAGAAAATATTAGATGGGGGAGGGGGGATGCACATGCAAATGAAATGACCTATATGCAACCTAACAATATGCAAACGAATTAAAACTAAATGCTAAGTATGAGAATATGAGAAATGATGAAAAAGGGGAAGAAAAGGAAACTATATGGCCTAAAATGAATCTAAATGACCTAAACTAAATGCAAATAAGTGAACCTAAAGTCCACTTATCAGCACCGGCAAACATGTACCCATAGTCTACAAGCAATGAAAGACCATAGTTAGTTGGATGAAAGAATCTAGCTGTGAACACATGCTGAAATTAAATTTAATATACTGTAATTGAGTGTTCTACCTTGATAATATGTATAAATTTTAGAAGAAACGGTACACATTAAGTTAGTATTGTTTCTCTTAAGGCTATATCTACCTTTGACAATTATGTTTTTAGACTTTAGGGTGAATTTCGGAACTTCTGATCAGTTCTTTTGACCTTTTAACTTTGGGTGGTTTGAAGACAATGGTTTTATGGGATATATGATTTTTCTTAATCATTGCTGGTGTGATATCCTTCACAAATTTCAAATGTTTGTTCCAGCTTGACATCTAGAGCAGAGTTCCCATCAGCAATTGCTGTCATGGATGGGTTTGGAGATGTAGATCTTACAGTATCAAAGCTACGATTGACGTTGTCAAGATCATCTCTCTAATTGTTGTCATGGATAGATGAGAAAAATTGAAGGAAAGTTAGATTCTCGTTGATTTTAAACTGAAGTTACAAGCATTCGGTTTTTTATCAGCTAACACCTCTTGAGTTTTTCCTTTCCTAGTTTGGTGTTCACGAATAGTGAAGCCATGAAGGATGTGGGTGGTCATTTTTTAATAGTTTTCGGAGAATCGTTTTGTTGTGTTTGTTGTTTGTTACTGTAATTGCTCGAAGTTCTTGTTTGTTTGATGATGGTTTGTAAATTAGTTCAAATTAGCATTTGCATCAATTATGCAATATGAAAGGACTTAACGTCTTTGAAATTGATGGTGTTACCAAGATAATCCCCTTATATTTACCTCTTCAATATGCATGTGCAAACTTTTGACAAAACAATTTATTGAGGATGTAGGAGTAATGTCTGATTGAAAACGAAACTTTAATGGACCGAATAAGAAATTGTCTTGTATTTCTCATTCCACTCATATAACTTTATTCCTCGAGGCATATAAAAATGATAATAGCAAAGGTAATTATTAACAAAGATACAAACTAACATAGATAAATTAGTATCATAGGAGTTGGTTAAATGTATATACTAAAATAACGTAATCCTTATTTGTAAGGCTTGCGTAGAAATAGGCTATTGGTGTGAGTAAAGCTAAAGTAACATTAGTAGTTGTATCATTCATTGGTGCGGCTAACTCTCCATGAGATAACAAATAAATAGTATAATTGTGCTCTTTAATCGAAATTGTAATACACCCTTTTTTTTGCTCATTACCTCTCACTCATTTCCATGTCATATGTTTACTCTTTCATAAAAAATTATCCTCTTTCATTGGTGAAAGTTTCTACTTTGAAAGTTAATGTGCACCATTATATATATTTTAAGTTTCAAATCATAAGTTGAAAAAAAAATTGACACCAGCATGTCCAACGATAGTCGTTTTTTAAGCAAATCATAACTTTTGATTATCTCATATCGGCCAAAATTTAGGAGCTTTCTTTTTATAATGGTCGGTCTTCTTTATAACATATTAGATCAGTAAATACTCTTCCATACATTCTTTTCTTAATTTGCTTAAGCCATTACAAGAGTTTTATATATCATAAATCAATTTAGCATGTTAAAGAAGGGGAAGGATTGTTTAGGAGGAAAAAAACACCCTGTAGACTTGTTACCATTTTGAAAATAATAGAAAGGTAAGACCTTTTAAAAAAGTTTGATCATATTTGGGAGTTGGGACTAATGATGTGAATTTGAATGGATTAATATGCATATATAGTTATAATCTATAACATGTTTTTAAAAAAATCATTAAAGTGCGTATTAAGTAATCTTAAACAATAAATAATAAATAATTATTTGCATAAATATATTTAATATTAAAATATATATGCATGTTTTCTATGAAACATATTGACATGCAAAATGAATATTGAAATTAAATAATAATCAAGTTGTATTTACCCAAAAGTAAATCATATGGGAAATGGGAATATGAGAAGGAAAATAGAAGTGGACAAAGTGCGAATATAATGTGACATGCAAAGGAATGTAGGGTCAGAAATAGCACTTTGCTCATTTAATGCTTTACGTATGTCATGTTTATGGGTTAAGGAAGGTTATTAGGAATTGTAATGTAAATGAGATTTGTTCTTAAGTCTTAGGTATTTTCTTTGTCCCCCAATTGGAAGGTGAGAAATAACACTTTGCTTAATGATGTATGTATATATCATGCTTATGAGTTGAGGGAGGTTATTAAGGAAAATATAAGTGATGCGAGATTAAGTGACACACCTAATGAAGATCATGAGGTTTTGCTAATAAAGGGGATAGATGGAAGCCATGGAAGTTTGAATGAAGCTCATGGACCGAGTGTGGAAGAGACAAAGGTTATATGATGGTTTCATGGAAAACTTAAAGCTTATAGGTTTTGGTGTCTTAAATGGAGTTGCTTTGGTTTCCTAAATGCTTTAGGTTTTCTATAGCTAAAAGGTTTAGGTTTTTTATAGCTACAGGGTTTAGGTTTTCCTTACTTATTTCATGTAAGTTTTGGAAGATCTCCTAGTTCTATTAGGAAAAGGATTTGTGTTACTAATCCATGTTGGATTAGTAGTTAAGTGTCATTAGAAGTCTTTCACTAACAAGGTTTTACTTTCCTACTTGGGAGAGATTTTACTTAGTTTTAGCATAGGAGTAGGAAATCATGGGTGTGTGAGTTGTTCATGCTTGCTGTCCAAAATCGTTAGTTTTGATAGAATTTGGAGTTGTTATTTATGTCTATCTTGTACTAGTTTAGTAGTTTAAGGAGTCTTAGCGTATACATTGTAATTTCGTCTCATTAATAAAGTTAGCTTATAGTTTTGTTTACACACACGTTTATTTGAGTATTGCAATTGTTCTTGCTTAATTGTTTGCTTCCAAATCATTCATGTGAGTTTTCATGATTGCTCGAAGAATTTGGGAGTGTTGTGTGTATCTTCAATACAAACAAGTTTAAAAACTTAGTTTGAGGATCCAAGAAACACATTCTTCAACCCTAACAAAACCAAACCAAAGAGTGACTTTTTTTTTTATTAATCTTGTTCGTTTCTTATAAGGTGTGTGAATCTCCATACAAGTTACACATCAATTGGTATCAGAGCAAAGGTTGGATTTTCGAGATTTAGACGTTCTTAAGAAGTTAAATGGAGCCCAAGAAAGATCCTTGTTTTACAAGAAATTCTCGGATAGTTTATGTTGGGCGTTTGTTTAAGCGTTTTTTCGGTGGTTTCTGGAGTTTCTTGGAGGCTTCTTCAGGGTGATCTTTCACAACCATGGGTGAGAACAACCAAGAGGGGATCAATGACTTGCTTCAACAATAACTTGCTGCTATACAATATGTATTGTCTACGTTGACAACAAGCATGCTAGAGAAAGACAAGGAGAAGAAGAATATGATGGAGCGAGTAATATGGGATGAAGATATACATCAATGGCTTTGGCGACACCCTTGATCTGGAGATATACATGCAATGTGAAAGATCCATAGAGAGGCTCTTTGAGTATAGAAAAACACTAGATGAAAAGCAATTGCAAAGTGCTAAATTGAAACTAATCAAACATGCTGCAATTTGGTTATAGGGATTACAAGCTCAAAGAAGGAGGGATGGAAAGGGAAAGATTCAATCTTGGCCAAAAACCATCTTAGGAGCAGGTTTGTGCCAGCCAACTTTAGACAAAGCTTGTATGTGAAGTGGAGTACTTTAATGCAAGGCTTTGGAGGTGTACAGGATCACATAAAGGCATTTAAGAGATTGGCTACAGTGTGTGAGATTGAAGAGATGGAAGAACAAAAATTTGGGTGTTTTCTAGCTGGTCCTAGTATTGATATCTATTAGAAGGTAGGAGTGCATCCCTACATAACTTATGACGAGGCTTGTAAGTTAGCTATGAAGTTTGATAAGCATAACAAGAATAACAAGGCTGTTGCATCCTATGAGAAGGGTGGGAGTTCGAAGTTTAAGAGTTCTTATATGGGAGGAAAGCAGGGTGCTATAACACCAAACACTCGAAGCAAAAAGGGAGATAAGGGGAAGAAAGTAACCGATACTATTGGATACTTGTCCAAAATCAAGTGTTTGAAGTGCCAAGGCCAAGAACCATAAGAGAGATTGCCCTAGTCCTAGAGCACTCACCATGATGGAGATCCAAGCAATTGGCATCCAATTTTTAACTGACGAGGAGGATGATGAAGACAAGATGGACATGGGTGGACATACTACTACTGAAGAGGCAGAACTTTGTGGTCCCGAATAGGAGAGAAGCCTCGTAATTAGGAGAGTCGTGCACGTCCAACTAGTAGTGGATCAACCAGAGCAAAGAGAGAATATCATCCAAACTAAGTGTAGAGTGAAGAGAGAATTGTGTGCTTTGATTATGGATGGAGGTAGTATGACTAATGCCATGTCTAAGGAGTTGGTAGAGAAGTTGAACTTAAAAGCTATATAATAACCTAGGCCACACAAGCTAAGGAGGTTGGATGAGCAAGGTGCATCAGTGAGAAAGTAAGCACTAATAGGATTTCAATAGGATTCTATCGTGATGAGATTTTGTGTGATGTGCTGCACATGGATACGTGTCTTATTCTTTTAGGGAGATCATGGTAGTATGGTAGGCAATCGAAGCATAATGGTGTTACTAATGTATACACTATTAGGATGGATGGAGTTAAGAAGGAGTTGTTACCTTTTCCCCAGATGAAATCAACCCCCCGTGGTAGTATGTAATATTATTTTTAAAAGGTTTTATTAAATGCTAATTATATTTATTAATTTAGTTGTGCGTCGCATTTTTGTATTTTATGGGTTGGTATATGAATTTTATTTGTAGTGTTTGCAGTATATTTATTTAATTTTTTTGTGAAGTTATTATTAGATATATTTGGATTTTAGTTATTTAAAATTAGTTGATTAGTATTTGTCCAAAGATAAAACCGATTATTTTCTTTTTAAAGTTTTCTTATATGGAAACTAAACCCTCAAAAACCCCAAGAAACTCCCCTTTATCGGTCTAATGGGTCAACAAAAACCCCCTTGAATTCGTTCTCTCTCCCATGAAAACCCCACCTCACCCCGTGATTCCTTTTTCTCTTCCAAACCCTTGTTTTGTTCTCTCTCTCTCTGCTCGCAGCTTTGCCTACGCTCCGCCGTGTCTGAGCACGCAAGTGTAGGAATCTATAAGTACTATAAGCGGAATTTCATGAATCTAATTCATAAGCACTTAAATCAGGATCACATGCATATACAATTAAGGATCACATATAAGTTTAGAAATAATCTTTGTAGCGTGAATTCCACAAAGCTTGAATAACCCGGATTGAGAATCTCATATGTGATTCCTCTACTTAGTCCACCAACCTGGATCAACACTCCACCAATGCTAGTTGGAAAGAAGAAACATCTTCTTTGTTTCTTGGAGTATCACGTAGCTTTTAGAGAGAGAGAATAGGAGAGAGAAAATAATAAGAGATATCTGATGTATTTTCTTTTCTGCCTAACCCAATATATAAATATATTTTAGGTTAGGCTTTTCTCCCCTTTTCTTATCACTTGGCCGGCCACCCTAGGGCCCTCTTGGGCTCTAGGTTTTTGTTGATCCAAGTTTAATGTGTGACCTTGTAGGATCCGTTACATTGGGCTTCGGGTTTATTATTTACTAATCCGAAGTTCTATAGCTTTCTCTAGCAAGACGTATAGACGACCCAATATAACGAATTTATTATCTCTATAATACGATCCGTTATATATTAGTAATTATTTAAGTCGAGGACATAAATCCTTCAATCTCCACTTGTCCGAGACGAGTGTGCAATGTTTTTATTCCTAAGTCTCTTAATGTCTTAATTTGATAGTATGATCATATTTCTATATCATCCATACTAGCTTTCAAATTATTCCTTGAAATCGAGTTCAAATTGTCGAACAAATGATCATCGAATGATCCATTTGGGCCATGCATTTTCAATTTTTTACTTTTCAAGGGGCCAAGACACCTATCCTATCTCATATAGGAGGACTTTTCCAATCTTGTAGTAACCAATACTCCCACTCAACTTTTAGCACAACCTGAATGCTGCTTTATAGTCCCTTTTACGGCATGACGTTTGACAGTATCAAAGCTATACAATCATTGGGCTAAGTAATGTTCTACTCATGTCTCAGGAATCTACTAATATAATTTCGAAGTTAAAAACTTCTAAGTAGGTCAAGTTCGACTATGTATCAACTATACATATCCATATGATTGATTAAACATCTCTATTTTCCATAGCCCATGAAACGGCGCTATCAATCAATCTTATATGCTAATCCCTTTAATAAGTCATTTATGTCCAGTTTAATGACTTAGATTAGGAACTTTAATATTCTATGAATTATGTTCACTTATGGTGTTTCATTCATCAAATCACATATTTGACAAAACCATAGAATTCAAGATATATTTTGGACATTTTATTTAATACCAAACCAAAATTAAATAAGACAAATATTATCATAAACATAAATAGCAAAACCATGTCTTTACATTGTAATAAGTTTCTCTAAACCTAGTACAATCTAAAGCCACTCTAACATTTGCTTCAAGCCTATAGCCCTAGCGTGACACTCATGCTTGGGTTGAGGTAGCGGTTTAGTTAGCGGATCAGCCACGTTCTCATCCGTATGAACTTTGCAGATTCTGACATCCTTCCTGTCAACTATCTCTCGAATGAGGTGATACTTCCTCATCACATGCTTGGACTTGTTATGTGACCTTGGCTCTTTTGCTTGCGCAATAGCACCATTGTTGTCACAAAACAACTCAATTCCTTCCAGAACACTAGGTACGATATCCAGCTCTGTCAAGAACTTCTTTATCCAAACTGCTTCCTTAGCTGCTTCAACTGCTGCTAAATATTCTGATTCTGTCGTAGAGTCTGCTACAGTGCTTTGCTTTGAGCTCTTCCAGCTCACTGCTCCTCCATTCAGACGAAAGACATACCCTGACTGAGAGCGGTAGTCATCTTTGTCGGTTTGGAAGCTTGCATCCGTGTAACCTTCAACAACCAACTCACTTTGTCCCCCATATACTAAGAACATGCCTTTAGTCCTCCTAAGTACTTAAGGATGCTCTTAGCTGCAGTCCAATGTGCTTCTCCTGGATTTGCTTGGAACCTGCTACACATGCTCAAGGCATATGCAACATCAGGTCGAGTACTTATCATGGCATACATGATATGCCCTATAGCCGAAGCATAAGGAATGCTACTCATTCGCTTTAACTCATCAGGCTCAGTCGGGCACTGACTCTTGCTAAGCGATATGCCATGTGACATGGGAACGAAACCTCTCTTCGAGTTTTCCATGTTGAACCTTGTAAGAACCTTATCAATATAAGTTTCTTGACTTAGCCCAATCATCCTTCGAGACCTATCTCTATGGATTTTGATTCCCAGTATGTACTCAGCTTCTCCAAGGTCCTTCATAGAGAAACAACTCTTTAACCATTCCTTGACTGACTCAAGCATTGGTATGTCGTTTCCCATGATTAGTATGTCATCTACATACAGAACCAAGAAGACTAAGCTGCTCCCACTAAACTTCTTGTAAACACAAGACTCTTCTTCGCTTTTGATGAAACCAAATTGTTTGATTGCCTCATCAAACCGAAGATTCCAGCTCCGAGATGCCTGCTTCAATCCATAAATGGATCCCTGAAGCTTGCAAACCCTTTTAGGATTTTCTGGATCTTCAAAACCTTCAGGTTGTGTCATGTACACATCCTCATTCAAGAACCCATTCAAGAATGCGGTTTTGACATCCATCTGCCAAATTTCGTAATGCTGAAAATGCAGCAATCGCTAAAAGTATCCGAATTGATTTAAGCATTGCTACTGGGAAAAGGTCTCATCATAGTCTATACCATGAACTTGTCTGAATCCTTTTGCAACCAGTCTTGCTTTGTAGACATAGACATTTCCATCTTTGCTGTTTTCAATTTGAACACCCACTGCATCCAATAGGGTTAACCCCATCAGGCAAGTCAACCAGTGTCCAAACTTTATTCTCAGACATGGAGTCTAACTCGGATTTCATGGCCTCAAGCCATTTCTCAGAGTCTGGGCTCGTCAAAGCTTGTTTGTAGGTAGTAGGTTCTGAATTTTCCAAAATCATAATTTCAGAATTTTCAGTCATTAGGAAATCAACCAACCTTTTGTTTGGAATCCTTGGTCTACTGACCTACGGGGGTCTGAGCATCAAGAGAAACGTTCTCTTCAACAGTTTGAAGATTTTGCTTGATTCAACTTCGAATGGGACGGTAGGAGGTTCACGCGTTGAATACGTTATCTCTCAACATGACTTTCGTCTTGTTGGGCCGTCTCTGACATGGTGTGAGCCACGTCAGTTGTTGCTCATCTCGAATTTCTTCGAGTGTTATTTTACCCCACTTGTCTTTCTAGAAACAAATTCCTTTTCAAGAAAGACAACATCACGAGCAACAAACACTTTGTTCTCTTGACGGTTATAGAAGTAATAACCCCTTGTCTCTTTTGGATACCCCACAAAGAGACATTTATCTGACTTGGGTGCGAGTTTGTCTAATAGTAACCTTTACATAGACCTCGCATCCCCAGATTTTAAGAAAAGACAAGTTTGGAGGTTTTCCATTCCATAACTCATATGGTGTCTTTTCTACAGCCTTTGACGGGCTCCTATTTAGTGTGTGTGCAACAGTTTCGAGAGCGTATCCCCAAAAAGAAATTGGAAGATCAGCAAGACTCATCATAGATCGAACCATATCTAGTAATGTTCGATTCTTCCTTTCAGACACACCATTACTGTGGTGTTCCTGGTGGAGTTAATTGTGAAAGAATTCCACAATCCTTTAGATGATCATCAGACTCTTGGCTCAAATATTCACCACAACGATCGGATCGTAGTGCCTTTATTGTCTTACCAAGTTGATTCTGTACTTCATTTTGGAACTCTTTGAATCTATCAAAAGATTCCGACTTATGTTTCATCAAGTAAATATAGCCATTTCTACTCAAATCATCAGTGAAGGTGATGAAGTAATTAAACCCTCCCCTTGCCTTTGTGCTCATAGGACCACATACATCTGTATGTATGAGTCCAAAAATCGCTGGCCCTTTCACCTTTTCCAGTAAATGGTGATTTTGTCATCTTACCCATTAAGCATGATTCACATACATCAAATGATTCGAAATCAAATGATGGAATTATACCGTCCTTTTGTAACTTGTGAATGCGCTTTTGGTTTATATGACCCATTCGGCAATGCCAAATATAGATTAGGTTAGAATCATCTGATTTCTTCCTTTCCCTTTTGAACCAACAGAACCTCTTTCTTTGGTTCAACCATAGGGATGTTCCTTTCAGCATTGACCAACAATCCATGCAGCTCTTGCAAAGTCTTTTCAGACTCGTTCATATTGTAGGTCATTCTGAACGGATTGAAACTATCAGGCAGTGAGTGGAGAATAATGTCAGTAGCCAACTCGAGTCTATAAGGAAACCCAAGTCTTTCCATGTTTTCGAAAAGACCCATCATTTCGAATACATGGGGGCCAACAGCTTGACCCGGCTTCAAGTGACATTCAAGTATCTCCCTATTAGTGTTTGGGTTCCCATAACAAACTAGGAGTCCTTTTTCCAATCCAAATAGTGTTCGGGTTCCTCATATTCACTTAGAAATCCTTTTACAAATCCAAAAAGTGTTTTAAGCATTTCAAGTATTTTTCAAAACATGCTTAAACAAAATATTTTAACTTCTTTAAATCATTAAAATAGTTCCTTTGACTTTCAAATAGTCAACCTTTGAATAAACCATTTAAATATTAAAATATATTTGATGTGAAATTGAAGGCTATATTCAAGTTCTTGAATTAAAGATAGGTTCTTTATGGTTTCTTGATTGAATCTTGAATGAAAGAATAGCGAATCTTGAAGGTTAATTCAAGAAGTAGGTTCGAATTTCTTATGTATCACACACATGAAATTCAAGGATATGAAATTATCACTTCCTAACCAAGGGTTGATAATAACTGGGGGTTGCATTCTGATTAAACTTGGATTCTCTCCTAAAACTTTAATTCCACAAGGAATATATTAAACTCAAAAACTCTCTCTCTCTTTATTAATGGCCGAAATCTTGCATTTATAGTACAAGTTTCCTAAGCATAGTAAACAACTAATAAAGTTTAAAGATGACAACTACCAAACTTATCTACCAAACTTATCTATCTTTATCTTAAGGATAAAGACAAATAACAAACTAACAACTAACTATATCACACGCCTAATATAGATAATTACTAAGACACAATGATAAGGAATTAGACTCCTAAGTATAATAGGATTCCTTTATCACTTCACTTAAACTCAAATTAAAAGCAATTAAACTGCATAGTCTCCTAACAGAACTAGTATACTACATAGATGTCCTAACAGAACTAGGATTGTGCATTTTTTTATGCTCCATACGCATCAATATTTAAATATAAATAACTATACATTAAAATATATTTATAAAATTCATAAATTTATGGGGGATTACACTTATTTTGTAACTTTGTTGTCATCATCAAAAAGGGGAAAATTGTTGAACCCTAGTTTTGATGATGACAAAGGAACAAAGATACAAACTATATAATATACTAACAAGTTGTTAAGTGAATGGGATTTTGAAGGTATCACTGCATTGAGCAATGAGAATACTAATTATAAGGAAGAAATCAAGTTTGAATTTTGAAAATTGAGTGCAGATGTTCAAGGAACTGATATTGGAGAAACATAGGAGCAAAAGATTCAAAGCGAGGCTTTTATTTTTAGTTTCAATGTAAAGAAACGGGTAAGTATGGTAAGGAACAATGGCAAAGTTAAAAGACAACGCTTGCCTGTTCTTTTCAAAGGAATAAGCGAACTGACATTCATAGTTAAGTTTAAGGAACTAACAAAATTAAAGGAACTAGACATATATTATATGGAGCAATGGTTATTTTGTGTCGGTTGAGATATTGATGCCTAAAAAATAGGAAACCGTTTTTAATTTGTTAAAAATATGATTTGAGGAAAATAGTTTTAAAGAAAAAAGAAAAGATTTTTTCTTTGTTGTAAATAAAAAAATCATTTTCGATTTTTAGAAGGAAATATTTTAAAGATACTATTTTGATAAAAGGATTTAATTTTGGTTTTATTAATTAAAATATTTTTATTTAAGAAATAAGATTTATGTTTATTGCTTAATTAACTGCTAAAGTTTATGCAGCAGTATTAATCCTCTAACACACGTTTATTGAGATCGTGAATATCATGGGTAAATAATGGAACGTGTTCCTTTAGTTTAGGAACAACTAGAAAAATGGTTAATCTACTATCACATGTTTTATTTCCACGTTTTACTTAATCGCTTCTATATATACTTATGTCTAGTTGAGTTGCAAAGTGGGTATGACCAAGAGATTTAGAGAGTTTAACTAATTAAAGTGCTAGTGCTTTATTATCTCATAAACCGTTTGTTCTTTGCCTTCTTACTCTATTCAAACTAAGTTTATTTGATCATTATAATTTCGGTTTTGGGGTAATGGGATTTCGAGTGAAGTCATGTAAGAGAGAAACTTTTAGTGAAGCAAGTTAAAGTGAGAAAACTTTAAGTAAAGTTGAGAGGAGCAACTGTTAAGGAACATTTATTCAGGAACTTGAGTTTAGGAACTCAAGGTGTGGCCCAAGAGTAAAGTTAGATTGTAACAAAGTTGTTTGACCTAATTAGTGAAAGAGTTGAGTTTAAAATTCGTAGTAGTCGAGGTTGTTTCTTCTTGTTAGGCCCAAGAAGTTTTTCCTCATAGAATTCTCTTGTGTTCGTTTACCTTGTTTCTTTGTTTAAATTTTATAATTTCACAAAAAGTACGTTCATTTTTACACATACAATTCACCCCCACCCCACTCTTGTAGTGTTCCCAATGAAATAACTAACCAGTTTGTAACTTTTCGATTTTGTAAAACTGATTGTATTTTACTTAGTATATAAGTATTTTTGGGACGCGTAAATCATGGTGTAGTAAGCTCCCAGCTTACTCATAGAGGTGCTTAGGCTACTTGCAGAATTGAAGCCAGTTCCAAGCTTCCCTTCCTAGCTAGGAAAGCTTCCCATTTGCTTAGCACAAAAGACGCCAGAACTGGCGTGTGTCAGCAGCCCTTTTGTTTAGATCTGGATAGATGTATTTTTGCAGCAAAACAATGATTTATTTTCTTGGTTTGATATGTATTCATGTATTGGAAAGGTTCCTATAGGTTTCCGTCATTAATATTTCGTCCAAAGAAGAAGAGGAAGCAAGCAAGTCGTGCTGATTTCAGCCGATTTTTAGGAGATATTTTGTAATTTCTTTGCTTTGTTTATTTTCTTAGTGTATCAAACTTATTTGTTGATGTATTAAGTCTTATAACTCATGTACTATATATATGTATACTTGATTATCAATGAAAATCATATTTTGAAGTTGGAAAACATTGTTAGAATATGTTTGTGTTTAAAGACTAAAAATCGGGTGTTTTTATTCTACTTTTCATGAATCTCTTGGGAGGTAAAAATACAATAATTCAATGCAATTAACAAGATTTGGGAGTGATTCACTTATTTTCTTTAATTAAAATCCCTATTAGTTTAGGTGGAGAGTGATTCACTTCCTTAACTAAAAACCGAATTCATTGCTTCAAGAGTAATTATTTTAGCTTGGGATCAAATATATCCTAAACATTATTGATCATTGAGTTGTGTTTGTTTCATAAAACTAACATGATTTCTAGCATTCTAAGATAACTACTAGTTACCTGGAACGTCGGGAAAAATGTAGCACCAAAGACATTAGGCATGATGCGCTTGAGTAGAGTGTTCGTCCTCTAAATCGTCTCCTAAAGCAACAAAACTTCGATTAATAGAAGGTTTTGGATAATAGAAATGACAAAGTTCAAGCATAATAAGTTTAATGTTGATGAAAACAAGAATTCTCTCATACAACAGCTTAGAAATGCGTGAATTTGGGTGAAAATAATGCTAGAATTTTCTGGTATAAAAATCATAATTTTTGTAAGGAAAAATGAAAGGTTTATAAGAGTTTTAAAGAGGGATTAATGGGGGTTATAAGGGAATCAAGAGAAACAAAACTCTTCATTCTCTTCTCCACATTTGCTGATTTCCAGACAACATACAAAGCCACACGTGATGCTCATTTTATCACTCAATTTGGTCCAAAGATTTTATAAAAACGCTATGCGACAAAACTGCATCTTAAAGCCTAAATAAATAACGAAACTAATATAACCTTAAATAAATAACCACTTAAATAAAAATATACAATTATGACACATCATATAAATTTATATATTAAACATATACACACAGCTTAAACATATTTTAGTAATAAAATATTTCACTTTGTTTACGATAAAATACTTAGTATAATTAACCGCGAAAATAAAGAGCAAAAACACGGGGTGCTACAAAAGAACTTACGGAAACGTTCATGGAGATCGACACCGCCAAAAGCTTTAATGGTACAACAACAAGATGAAGAAAGTTGCTGATGGACAAGGTCGAAAGGCTGCAGCGCGAATGTGACTTGGTCGAAGTTGAGACGCAACAAGGGTCATGGCTAAGCTGATGCACCAGTTCTTAATGAAGCAATACTGGCCAATGAGACCCTTCAACCGACATCAATTTTTACATCAAACATATGGGTCCTAAAACAGATTGACCTAAGGAGATGATGGCACCAAGGCGACGACGAAATCGACTCCTGCCGACGCTCTTGAGGAAACGACAAAGGTTGTAGAGGTCGAGATGGTCGACCAAGCTATTGGTCCTGTCGTGGAAGCTGAGGTTGTTGCCCCAAGTTATGACAAGATCGAAGTGAATATGACTTCTGCTGCAGCAGCCATGGACGAGCCTGACCAATTACTCCAAGCCACCAACCAACACCAACAATCAGGCACCCAATGGGAACCATGTGACCAATAACAATGATAATAAGGGCAAGGGGAAGCTGTATATGATGACGGCTAGCGAAGAGGAAGCTCGTAGGGATGTTGTCACGGGTATTTTTTCTATCAACTCTACTCCTGTTGCAGATATTGTTCGATTCTGGAGCATCATTTTCTTTCTTTGCCCATACAACTGTTAGAATGTAACACCCTGATAATTCTCTCTTTCTAGAAAATACTTTTATGAATACACAAGTAGAGAATTACCCAAGTATTATCGCCCGTGTGATAACGTATCGACTTATTCAGAATTTTGCAGCGGAAAACCATTAACTAAACTTTAACTTTATTAAAACTCAATAAGTAAATGACAAATGTTTAGAACTTAAACAAACCAACTTAAATAATCAACCAACTGAAATAAAACATGTTCCTACGAAAACAGAAATTAACTATGCTAGATACACAGTCTCTCCACTCGAGATTCCCAATGAGATGCACATCTGCGAACCTGTAATGTCAATGCTATAACTACTCTGCTCACCAGAAGGATCATCACAGGATCAATAGGCAAAGCCATGATCACACACACAAATAAAGCACGTAATCAGCAAAGCTGAGTACTACATATCAAACATAAACATTCCTAAACATGATACTACATAATTAACATACAGGGATAAATAATAATATAAACATATAATATTCTGCAAACAACTTTTACTGAACTAGAATCTAAACATCATTTCTTCCTTTAAATGAAATAGTTATTGGAACGAGTTGTCTTGCCTACTAATATGAAATACGGGAGCTACCACGTATTCCAAAAATGACCTGCGATATCGAGGAACCTTTGAAATAAAAGAGAGATGGTGATCAATCCATTCCTAGGAAAGCTATGGCACGCTCACCATAACCCCAACCCTTAATGTCCAACTCTAAACGTGCACCAGTTTAAAGTCTATAACTCTTCTTGTTACACTTTACGTTATTTACATATTATTACAAGTGTTGACACACACATACAAATAACACATAAATAATAATCAGACAGTCACAATTGAACTTCTTTTATCTTTGGATTTAACAAGCTTCTTGAACCTAGCCAACAATAATCTTACCGTTATACAGGTATAACTTGTAAACTTACCAAATAAGGTCCACGGTCCCCTTAAGATAATAAACATAATACTTCTCTAAGAATACATGAATAGATGATTCAACTTTATAACATATATTAATTCTTATGCGAATTAATAAATAAACTTTCTTGACATGCTTGCATCAATTATTCCATACAAACATATAATTCGATATTCATAATAAATTCCAAGTCATATGTTGCACACATGCATAAAACATGTAAAATAATTTCCAGAAATCACATATATGAACAAAGCAGGTTCCTATACATGATACTAAAATTTAAATCTTCCTTAGAACATGATACTAAGCCACATATCACGTAATTATGTACGTACCTCGTGTATACTAGCCTGTAGGCCACTTTTAATCTGTTAAAAGTTCCCTACTAGATATTCTCCGCCTAGAAAACAAGGTAACTAAAATTAATAACTTAAAATAAAAATTACAGCAGCTTTAAATAATTTAAAACCCCTTCAAAACACGTTTAAAAATCGATTTGAGGTGTCAAACTTGGATTATTTTTAATTCCTAGCATAGTATTACTTTTCTAGCAATTAAAAACTCTTAAAAACTCTATAAATAACCCTTTTATGAAATTACAGCATCTTTAAACTTTAATAAACCTCCTTAAAACATGTAAAATATATTTAAAATCACATACTAAGTAAATCTCATTGCACATAATATACTACTATAGTTTTCTAGCAATTTAAAACCCTAAAACTCATGTTTTCATGATTAAAACTATAAATCTAATCATAATAATGAATCTAAAATTTTCCTTATAATATATAAACTATAGATAACGAAATTACCTATTAAAAACAGTAATATAAACTAATAAACGTGATTAATAATAAACATAAAAATATGTAGTCTTTAATGAATCTTAAGAAGGAAGAAAAGAAAAACAACCACAAAAGAGGAGAAGAAGGGCGCCGGCACGGACAGCACCCCAGTGGCAACACGGCAGCAACACTTTCAAAATTTCAGGAGGACTTGTGACGTTTCTTGTTGAAGAAGAAACGTTACTTGAAGAAGAAGAAAAGTGTTTTGAGAGAGAAAAGAAAGAAACGTGAAAGAAGAAAAGGAGAGGGATGGCCGTGTGAATTGAGGAGGAGGAGAGAGAAAATTTTTCTTTTGTGTGGGATAAAATAATTAAGAAGTAAGGTATTTATAAGGCTCCTCCTTTTTGGGCTTAGGAAAAGAGATAAAATTCTAGTGAAGATTGATGATTAATAAGATAATCAACTTAAGACTTTAATCATCAATAGGACTCTTTTCCTTTTTATCCTTTTAGGATTTTCGATTCCATCAGACTTCTTTTTCAATATACTTTAATATTTAAAACTTTTATTAAAACATGCTTAATTAAAATATTTTCAATTTTATTAAGCTATGAAAAATAATTTCATTTGACTTTTAAAATAGTCAACCTTTTTAAATAGTCAAATCATTTTTCAAACTCATTTGAGCTTAAATATAAATACATAAATACTTAAATATATTTATAAAATCTTTTAAAATGATGGGGGATTACATAGAACTCTAGCATTGGTTGAGTCCGACTCAATTCCTATAGTTATTGTGTCTGGGGAGACTATTAATTGCTCTAAGAGATTCCTGCAAGTATAGTTGAAAATAGGGGATACCTTCTTTCCTTATGATCTAATAGAGTTTAATTTATCGAACCTAGACGTCACTCTGCGAATGGATTGGCTTAGGAAGTACGGGGCTAAGATAGATTGTGATGCACAAAAGGTTGAACTCAGAGATCCTTCGGGAAAAAGGGTGTCATATAGGAGATTACCTCAAGAACCTGGAATTAAAGCAATCAATGCCTTGCAACTTAAGGGCTATATAGACAAAGGATGTCCTTTATTTATGTGTTATGTGAGAAGGGTTGAGGATGATCCATTGAGACTTGATAATGTAACTATAGTCAGAGAGTTCCAGGATGTTTTTCCGGCAGAAATACCTGGTATGCCTCCAAGGAGAGATGTAGAGTTCACTGTCGACCTAGTACCTAGGACTGGACCTATCTCGAAAGCTCCATACCGAATGGCTCCAGCAGAAATGAACGAGTTGAAGAACCAGTTGGAAGAACTACTCAAAAAGGGGTATATTAGACCTAGTATGTCACCATGGGGAGCTCCCGTCTTATTTGTGAAGAAGAAGGATGGTAGTTTGAGGTTGTGTATAGACTACCGTTAGTTGAACAATGTCACCGTGAAAAACAAATATCCATTACCTAGGATAGATGACTTGTTTGACCAACTCAGGGTGCAGGGATGTTCTCCAAAATAAACTTAACATCCGGATACCATCAATTGAGGATTGCTGATCAAGATATACCTAAGACTACCTTCAGGACTAGATATGGACACTATGAGTTTACTGTCATGCCTTTTAAGTTAACTAATGCACCTGCTGTTTTCATGGACCTCATGAATAGGATTTTTCGACCTTACCTCGATATATTTGTCGTTCTGTTCATAGACAATATACTGAATTTTAGTTAGAAATTAAAGAGTGTCATTTTTGGTTCATTTCGTCTCCAAGGAGGGTGTGTCAGTAGATCCTGCAAAGATAAAAGTTGTGAGTGAATGGCCTACACTAAAGAATGTCACAGATATAAGAAGTTTCTTGGGTGTAGCCGGTTATTATAGGAGGTTTGTGAAAGACTTTTCCAAAATAGCAAAGCCTATGACCAACTTAATGAATAAGGATTGTAGGTTTAACTGGAATGAGGTTCAGTGAGAAAGCCTTTCAAACGCTCAAAGAGAGATTAACTTCAGCACCTGTCCTAACCATGCCTAACGGAAATGAGGGATATGATATATATAGTGATGTGTCAAAGAATGGGTTGGGTTGTGTTCTTATGCAAAATGGGAATGTCATAGCCTATGCATCCCGTCAACTGAAACCATATGAAGTTAACTACCTGACACACGACCTAGAATTGGCCGCAATTGTATTTATCTTTAAAATCTGGAGACATTACCTTTACGGGGTGACCTGTCGAATCTTCACCGATCACAAAAGCCTCAAACACATCTTCACCCAGAAAAATCTTAATATGAGGCACCGCAGGTAGTTAGAGCTCATTAAGGACTATGACTTAGACATACAGTACCACGAGGGTAAAGCAAACGTTGTTGCTGATGCGTTAAGTCGCAAATCTAGCCATAGCCTGAATACATTGGTTGCTGCCGACAAACTTTGTGAGGAATTTTCTAAACTCCAAATAGAGGTGGTTCATGAAGGGGAAGTAGAAAAGTTGTTGAGTGCCCTAACCATCCAGCCCAACTTCCTGTATGAAATAAGAGAGAGTCAGCCTGGGGATGTGAAACTTAAGCGAGTCAAAGAAAAGCTTAAGGAAGGCAAAGCATAAGGGTTTGAAATCCATGAAGATGGGAGTATACGCTATAAGGGTAGGTGGTGCGTACCACAAAAGTGAGGGGTTGAAACAAAAGATAATGAGTGAGGGTCATAACACGAACTATTTCGTCCACTCAGGAGGGGATAAGTTATATAAGGACCTCAAAAAGATGTTTTGGTGGCCTGGGATGAAGAGGGCAGTAGCTGAGTTTGTTTCCAAATGACTGACGTGTCAAAAAGTCAAAAGTGAACAAAAAATACCTCAAAGAAAAATTCAACCTCTAGATATTCCAACATAGAAGTGGGATTCGATATCCATGGACTTCGTTGTAGCCTTACGTAGGAGTCAGGGAGGCAATAACACCATGTGGGTAATAGTGGATCGACAAACCAAGACCGCGAGGTTCATACCTATGAAAGACACTAGCCAAAGCATATGTTAAAAAATTTATTTAATTGCATGGAGTACCCCACAAGTATAGTGTCATATAGAGACTCGCGATTCCTTCCGAATTTCCGGAAGAAGGTCTAGGAAGCATTTGGTAGTGAGCTATTGATGGGTACAACCTTTCACCTAGATACAGACGGCCAAACACAAAGAACTATTCAGACCCTGGAAGATATGTCAAGATCTTGTGCGTTAGAATACCAAGGATCATAGGAAGACCATTTGGACCTCATAGAATTATCATACAACAACAGTTATCATGCTAGTATTAAAATGGCTCCATTCGAAGCACTGTATGGGAAAAGTGTCGTAGTCCCTTGTGTTGGAACGACATTAGAGGGATTGTGGTGTTAGGTGCTGAGATGATTCAGGAGACAGTGGATCAAGTGCGAGTCATTCAGGAAAAGATTAAGGCTGCACATGACAGGCAAAAATCCTATGCGGAGTAGAAGCGAAGGGAAGATAATTATGAAGTTGGTGAAAAGGTATTGCGTAAGGTGTCCCTAATGAAAGGAGTGATGCGATTTGGGAAAAAAGGGAAGCTAAGCCCTAAGTTTATAGGATCATATGAGATTTTGGCAAGAGTTGGCAAAGCCGCTTATCGCCTCGAATTGCCCAACAAATTAGAAAGGGTCCACAAGGTGTTTCACGTATCCCAACTCCGAAAATACGTAACTGATGAGTCACATGTCCTAGAACCTGAAAACGTCGAGTGTAACAGCCCGCACTTCCGAGCTGCTAACTAATCACAATCAAGATACACAAAACACAATCAACACTTAACAAACCTCGAATTTACATCTATTCACACCTGTAACAGCCTGCACTTCCGAGCTGCTAACTAATCACACTTAAGATACACAAAACACAATCAACACTTAACAAACCTCGAATTTGCATTTATTTACAGCGGAAACAAAACCTATAAAAACGATCCTGGATCTGTGGGTCAGGGGCCCACAATATAACAACATGAAAATCAAATAACAGATTTCGAATACTTTGAAATAAAACATCTAACTTTAACCTCAGCCCACCATTTCATAACATAAAACTCTTCTTCTTGATCAATAATCATATTCCACGACCTCGACATCAACCCTGCAAAATCACTAACAATGAACCCTGCCCCCACTAGGACAGGTTCGAAGAACAAAATCAGAAAAACTGAGTACACACACTGTCCAACCAGAAATTCATTTTAGTGGCTTAAAATATAGTTGTGCGGTTTATTACTCATCAAGTGGAGCAATCCCAGACTTCAAAAATACTTAAAATCAAATAGTTAGAAATGTTTCTATCACGACTCCAGCAACCCTTAACTAGAAAGTCCAATAAAGAGTACTCATACATATACTACAGATAATAAGTTCCTTGCCATAAGGACAAGGTTCAACAACAGTTGAAATACATAAGCTCATCCCAAAACCTCTTTTTGGTGGCTTAAGACCATTCGTATACAATTCATGCTAGAATTCAGTATGCTTCACAAGTAAGGTACTTGCTTAAAAATTTCAGGATTACTATCCTTGCACAATCTTATTAAAGTAAGAAATTTTATCATGAAGATCACCACTTAGATCATTCAAAAACCCTTTGGGTCTATAGCATTTAATTTCATTGGGTAAAGCGAACACGAATAGAGAGGGGTTCCTTACACAAGGAGCCGACTGTCTCTAAGCTAATGGAGGTCGTCACCCCACCGTTTAAATATTTATGCTTGCAAGCCTTAACCAGGACATGTCCCATTTTTATTATCTGCTGGACTTCACCCACCCAGCGAGGGTTCGAAAGGAATCACCCATCCTCCAAGGGTTGTTGTTCATACCGTACCTTATTTGGTATCGGCCTTTACCCACTTGTATCCATAGTTTATTTACATAAATAGTTTAAATGCACAGTTTATCAATACCACACGTGTTTCAAAGAACACATATTTATCCATGAAGAGGAAAAATAATCACCACTACTATGGTGTTGCTAATCATTGCAAGACTTGGATCTTCTTTTGAAATCTTTTGTTTTACGTCAACAATTTCACATATTAGTTACGTGTAAAGATATAAGGAAAAAATCAATTCTTTACTGCTTGTAAAAGTCGTATAGGCACTTAGTGTGCTCATTTAAACTTTACCAAAAGGGTTGAGTTAACAAGAACATTTGGAACTTTTGTCAAAATAATTACAACAAAAATACTGAACTTAAAATGAACATAACTTCCTGCTCGGTACTTCGAATTAGGAATTTCCAAAACTTAACCTCAATAACTTTTGGATCATGACTACTCAAAGGAACAATACCCGCTCCATAACACTATTGAGCATCTCGCTCCATAAATGTTGTTTACTTTCCCCATAAAACAATAACTAATCATAATGCTATTTCTCAATAACACAAACTTATATCTTTCAAAACTTATACTCTTATTCTTAATTCGTATCGCATACTCAATTCCACAATGTATCAACGACTTAAACTCTCGTCCGTAAATTAATATAAAACAAAACAAAGTTGAAATGTAACTAACATATCCAAAATACCTGAACCTCAATAATCTTATTATAACACAAACTCGAATCTCAAATAACCTCACTTACCTCAAATATTCTTTTAAAGGAAGTAATATACATAAAACGTATTCGAAATCAAATGTCTCTCCGCAGTCGAACCATAAATAATCAAAGTGTAAAATATGTTTCTCAAAGACTTATAAGATAACTATTATGGAGACCCAATTCTAAGCTCGTGCGATTAACCTGTAATGTTTTACTTGTAGACTATAAGGTATCCTCTAACATTCTTGGCAATTCCCTTCATCATAATAGTTTCTCTTTGTACTTGGACTTCCGTCTTTAACTTATAGCATCTAAACTATAGCATTCCAAAATTCTCAAGATATGAATTTTCCCCTTAAAGGTTTTCTTATTCCTAATACATGAACTTTCATTGCCAGAATATAATCTTATTACAGTATCATAAATCACCTACAATTACTATGGCAAGTCAAAATATCTCACTCCATATTTCCCAATACTCCACTCGTTGTCCTCATCCTTCTCAAATTTATAATTCACAACCATACGTCCCCATGTATTTGTACTGAAAGCTCATATTAGCCTTAACACCATAGCTTAGTATTGTCATTATATAACTTTAATTACCATGCTCTCTATTATCTAGATTTATATTTTTCTTTCCCAACATCCATTTATATAATCTTACTCATCCAATAGACGAAATTATGCTCCAAACTCTTTTACTTGACCCCTTTGCGGATAGATTTTTTATTACATAAGTATTGTAAATTATATCTCTCTAATAGATACTCATCTAAACCACCACCAAGATTGGATCCTTTATTTCACTGATACGACATTCATATCTCAAATCCTACACATCCTCTGAACTCACAAACCTCTTGTAACAACTTCATTAACTCATAAATTAATATTTGACCTTTGAAATTCACTCCAAATTTACTATTCCCTAACTATCTAATCTACGTCCACCACATAACATCTTCATTCTTAGTTAGAACCTCCCAACAATTACTTCATCCTTCAATTATGACATCACAAATCTTCATTCTTATTATATAACCAAGCTCCATATTATTTTTGGAGATTTCTTCGGGTGATACCATTCAACCTTGTTTATACGCTATAAGTAAATCTTGGGATATGACTACTTCTAATAATATCCTCAAAGCGGCAATTGTATTTATTAAATATAACTTCACAAGTACCCATCTCACAGCAAACTCATTCTAACTTAGATTCCAAACTCCATATAACATAATTCATCCATGATATTTTGTAAAGATATAACTTGTTTCACTAGACATACGTGTTTCCAAACTTAAATCCGAAAATAATATTCATTAATTGACCCAAATTTGAGAGACTTTTTCCTATGAGAACTTCTTCATAAAAATTTAAGAGAGTAAAGATCCTCCCCACATTAATAGAACTAGAAAATTCTGATTTATAATTTCACGATTCATATTTGTTCATAACTCCAAGTCATAATTTTCAAAGTTCATCATGATCATATATAATCAAATCTCAAATCATATAAAGAGTTTTTCATACTTTCAGAGTTCCATATAAAACTTATATCACAAATATTTTCACAATTGCCTTAAACCTGAAATTTTAACCAACATCCTTGATCAAAATTCCTTTCTTTTTCTCTGAAACTTTCAAATATAACTATAGTTTAAATCGAAAGCGAGTTCATAAAGATATCGAGTCGACGTCCCGGCTTAGTTCGTAAATCGAAGTACTTGTTGTAAAACCACTTATATAGTTAGATATACTAAAGATCCTTGCTTTAATTCTCATAGCTACACTTTCATATAAAAGATCAACTTACTAAGCATAAAAACTTATATAAATTCGATGTGGAAACAAGTAGGTTTAATAAATCACACATCTATATTATTGAAGGATTCAACTACCTCCAATCAGTTCTTCATAAAAATATCACTCAGTAAAACTCATCACATATATAGCTTTCGCTCATAGCTTAAAACCAAATATGTAGTTAACAACTCTTGTAAAGACACAAATAACACTTTGAATAATTTTGTATTTATATAAAAGGCTTATTAACTCAGCACATGAAATCACATAAAACACGAATATAGATTCAAAGGTGGAAGGACATGTGTGTACCTTTAAACGATTCCAAATAATTCGACATTCTGGATAACCAACTATAGCTCGAACTTCATAAATTATCTCCATATACATACTCCATCAACGACATCAAAACAATAACAACAATCATTAACCATCCTCACAATAATTTAGATAAACAAATTGAATTACTCATACTTTCTAAGCTCTTCCATGAACTAACCACAAACCACCACAACTCTTATATACAACCCATTCTACTAATCCAACTCACAACATCAATTCCATCTCTAATTAACATCATTCTGATTTCAAAGAGTATTATCAAATGACATAATTTATAAAACCAGTTTTTATAAACTTACTTAAGAGGCTTACTTCATATTAGAAGCTTCAATCTAATAAGAAAGATAAAATATTCAATCTTTAAGTTTAACAATTCTTATCATAATTATATTTGCTAATCAATAACAAAATTGAGAACCAAGTTTATTTCTAAAATGAGAATATAAAATCCAATTGCACCACACTTGAATTGGAATAAAAGGAGATGAGGAATTAAGAAAAATTAGCTTATACCTTCATATGGAAAGGAATACCAAAATAATGACAGCAACAAGGCAAGCAAGCCAATCACGGCAGCAGCGCAACACAAAGTACAACAGTAGTGCTGACTTGTGTAAGGCGTAACTCATAGCTCCGAACTCCAAATTGAGCGATTTTTGTGCTCAAATTAATTAGCTCGAAGTGATCTACAACTTTGATTCAGAAACAAAGAGCAAAATTGGATTTCATGTTATAGATAATTGAGGAAATAGATTGTCGGAATAAAACAGAGGAGAGAGAAATGGAGGTAGCAACACCAAATTTACAAAGACCATAAATCATAGCTCTGAACTCCAAATCAAGTGATTTTTGGGTCTAAATTCAATAACTTTTCGAGATCTAAAACTTTTATTCAATAAGTTTGGTCAAATTCCAACTCCAAAATGCAGAAATTGAGCATGCACAGTACGGGGTATAAAATCAGAGGAGAGAGAAAATTATTGTTTGGGGTTTTATTTTGGTTTTAAGGTTTCTCCCAATTCTTAACCACTTGGGTCATTAAACTGAAATCTTGAAGAGAATAATTGATCTATGGGAAAAATACACTTTGGCACTTGATTGAGAAGTTATGAAGAGGAGAGAGTGATGCTCTAGCATCTAGAGTAGGTAGCATGAGTGAGGAGACATAATTTGTAATTAAAGATGGATTTCTCTTTATTTCAAAGCTTAAAATCCTTAACACAATGTCTCTATTATATGAAATCCATACTAACTTATTTGTGCTTGGAACTTACTTTAGATGATAAAAATAATTCTCAAAGTAATTTCTTTACCAATATGAACATAGCTAACTTTGACTAAAACGTGTCTGAAAATATCAGCTATTATACTTATCAAATCTCATTTATAAAGTCGTTATTAAACCTGCTGAAAATATAGGCTATTACATCGAGTTAGATAAAACCTTGTCCTATGAGGAGAAACCTATCAAGATCCTAGACGACAAGGTGCGTAGTACGAGAAATAAGGACGTCAAAATTGTCAAGGTGTTGTGGAGAAATCAAAATACTGAGGAACCCACATGGGAAGCCGAAGATGTGATGCGTCTGAATTTCCCTGAGCCTTACGCTTGTAGAATATTGGGACTTAGAAGCGCAAAAGATCGTTATTGAGACTGGCTACCTCAAAGTTTCGGGATGAAACTTCCTTTAAGGGAAGGAAGGCTGTAATACTCGTTGGTGGTTCGCGTCGCTGCCGGAGGTTCGCGTCTGTTGCTGGCATTTCGCGCTGCTCGTCGGAAATTGCAGGTTGGTGCTGCACATCAATTGAGTGTCGAAGGCTCGCGCGAGGTAGTCGTCGCACAGAGGCCGGAGTTGCAAGTTCGTGTGGTCGCGCGAGGTAGGCGTCGCGCGGAGGCCGGAGAGATAGAGGGAGGTTGTTCGAACTTGCGTGGGGTTGCGTGCGAGGTGTGGTTGGGTTCGTCGAGTAATACGCGAGCGTCGCGCAGTCGGAAGTCGCGAATTGGTCGGCGTCGTTTTCGTCATCGGTGGTTTCCGGTGGTTATCTTTTCTTTTCTTTTCCTTTTTATATAAATTATTATATATAATATAATTTTCTCTGTCATTACTTAATATTGCATAATCCGATTTTTATAATATTAAGTTGTAATTAGAGTAAGTTGTAGATTGATTAAGTTCGTAAGTTGATTTAAGTTGTAAATCTGATTAAGTTTTGTAAGTTTAGGTAAGGTATAAAGTTAGTGAAAGAAAAATCAGATTATTAGTTATAGTTGTAATGTTATAATAACCTTGTTATTCAAATCTGAATTGTGGTAGCACTTGGATATAATGATTTAAGTGGAGTTTGTAAAGGTAATATATTATAAGCTAACTAAAATTAGCTTTGCACATTGTTATTGTGTAATCCCCCATAATTTTAAAAGGTTTTATAAATATATTTTAGTATTTATATATTTATATTTAAACATAATTTAGTTTTAAAATAATTTGACTATTTAAAAAGGTGGACTATTTTAAAAGTCAAATGAAATTATTTTAAGGATTTAAGAAAGTGAAAAATATTTTATTGAGGCATGCTTTGAAAAAGGTTTGAAGTACTACTTTAATTTGAAAAAGAAGTCTAATTAGACTTGAGGAACTTAAATTCTAAGTATATTAGGAAAGAGGAGTCATATTGATGATAGAAGTTCTAATTTATTTATCCTATTCATCATCAGTTTTAATTGAGCCCAGTTTTCTTTTCCTAAGCCCAAAAGGAAGTCTCCTTATAAATATCATAATACCCAATTATTTTACCCCACACAAAAACTATTTTTCTCTCTCCTCTCCCTCAAACCACACGCCAGCCATTCTTTCTCTCTCCTCTCTCACGACTTTCTCTTTCTTTTCTCTCTTTCAAGTTCTTTCTTTCTTCTTCTTCAAGTAACGTTTCTTTCTCAACAAGAAACGTCACAAAACTCCCAATAACCACCAAATTTCGTGTACCGTGCTCCTTCTGTGACTCCCTATTTTCGGCGTGTTCTTGGTTCTTCTTGGTGTTGGTTAATTTCTTTTCTTCTTCCTCAAGATTCCATTAAAGACTATGTTTTTATGTTTTCTTTTAGGCTCCGTTTGGTTGGATGTAAAACATTTTCAATGTAAAATGATTTTTCATGTAAATCATTTTACAATGGAAAATTCAAATGCAAAGCTAATTTTCCTTTGTTTGGTTCAATGTAAAAAAAGTTATGAAAAAAGAAAAATGTGGAAGGGGAAGGGAGATGGATAAGAGGATAGTAAAAGGTTGCTAAGGAAGAGGGAGGAAAATGTGTTTTCCCTTCATTTTGAAAGGAAAATGATTTTCACCTAAAACCCCCTTGATGGAAATCTTGTTTTACACCCCTTATTAAACCAAACAACGGAAAACGAAAGGAAAAGGAAAACTCATTTTCATGGAAAATATTTTTATACCCTACCAAACGAAGCCTTAATGTTAATCATGATTATTGGTTTTGATTTATTGTTTAATAAATAATCTTGATTCCTATATATGTTATATTATAAGAATAAAAATTCAGATTTGTTTATTATTGTTAGATTGAAGTTTTAATCATTAAAGCATGTATTTTTATGGTTTTTATAACTAGAAAACCATAGTAGCATGTTATATACTATGAGATTGATTTAGATTATGCTTTTAATCATGTCTACATATATTTAAAGAGAGATTTATGATTATTAAAGTTGCTGGAATTTCAAAGGATTTCATTAATGGAGTTTTAAGAATTTTAATTACTAGTATGGTAGTACTATGTTAGGAATTAAAAATAATCGAAGTTTTGATAGTAAAATCAACTTTTGAATATGTTTAAAGGGGATTTTAAATATTTTAGAGTTGCTGGATTTTTATTTAAGAGTATTGATTTTAGTTTATATTGATTTTTAGGCGGAGAATACTCTGTAGGAGACTTTTAGAGAATTAAAAGTGGTATGTCGACTAGTATACACAAGGTGCATACATACTTGTGTGCTATGTGACTAGTTTCATGATTTAAGGAAGAAAACGTGTAGTATCATGTATAAAAACTTTATAAGTTCATATGTGATTTCTGGTATTATTGACTGTTACATGTTATATGCCTGTGTGCAAGCATGTGATTTTGAGATTTATTATGAGTAAAGATTTTCATGTTTTATGGAATAATTGATGCAAGCATGTAGAAGGGAATTTTAATTATTAATTCACATGAGGAATTAATATATGTTATAGAGATTGAATCACGTTATTCATATGTTCCCGTACAAGTATTATTTTCACTATCTTATGAGGACTGTAGGCCTTATTTGATAAGTTGATAAATTATGGCTTTTTAAAGGTAAGTTGGATTGTTGGCTAAGTTCAACAGATAAGAAGGATTGAGATTAAAGGAAAATAATATTGGGTTGTAAGCTGTGATCACTTATTAAATCCTAAGATAAAAGCAGTTCAGTTGTGAATGTTTGAGTTGTAATTATGTGTTGCTTGTATGTGTTTCATAACAAGTAATAATTGGTACTTAATGTAAAGTGTAACGAGAATAGTTGTAGACTTTAGACTTGTGCACGTCTAGAGTTGGACATTAGGAGTTGGGGTACATGGTGGTAGCCCATGGCTTTTTTGGGAGATGGATTGATCACCATCCCTGTTATTATTTTTCAAAGGTTTCTCGATATCGCGGGTCATTCTGGAATACGGATTCGCGCTCGTATTTCATCTTCTTAAAGAAGGCATTGGTGGTAGGACAACTCAAGTCCAATAACTATTCCATTAAAGTAATAAAAAGATGTTTAGTGTTTAGTTCAGTAAAAGTTGTGTGCAGAATGTTATATGATCATATTATTATTTACCCCTCACTAGTAGAATAATTGCTTATTGCTGCGGTTTTACCCATATGCAGCAATGTATCACGTATAAAGAAAATGAAAATATAAAATAAACATATTGATGCGATTTTGGCCAAAAACCGCAGCAATATAGGCACACAAGAAACTTTTTTGAAAAAAGTTGACAATTTGACCTAACATATTGCTGCGGTTTTTTACAAAAACCGCAGCAATATATTAAAATACTACTATTTTAATATATTTTTGCGGTTCTTGACAGAAACCGCAGCAATATTATTAAAAAAATAAAAATAGAAGTATGAAAGACACATATCATCAGTTAGGGTTTCTTTCCCCCTCATTTCTCCTCACAAGCTGTTATCTCTCTCTTCCTCTAACTCTTCTCAACCTCTCTCTCCCTCGACAACGCCGTTCTCTCTCCCTCTACAACATCTTTTCTACATCTCTCTCTTCCTCTACATCATCTCTCTCTTCGTCGACCGCCGTTATCTCTTCGTCGACCGTCGTTCTCTCTTCGTCGGCCGCCGTTATTCGTCGGCTTTTCTCTTCCTCGACCGCAATTCGTCGTCACGCGTTCCTTCCTCCACCACAAGTCGTCGTCACGCGTTCCTTCCTCCACCGCAAGTCGTCGGTCATTCGCAGAAGCCGCCTCCGATGACTTCCTTCTCGCTGTTCGTATTCACCAGACGAAGATTATTTTCTTCCCTCAACCTCTTCGCCGGATGTCTTCTTTGTTTTTTGTAATTTTTCTTCATTTTTTATTTTAATTTTTGATTTAGATCGACAATAACTTCTGTATTTTCTACTTTCTTCATTTTTTATTTTAATTTTCGATTTAGATCTAACAAATATTAACTTATGTATTTTCTACTTTCTTCATTTTTACTTTAATTTTCTATTAGATCTAACAAATAATAACTTTTGTATTTCTTAATTTAGATATGATGTTTAGGATTCTCTTGTTGATATTTTATGAACATATATGTTGTTGTGGTTGAACTACATTTTCTGGTTGTAAGTAGTATTTTCGCTGGTTGATATGATCAGATGTTTTAGTTATTTTTAATTTTTATTGCATTTTTAAGTACTTTTAACATTGAAGATTTTAATTTTGAAAAAACTTTTTTTTTTTGAAAAAGCGCACATATTGCTGCGGGTTTGGTCCAAAATTGCAGCAATATGTGCACTTTTTTAATATTAAAAAAATACATATTGCTGCGGTTTATACTAGAAACCGCAGCAATATGTTGATATATTGTTGCGGTTAAAAACCGCAGCAATATATTAATTACTTATTGCTGCCCCCTTAATTGTTGCGCAGTCAAAACCGCCACAATAGGCCACTTTTTGACCGCAACAATAAGCATTTATTCTACTAGTGCCTGCATGTTATTTATGTAGTATCATGTTAGGAATACTTATGTTTTAGTATGTATTACTCAGCTTTGCTGATTACGTGCTTGTTTGTGTTTGTGATCGTGGCTTTGCCTTATTGATCCTGTGATGATCCATTTTGGTGAGAAGATTCAGCATAGCATTGACATTACAGGTTCGCAGATGTGCATCATTGGGAATCTGGAATGAAAAGAATGTGTAACTAGTATAATTTATTTTTCTGCATTAGTAGGAACATAATTTATTAAGTTTGTTTGAATAAGACTTATTTAGAGTGTTGATTTCTAAATACTTGTTTATTTATTTATTTATAATAAAAGGTTAAAGTTTAGTTATATGTTTTCCGCTGCAAAATTCTGAATAAGCCGATACGTTATCACACGAGCGATAATACTTGGGTAACTTTCTACTTATATAGTATAAAGGTATTTATGAAAAGAGGGAATTATCGGGGTGTCACATATAGGTTCTTAAAAGATGATAGTTTCAATAGAGTTGTGAAAGAAAAAAAATGAATGAACAACAAGATTCGTTATTTTTGTATTCCGAAATACTAAGTCTTATATAGTTAGTCACGTTGTTCTATCTTAATAATGTAACACCCCCAAAATTCATACACGTTTACGACTACGTCGCATCGACATTGGGAGTGTTACCGCCACGGTGAAACGCAAGGCTTATTGAAAAGAAATGTTAACTCAAATCATTGTCACGAAAACTGAAATGTCGCGGAAATAAAGATATAACTACAACTCGGGAATCATCAACGATCCTTTTTATTCAAACCACAAACTAATTAAGTAAATCATAATAGTCTTATAGTACTCAAATAAAACACTTTAAAGTTTCAGGATTAAGAACTATCCCCCGTAAGCTTAACATCATGCAGCAACACCAGCACACCTAGTCTGCTCCCCATTTGTAGCATCAATGGTTCATCACAGGTCAACAAACAACACAATAACACACAATTAGCTATGTTGAGTACATAGTAAAGTATTGAGTGCATACAAGCATAAACAAAGCAATAATAAGGATCTTTCCTACACATGATATTACAATAGCATTATATTCTTTACTTTTTATTTAGTTGACAGCGAACGGGCACATTCATCTTACTAGAATCATACGGGCTACTTAATCCTTAATATACAACTTGGTCTATTAGATGAAATAAAAATACAATTTTTTTCCGTCCCATATCCATCACCTTAGTATTCATACCCCCAAGATCGTACGGAACCTTTCGCTTACTTGAGTTATCAAAATTTATAAGGACACTACTGTCTTCAAAGTAGGCATGCGTAGGAGTGTAGAACAAGTCTCACAATCCACCCCCCATTGTTCATCACTTTACACCTTACTTACTTACAAAACCTTAAATCAGATTTGCAGCTTAAATCATTAATAATTTACTCTAGTTACTATTTAATTAACTTACAACTTAATATACTAGAAATCGGGTTACACAATATTAGGTACAAAAAGGAAAATCATATAATATACATATTATATTTATTTATTTATTTTTACCGCTAAACTCGCTGGCGATAATCACCGGTGACGGAGCTTCTGGCAACGGCGCGCACAACACGTCGCCTACTCGCGCGACCACAGCACCCACACACGCTCGCGACCTCGCACAACACTTGAACCCCCTCCTTGGTTTGCACACACAACAACAACCTGCCACGACACTCGCTCGATTGCTCGCACAACTTCACTCGTTTGCTCGCACAACTTCACTCATTCGCAACAAATCTATTCGCACAGCACGCTCAAAACCATCCTTGGTTCGCAGGTGCGACTTCGCACCCCCAATCCTCGTCGCACGGATCGCTCGCACAAGACGCACAGCTTTGAACCGCGACCCTCGCTCGCACAGACCACAACGTCACACACACCCACACTCGTCGACGGCTCGCACAAGACGCTCAACTTCACACCCTCGCTCGTACAACCTTCGACGGTTCGCCTCGAACACCGCACGCCACACTCGAGCACTCACTGCTTGCTCGCACACTTTCTCGCACGTCTCACACACGCAACCTCATCAAACGCAACGAAGTTTAGAGGAGGGCGACGAGAGAGAAGGAGAAAGAGGAGAGAGAATTTGAGAGAGGGAGAAGAAACGGCTAAGAGAGGGGAGTAATTGAGAGGGACGACTAAGAGGGAGAGGGAGAGAGAGGAATTAGGGTTTCTGATTATTTTATTCTTTTCTTTTTATTTTTCTCCTATTTATAGTGTGTCCATCCTAAGTCTATTAGGACTTGGTTAAAGTAAACCGAACTATAATATAATTACGTTGTAGTTGAAAGCGTACCCAAACTGTATTATTATTATATTTTTTTTTTGTAAACAATACTAAAATACCTTTCGATTCTATTCATTATATTTTCTTATTTATAAAGAATAACTCCAAAAATGTGGAGTATTACAGGATTCCCCTCTTAAAAGAAGTTTTGTCCCGAAACTTTGAGGTAGCCACTATTTCACAAGCGTTTTCTAACTTTCGCACGTCATATAAGCAATAAATACACATAATTAACATACTTAACATACTTTAGGGTGGAAGTGCGAAATTCTATCGCATTCTTCCCCCCTTAAAAGAAAAGTTACGTCCCCGTAACTCACCTACCTCTGAAAAAAGCTCAAGGTACTTCAGACGCATCGCATCTTCGGCTTCCCAGGTGGCTTCCTCATTATTTTTATTTCTCCAAAATACCTTGATAATTTTGATGTCCTTATTCCTCGTACTACACACCTTGTGGTCTAAGATCTTGATAGGTTTCTCCTCATAGGATAAGGTTTCATCTAACTCGACGTTTTCAGGTTCTAGGACATGTGACTCATCAGGTACGAATCTCCAGAGTTGGGATACGTGAAACACGTGATGGACCATTTCTAACTCATTGGGCAATGCAGGCGATAAGCAACTTCGCCTACTCTTGCCAAAATCTCATATGGTCCTATGAACTTAGGGATTTGATAGGCTAAAGTCGTATCACCTAATCAAAAATAACCTAAGGTCCACTAACTAGTAGTCAGGGAAGTCAGGATCGAATCCATAGGGAGAAATTATAATATCGTATCTGAACTCTAATATTACACTAACGAAATCAGATGAATGGTTGTGTTACTAAACTAAGCAGATAGCAGAATTAAATATGAAGGTGTAAATATATTAATAAAGTACTAGAATCATGGATCACTATGCATACAATTCGGGAAATCAGGGATAAATAATAACCACCTAGTAAGTCAACTGTCTAGGGCACATGTAATTTCTCTCGAACATTACCTCCCTCAAAGATCACCCAGCCGCTCTCGCATAGTCAAGGGTCACTTTGCCTAATAATTGAAAGCCTATACGGTATCTCTCCTCTCGAAGTAGATTCAGTTTTGCCACAATAGAAATATAAATCAGGCCTAACTTATAATCCTAGCATGAAGAATCAATCAAAGGAAACAGTTGAAATACAAGATAATCAAACTAATCTATCAATCCCTCATTGCATACATAGATCTCCACAATTCTAGATGTAGAACTACTCACTCATAATCATGAAAACGATAACAAAAGTCATATAAAAACTCATACTTTGAAACATGGCAAATAACTAAGAAAATAATCTAATTAACAATGGAAGAAATAACAAATAAATAATGAAGAAAGATTATCGAATTATATTGAACTATGAATAAGCAAAAGGTTTGATCTTGAATTGAAATCACAAAGCACTAAATTAAGGTTCTTGAAACACTCTCTAGAGAAAACTAATAATAAAAACCAGAAGAAGACTAATAATTCTGATTTTTCCTATTTATACAAGCCCTAAAACAGTAGCCAAAAATCTCGAAAAAAGGGACCCCATTCATTAAAAAATCGCGTCTCGTCAGTCGCCCGATCGGGCCGGAGATGCCCGATGCAATCGGGCTCCAAATCCGAAGATCCTGGCCAAATTCCAGAGGCGCCCAATGAGATCAGGCTGGCCCGCCCGATACCATCGGGCGGCCTATAAGGGTGGCATTTTCACAGCAGCTGGCAGAGGCGCCCGATGTTGGGTCAAGTCGCCCGATTGGGCGAGACACCGAATCACGACTGGGCGTCTGACGCCCGATCGGGCCCGCAACAGAAACATGGAACCTGCTTCTTCGCCCGATCGGGCTGGGCCGCTCGATCCTGTCGGGCCGATCAGTTTAAGCTTCGTTTCTTGTTCTTCCTTTGCTCAAAGTCCCGGAAAGCATCCTCGGGATCTAGAAATTCAGCGTCCAACCTCTCTAATCCAGTGTGCAATCATATAAAGTAGGTAATAGCTCCCTAAAACCTACAATCCAATATAAAACAGCAAACCACAACTAGATGGAGAGAGTTAGTACCAAATGTCTCCTAAGAGCACCATAACCATAACTTTTAGCACATAAATAGGGGAGAAAACTCTATATAAAACCATAATATCAAACTCCCCCCTAAACTAGCTTGTCCCTAAGCAAAGCACAACATGAATATGAATAGAATTCGCTTCACCCATCAAAGTATGAAACTCAAACATTTTGACCTGAAAAACCTTCAAGCAAGCAAAGTTCCAGTTCAGTTGAATCAGATCACTTTTGACTACCAATCACTTAAGCAAATTGTCCGAAATAACAGCCATACATAACTTGCATATCTTCAAAAGGGACTCACCAGGGTGTCACTCCTCTCAATTTTTGTGGCGAGCATAAAGTGTGCCGAACGCTCACCAACCCAACCATAATATCCCTTCCCTCTCACACTCTCATGTGTTTAGAAAAGGTAAAATATCGCTCATCCTACTCAAGTCGACTCGAATAACAAACTTAAAACTTCAGCTTTGGCACATTGACTTTGTATCATTCCAATAAACATTCAAACAAGTTCTCAAAAGGTCTTTCTGAGGGTTGTAATGGGGCTCGGGTAAAGGTATGGGAATTATTTGGGGAATGTGGTGGAAAAGCCCAGAAAAGGGGAGCAATCAACACTAGTAGAACTAGGCGTGGTAAAACCAACTCCATGGTCTCAATCACATGCCCAAAATAATGACCAACTTTAGATTCTTCGAACCAACCAACAATTGTCTCCTTGATAGTTTTCAGCAAAATGTATTGTTCTGATTTTTACTCTTTTTTTCTTTTCATGACTCGTGACTTCTTGATTCTTTTCATGTGTTATTTTCTATTTTTTTCTTTGTTTTCTTTTCTCTTATTCACTTCACCTCATGTCAACATGAACATATTATTTCCAATCAACCCGAAAATCAACCACACAACATAGTTCTATCCTAACGAATGCTCCCCCAAGCTAGGCTTGGGACAATAAACATTGAAAAGGCTCAAGGCATGTAATATGGCTTGATATAGATCCAAAACGTCATTAGGCTCAGCGGGGCTAGGAGGGAAATGATTCTTTTTTAAAAATTCTGAGGCCAAAAATCAAACAATTGAACGCCTCTATCACAGCACAATGTCCAAAGTCATCAGAAATCAACGAGTACAATGCCAAAGTCAAGATAAGAATGATATGAGGAACTAACACACAAGGATAATTCGGACGTAAATATGCATCCGAAGGCTCGAATGAATCCTTACAATGTAACGAGTTCAAGCATGTAGTTAAAGTAGGTGTTTTATCATCAAAATCTACTCAAGACCAAGGCAATCAAAGATCACATCACAACATCCCAATCACAAATGCCCGACTATCCAGTATAATGAGTTAAATCATTTTTCAAGGCAAAGTTTGGGGCACATGGAAGCAATTAGACTATTCATGTTCAACTCGTATTTTTGGTATTTTTTTAGCAATATTTCATTTTTTTTTTTGTTTTTGTTTTTATGAAAAGGAAAAAAACAGTTAACTAATTAACTAACTTAACTAGCCTAAGAACACAGTAAAACTAATCTATCTAAAAAGCAATAATAGTGAGAGTAGTACTTACAGAAGTCCTCCCCCAAGCTGAACGTGGCAATGACCTCATTGCAACAAGGGGAAGCAGAGACATGGATATCAGTCATCCATGTGCACATCCTCACTAGCCTCATCTCCATCCACCTCACCGCCGGGCTGACTGTAGCTCGGGTTCCGAGTATACCAAGAGGGATGTGCATCATGCTCAACAATGCGATGCAGGCGGCAGTTCTCATCGTACATCGAATACAAAGCCATGTGATGATCATTGGCTAATGTATCGACCCGCTGACTGAGATTCTGAAGAAGTACACCATTGGCATCAACCTGCTGGCTGATGCCCTAGATGGCGGCTGTGTTGGCTGCAATGCCAGTATCCATATGCTGAAGCAGAGTCATCATCTCCTGAAAATCAAAGATAGGAGGAGCAGTAGAATATGGGGGAGGGGGAGCATCAGAAGATGAGGGGATATCCTCAACATGGGGTGGACGACGGTAGTAGGTACGCTCATGAATCGGGGGGAGAGGGGTGGGAAAGTCAGAACCGGCAATGGGAAGGTGATAGTGAGGTTTAGGGGTGAAAGTTCGGTGTGCGGTTTGGATTAGGGCCTAATCCAAGCCGATCCGAATAAAATTTGGATTTCAATTTTTCAATCCGAATCCAAACCAATTAGGGTTTGAGTCCGATCCAATCCGATCCGAAATTTCATATTCTAGATTGGATCCGATCCGAAAATCCGATTTTTTAATACACTCTAGTTTTTCGGTGAAAAAATTAAGCACAACAATAGCCTAGTAGATTTAGGAAATGAGGAATTAAGTGTAGTTAGTGTTTTAGGGGAAGGATTGAAGTGCTATGTGTATGTGGAGTAGGTTTTTTTATTATAAAAAATCAGTTAAGCACTTAAACCCAATCCAGATACATACATAATACAAGACATATTACGATTTGGTTATATTGGATTTTTGGATCCAATTACCCTCAATCCAACCCGATCCGAAAATCCAATTTATAAAAAAATCTCAATCCGAATCCAATCCGAACACAGTTCGAATCCGATCCGAATTACTAATTCAGATTGGATTGGATTGGATTTTGGATTTTATCCGAATAACTTTCACCCCTAGTGAGGTTGACCAGGTTTGATTCTGGCCAAAGGGTTGGGCATTTCAATGGAAGGCATTCCGTTAACTTGCCACTGGTGTGTATCCCCACCCCGGTCCAACCAATGAAGGCGAGTGAAATAGGCATAGTCCAATAGGGTAGGTCCTAAGGCCGGCTGATAACGAGTCTCGTCAAAGTCGGGAATGGCCCTAGCAAAAAGAGTGACTAGCCCCCGTTCACGATGGGCCGAGAGGAAAACGTCCCATCGGCGCGCCGCTTAGGGTATGTGGTGGCAATACGCTCCATTTGGAGCGCAACATGATGAGGGATGTTGTCGTGGAAGCGGCGCGGAGTGCCTCGGTACATGTAGCTACCTATCAGATAAAGCTCATTCCCTCAAATGAGTTGCCCTTCAACCCTCCCAAACAAAGTCTTTGACATAAAACGAACCCAAATTTTAAAGATGGGTTGGTGTATGTACCTAGCATGACAATGTTGCAGGGTAAAATTAGTTTCGTCCCCTGTTATGGCATAGTAAATGTCCATGTGATGATAGTCAGGGGGGTGCCCAATCTCCCCCCGGTTGAGGACACGGAGTATGCGAGCAAACTCCGGGAGGGTGAGGGTGAAGTCCCTATTTAAGAGCCGATAGGAAACATGCGAAATTGGTCTTGAGCGAGGGTGGGTCACTTTTAAGCTACTGTAAAATTCATACACAAGCACGGGATATGTGTTCACATGAACAGGAAAAAGGGATTCCATACCAATTATTTTCATAAAATCTCTAAATTCATTAGCAATACCCAATTTATCCAAAAATTCAATGTCAAGGAACGTTGTAGGACTTACCTCGCGCCCCTTGAGGCGCTGAAGTCATTCTCTTTATTCCTCTGTGGAGAAGATGACGTCCGGGAAGGTCTCATCTCGGGGAATTTCCGGTGGTGGTGGTGGTGGTGGTTGTGAGCCCGTTGTAGATTTTCGTCGCCTTGTGAACATGGTTCTTGAATGTGCAAAAATTTTAAACCTTCAACTCACTCTCTAATGGGGAAAAGAGGGCTAAAAACTTGTAGCACTCAAATCCTCACTTTAATGGTGGAAAAGATGAATAAGAAGAAGAAGGGGAGAGATAGAGTGGGAGAAAACTGAAGACAGTGGAGTGAGAGATGAGTAGAAAGTGGTGGGAGAGAAAAGTTGGTAAGAATTTGAAGGTTTGAGTGAGGGTCGTCAATGGTGGAAAGGGGGTTTGGAGAAGAAGATGAGAGAATTCGGGGGTTAGGGTTTGGAGGAGAGAGAAAGTGTGAGAGGAAGTGAGGGAAAACAAAGGGAAAAAAACTATTTAATCTCGCCAGCCGGTCCCGATCCCGATCGGGCGTGTCCTACCCGGTCCCATCGGGCGACTTTTTTTTTCTGAACTTTTCCCAAATCCGTTGCGCGCCCGATCGGGCAACCTCGCCCGACCACATCGGGCATCTGTCAGTTTCTTCTCCATAACAGAATTCGTTGTGGGCCCGATCGGGCAACCTCGCCCGACCACATCGGGCGTCTGTCAGTTTCTTCTCCATAACAGAATTCGTTGCGGGCCCGATCGGGTGTCCATGCCCGATCGGGCGATTGTTCTGTCTTCCCAGATCTGGTTGCGGGCCCGATCGGGCGTAGTCGCCCGACCCGATCGGGCGTCACTCCATTCCTGGATTTCCTGTTGTAGTTTGAGTTGACGGAGTTCGGTCCGATCGGGCGTCCTTACCCGATGCCATCGGGCGTTCAACTTTTTAATGCATTTCGTGTTTTCGTTGCGGGCCCGATCGGGCTGGATCACCCGATGACCTCGGGCTATGCCCAGTAAGCAAATGCCTCGTACTTTTGAATGAACTTTTCAAGTTGGCATCAATCCTGCACACATGCAACCTTAAAAGAGATATCAGTACCCTCGCACTCTCTCACCAAACTACAAAAAAATAGCAAAATAAAAATAAAAAACTAGAAAAAAAAAAACTACGAAAGAAAAGGAAAGAAGTCGGGTTGCCTCCCGATCAGCGTTGGTTTATAAAGGTCCCGCACGACCATAATGCTTCATCCCTCAAACAGAAGGGGGTTGAAGGTATAACTCCTCCACAGATCCAACAGGGATTCCTGTATAGTACAACTTCAGACGTTGTCCATTAACTTTGAATTCTCACCTGTTGCATTCATCACCTCAATAGAACCAAACTTGTTAGTGTTAGTGACAGAAAAAGGACCAGACCACCTAGACTTCAGCTTACCAGGAAAAAGCTTTAGTCTAGAGTTGTACAATAAAACCTTGTCACCAATATTGAACTCCCGGCTCAGAATTTTCTTATCATGCCATCTCTTAGTGCGCTCTTTGTAGAGACCGAACTATCATAAGCATTTAGTCTAAGTTCATCAAGCTCATTGATTGCAATAAACGTTTTTCCTGCTAATTTAGCATCAAGGTTCAACTCTTTAACCGCCCAAAAAGCCTTATACTCTAGTTCGACAGGTAGGTGGCATGCTTTTCCATAGACTAGTCGATAAGGGGTGGTACCAATAGGGGTCTTAAAAGCAGTTCTATAAGCCCATAAGGTGTCATCTAACTTATCACTCCAATCTTTTCGATTTAGCTACCACTTTCTCCAAAATAGACTTTATTTCACGGTTAGACACTTCTACTTGCCCACTTGTCTGAGGTGGTATGCTAGGCCAGTCCTATGGTAGACACCATACTTTTTGAGTAGGGCTTCAAAGGTTCTTTTGTGAAAGTGGGATCCCCATCACTAATGACAATCTTGGTACCCCAAACCGTGGAAAGATAATCTTTTTGAACATTTTCATGACAACCTTAGAGTCATTGGTCGGTGATGCAATAGCTTCTACCCACTTAGAGACATAGTCAACAGCAACAAGTATGAAATTGTTGCCTGAGGAAGAGGGAAAAGGACCCATAAAATCAATACCCCACACATCAAATAGTTCAACTTCTAGGATGGGGTTTGGGGCATCTCATGTCTACGGGAAATATTTCCTGTTCGTTGGCATGCATCACAAGACTTAACAAAATACTAGCATCATGAAAAAGTGTTGGCCAATAAAAACCAGATTGAAGTACCTTTGCTACTTTTTGGAGGCCCAGCATGGCCTCCACATGGAAGGGAGTGAGAGTGCTTCAGAATGTCATGCACCTCCCACTCTGGGATACATCGCCTGATAGATGGTGTCAGCACAGAGTTTGTAAAGCAAAGGGTCATCCCAAAAATACTGTTTGGCATCATGGAAAAATTTCTTTCTCTGCTGGTAGCTCAGCTCTGGAGGGGTTTGTCCACTCACACAAAAGTTGGCGAAGTCCGCATACCACGGGGAACAGAAGTGACTGCCAGGAGCTTATCATCAGGAAAGGAGTCGTCAATGGGTAGACCTTCTTCCATATCTTATACTGCAACGGGACAAATGGTCAGCCATACATTTTCTGCACCCTTTTTATCTCTGATCTCCAAGTCGAATTCTTGGAGCAGCAAAATCCACCGAATGAGTCGAGGCTTGGCCTCCTTTTTGGCGAGGAGGTACTTCAATGCAGCATGATCAGTGTAGACAATGACTTTAGACCCAAGCAGATAGGTCCTGAACTTGTCCAAGTGCATAGACCACAGCTAGCACTCTTTCTCTGTAGTGGCATAATTACTTGAGCTTCATCGAGTGTCTTGCTAGCATAGTAGATGGCATGGAGGATGTTGTCTTTTTCTGACCAAGGACAGCTCCCACAGCATAATCACTGGCATCACACATAATCTCAAATGGGAGGGTCCAATCTGGAGATCGGATGATAGGAGCAGTAATCAGAGCTTGCTTGATCCTGTTAAAAGACACTAGACACTCATCAGTAAACAGGAACGGGGCATCCTTGAGGAGCAACTGAGTAAGTGGTTTAGCAATTTTAGAGAAGTCCTTGATAAAGCGGCGATAAAATCCCGCATGACCAAGAAAACCTCTAACACCCTTAACATTCACAGGAGGGGGTAATTGCTCAATCACTTGAATTTTTGCTTTGTCCACCTGGATGCCTCGTTCAGAAATAATATGACCAAGTACCACTCCTTCAGTAACCATGAAGTGGCACTTCTCCCAGTTCAAGACAAGGTGGACATCCTCACATCTTTTCAGTACTTTAGTCAAATTCAGCAAACATGCATCAAAATCAATGCCATACACACTAAAGTCATCCATAAATACTTCCATGATGGACTCAATAAATTCAGAAAATATGGCCATCATACAACGTTGGAAAGTAGCAGGGGATTACATAGGCCAAAGGGCATCCTTCATATGCAAAGGTACCATAAGGACATGTAAAGGTGGTCTTCTCCTGGTCATCTGGGTGGATAGGGATTTGGAAGAAACCAGAATAGCCATCTAGATAACAAAAATGAGAATGACAAGCTAGACGTTCCAACATCTGATCAATGAAGGGAAGGGGAAAATGGTCTTTCTTAGTGGCAACATTTAATTTCCTATAATCAATGCACATACGCCACCCAGTAACTACTCTTGTAGCAATTAATTCATTTTTCTCATTTTTAACTACAGTAGTACCGCCCTTTTTAGGAACCACTTGAACTGGACTCACCCACTTAGAATCAGAAATAGGATAGATAATCCCAGCATCAAGCAATTTCATAACCTCTTTTTGACAACTTCCTGCATATTCGGGTTCAAACGACGCTGGCCTTGTATACTAGGACGATGATCATCCTCAAGATGAATTTTATGCATGCAAAAGTCAGGGCTTATGCCTTTCAAATCATCATATTATATCCAATGGCCTTTTTTTGTTGTCGCAAAACAGACAAAAGTTGAGACATTTGACCATCATTTAATGCAGCACTAACAATCACAGGGCAATTTTCAGAATCATCCAGAAAAGCATACGCGAGAAGGGGGAAGGGGTTTCAGTTCAGGTTTCTTTACCTCTACCGGTGAGTAGCACATACTAACCGTTCTCCTCGAGTGGTAGTACCTCAAGCTCGACACAGGTAAAAGCTGCTTCCCAAGCATCCACTTCAGTAGTCCGGATAATATCATCACCTGTGGAAGAGGTAAAACAAAGCAAAGCCTCCAGTGGATCCCGCAAAAGGGATTGAGGCATGTCATCATTAACCAGCACATCAATGACATCTATTCTGTAACAGGCTTCCTCTAGCATGGGACTTTTCAAAGCATTGGTCAAACTAAAAGTTACCTTATCATCCCCCACAGTCAAAGTAATTTCCCATTTTTAACATCTATGACAGCTCCAGCAGTATGAAGGAATGGTCTCCCTAAAATGATTGGGATTTGAGTATCCTCTTCCATGTCAAGCACAACAAAATCCACAGGAATGTAAAATTTACCTACCCTCACAGGAACGTCCTCTAAGATACCTAGGGGTATTTAAGAAGGTCAGCCATTTGAAGAGTAATGTTGGTACATTTTAAATCTCCCATGTCAAGCTTTTTCAAACAGTCAAGGGCATGACACTAACACTAGCACCTAAATCACATAAGGCTTTGTCAATAAATATGGTGCCAATATTACAAGGGATGGAGAAACTCCCCGATCTTTCAATTTAGAGGGGATTGATTTTGCAAAAGAGCACTACATTCTTCAGTAAAGGCAACAGTTTCTACTGCATTAAAGGCTCTTTTCCTAGTCAAAATTTCCTTCAAAAATTTAGCATATGCAGGTACTTGAGTAATGAGTTCAGTAAATGGACAGTTACCTGAAGATTTTCACTACCTCCATAAACTTACCAAGTTGGTGATCCAGCTTATTCTTTGATAGACGAGTGGGAATGGAACCTTTATCGCAGGAGTGGTGGAGGAATTTTTTCAGGTACTATCTGCTTCTCTGCATTTGTTTGGTGGTAGCCTCAGGAGCTGACGAAGTTTCATAGTGAGTCTGCATTTTTTTCTGGCTCAACCGGACCATCCTTAGGCATTGGGGACCATCATAATGTGTTCCACTCCTAAGAGTGATGGCATTGGCAGTGTCCCTTGGTTGCATTGATTGGAAGGTAAGGCCCCAGGTGGCCTACTAGCAGAAGAACTAGCCAACTGAGCTAGTTGAGTCTCCAACATCTTGTTATGCGTGCCCAAATTTTCCAGTTGAGCTTTTGTGTCAGCTTGAAAAGCATTGAACCCTTTCTGCATCTGGAACATCATATTCTTCAACTCTGTCATGGCTGGGTCAGCAGGAGGGGCAGGCTGTGGAGGTGCTTGATTTCTCTGAAAACCAGGTGGAGCTTGTTGTGAGGTTGGTATTGTTGACCCTGTTGTTGAGGGGATATGGTTGTTGAGGTTGAGGGTTCAACACATTAGTACTCCTATATGAGAGGTTGGATGTGTCTTAACCCAGGATTTAGGTGTTGGAATATGGGTTGAACTGGTTCCTAGGTTGTGATTGGAAAGCATTGACGGCCTCACAGTTATTTCCCAGCGCAGGACACTCTTGAGAGTTGTGCCCAGATATTCCACAAGCATCACATATATGCACATTATAGTTAGAAGCACTAGCCATCGCATTAACACTCAATGTGGAGGAATCATTACCTAACTTCAGGGATCAATTTCTGAGTTAGAGAGCTAGTTGCCCAGACAGTAGGAAATGGCTTCAACATCATGTTTAACCCTTTTTAAAGAGGAACGAATGGTAGAGGCTTGATTAGATGCTAGCTTCTCCAAAAGTTCATACCCTTCCTCAATTGCTTTATCCATGAAGAACCCACCAGATGCTCCATCAATTACCCGTCGTGTATCTGCATCAACTCTAGTGTAGAAAATCTGACACAAGTACCACTGGTCCAATCCATGATGAGGACATAGACGCAGATCCTTGAACCGCTCCCAAGCTTCATATAGAGATTCACCAGGATCTTGGGTGAAAGTAACTATGGAATGTCTCATATCGACAGTTTTCTGGTAAGGGTACCACTTGATGAGAAAATCTTGGAAAGTTCTGGCCAGGTGGTGATGGTGGAAGGCAGCTTTATTATACCAGAACAAAGCTTTATGCGCAGAGAGAAACCAAATAGAGGAGTTTCATCTCATCAGGAGTAACACCAGCTTGCTTCTGAGTAGCACAACACTGTAAAAATCTCTGCAGTGCTGATTTGGGTCTTCAGATGGTAACCCAGCGAACTGATTGTTCTGAACCATATTCAAACATGAGACTTGATCTCAAAATTTGTAGCAGCAATAGTGGGCATCCGTACCCAGTAGGCACGTTATCAGGAGATGGTTGTGCATAGTCTCTGAAGGTTCGAGTAACATTCTCACCCATGTTGAGAGTAATAGGTGAGGTGGGGTTTTTGGTGTGGGGAAGATGGTGGAGAGGTGTCTTTTGGGAGGGTGTCCCTGCAGACAGCTTAGCTTGTTTAGTTTTCTTTCTGAGTCTACGAGCGGTCTTTTCAATCTCGGATCGAACGGGATGAGATTTGGGATTTCAATTTCCTGCTCATACACCAAAAACACTAAAACAAACGTGAGATGCTCCAAAGAACAGGTGTTCTTCAGAGTAGAGGTTAGTTTAATACTATAATTCAGACAAAATAAAATAAACCGTCTCCCCGGCAACGGCGCCAAAATTTGATAGGCTAAAGTCGTATCACCTAATCAAAAATAACCTAAGGTCCACTAACTAGTAGTCAGGGAAGTCAGGATCGAATCCACAGGGAGAAGTTATACTATGTATCTGAACTCTAATATTACACTAACGAAATAATGAATGGTTGTGTTACTAAACTAACAGATAGCAGAATTAAATATGAAGGTGTAAATATATTAATAAAGTACTAGAATCATGGATCACTATGCATACAATTCGGGAAATCAGGATAAATAATAACCACCTAGTAAGTCAACTGTCTAGGGCACATGTAATTTCTCTCGAACATTACCTCCCTCAAAGATCACCCAGCCGCTCTCGCATAGTCAAGGGTCACTTTGCCTAATAATTGAAAGCCTATACGGTATCTCTCTCTCGAAGTAGATTCAGTATTGCACAATAGAAATATAAATCAGGCCTAACTTATAATCCTAGCATGAAGAATCAATCAAAGGAAACATTGAAATACAAGATAATCAAACTAATCTATCAATCCCTCATTGCATACATAGATCTCCACAATTCTAGATATAGAACTACTCACTCATAATCATGAAAACAATAACAAGAATCATATAAAAACTCATACTTTGAAACATGGCAAATAACTAAGAAAATAATTAATTAAAATGGAAGAAATAACAAAGAAATAAAGAAGAAAGATTACCGAATTATATTGAACTATGAATAAGCAAAAGGTTTGATCTTGAATTGAAATCACAAAGCACTAAATAAGGTTCTTGAAACACTCTCTAGAGAAAACTAATAATAAAAACCAGAAGACTAATAATTCTGATTTTTCCTATTTATACAAGCCGTAAAACAGTAGCCAAAAGTCTCGAAAAAAGGGCCCGCATTCATTAAAAAACCGCGTCTCATCAGTCGCCCGATCGGGCCGGAGATGCCCGATGCAATCGGGCTCCAAAACCGAAGATCATGGCCAAATTCCAGAGGCGCCCGATGAGATCGGGCTGGCCCGCCTGATACCATCGGGCGGCCTATAAGGGTGGCATTTTCACAGCAGCTGGCAGAGGCGCCCGATGTTGGGCCAAGTCGCCCGATTGGGCGAGACACCGAATCACGACTGGGCGTCTGACGCCCGATCGGGCCCGCAACAGAAACATGGAACCTGCTTCTTCGCCTGATCGGGCTGGGCCGCTCGATCCTGTCGGGCCGATCAGTTTAAGCTTCGTTTCTTGTTCTTCCTTTGCTCAAAGTCCCGGAAAGCATCCTTGGGATCTAGAAACTCAGCGTCCAACCTCTCTAATCTAGTGTGCAATCATATAAAGTAGGTAATAGCTCCCTAAAACCTACAATCCAATATAAAACAGCAAACCACAACTAGATGGAGAGAGTTAGTACCAAATGGCTCCTAAGAGCACCATAACCATAACTTTTAGCACATAAATAGTGGAGAAAACTCTATATAAAACCATAATATCAGGATTAGCTTCCCCTTTTTCCTAAATCGCATCACGTCTTTCATTGGAGACACCTTAAGCAATACCTTTTGCCCAACTTCGTAATTCTCTTCCCTTCGCTTCTGATTCGCATAGGATTTTTGCCTGTCCTGGGCAGCCTTAATCTTTTCCTGAATGAATCGCACCTTATCCACTGTCTCCTGAATTATCCTAGGACCTAACAGCAAAGTCTCACTAATGTCGTTCCAACACAAGGGACTACGACACTTTCTCCCATATAGTGCTTCGAATGGGGACATTTTAATACTGGCATGATAACTGTTGTTGTATGAGAATTCTATGAGGTCCAAATGTTCTTCCCATGATCCCTGGTATTCTAAGTCATAAGCTCGCAACATGTCTTCAAAGGTCTGAATAGTTCTTTATGTTTGACCATATGTAGCTAGCTGAAAAGGTTGTACTCATCAATAGCTCACTACCAAATGCTTCCCGGACCTTTGTCCAGAAATCGCGAATCTCTATCTGATACTATACTCGTGGGTACTCCATGCAATCGAATAACATTTTTAACGTAAGCTTTGGCTAGGGCTTCCATACTCCACATGTCTTTCATAGGTATGAACCTCGCAGTCTGTCCACTATTACCAATATGGTCTTATTGTCTCCCCGACTCCTAGGTAAGGCTACAACGAAGTCCATGGATATTGAATCCCACTTCCATGTTGGAATATTTAGAGGTTGAATTTTTCCTTAAGGTCTCTTGTGTTCACTTTTTACTTTCTGACACGCTAGACATTTGGAAACAAACTCAGCTATTGCCCTCTTCATCCCAGGCCACCAAAACATTTTATTAAGGTCCTTATACAACTTATCTCCCCCTGGGTAGACGGAATAATTCGTGTCATGACCCTCACTTATTATCTTCTGTTTCAACCCCTCACACTTTTGTGGCACACACCACCTACCCTTATATCGTATACTCCCATATTCATGGATTTCAAACCCTTCTTATTTGCCCTCTTTAGGCTTTGCTTTGACTCACTCAAGTTTCACATCCCCAGGTTGACTCTCTCTTATTGCATCTAGAAAGTTGGGCTAGATGGTTAGGGCACTCAACAATTTGTCTACTTCCCCTTCATGAACCACCTCTATTTGGAGTCTAGAAAATTCCCCACAAAGTTTGTCAGCCTCCACCAAGGTCTTCAGGCTCTGCTAGACTTGCGACTTAACGCATCAGCAACAACGTTTGCTTTACCCTCATGGTATTTTATTTCTAATTCATAGTCCTTAATGAGCTCTAACCATCTGCGCAGCCTCATATTAAGGTCTTTCTGGGTGAAGATGTATTTTAGGCTTTTGTGATCAATGAAGATTTGACAGCTCACCCCGTAAAGGTAATGTCTCCATATTTTCAAGGCAAAAACTATTGCGGCCAATTTTAGGTCGTGTGTCGGGTAGTTAACTTCATATGGTTTCAATTGACGGGAACCATAAGTTACGACCTTCCCATTTTGCATAAGAACACAACCTAGCCCATTCTTTGACGCATCACTATACACATCATAACCCTCATTGCCATTAGGCAAGGTTAGGACAGGTGCTAAGGCTAACCTCTCCTTGAGCGTTTGAAAGGCTTTCTCACTGTCCTCATTCCAGTTAAACCTACAATCCTTCTTCATTAGATTGGTCATGGGGTTTGCTATATTGGAAAAGTATTTCACAAACCTCCTAAAGTAATCGGCTAAACCCAAAAAAACTCCTTATATATGTGACATTCTTTGGGATAAGCCATTCACTCACGGCTTTGATCTTTGCAGGATCTACTGACACACCCTCCTTGCAGACGAAATAACCCAAAAATGACATTCTTTCCAACCAAAATTCACACTTTGAAAACTTTGCAACAGTTGGTTGTCCCTAAGTGCATGTAAAATAACCCTTAGATGACCCTCATGTTCCTCCTTGCTCCTAAAATAGATAAGTATATCGTCTATGAACACAGCGACAAATTTATCGAGTTAGGGTCGAAAAATCTTATTCATGAGGTCCACGAAAACAGCAAGTGCATTAGTTAACCCAAAAGGCATGACTGTAAACTCATAGTGACCATATCTAGTCCTTAAGGCAGTCTTAGGTATATCGTGATCAGCAATCCTCAATTGATGATAACCTGACCTTAAGTTTATTTTGGAACCTGCACCCTGAAGTTGGTCAAACAAGTTATCAATCCTAGGTAATGGATATTTGTTTTTCACAGTGACATCGTTCAACTCACGATAGTCTATACACAACCTCAAACTACCATCCTTCTTCTTCACAAATAAGGCGGGAGCTCCCATGGTGACATACTAGGTCTAATATACCCCTTTTTGAGTAGTTCTTCCAACTGGTTCTTCAACTCGTTCATTTCTGCTGGAGCCATTCGGTATGGGGCTTTCGAGATAGGTCCAGTCTTAGGTACTAGGTCGACAGTGAACTCTAAATCTCTCTTTGGAGGCATGCCAGGTATTTCTACAAGAAAACATCCTGGAACTCTCTGACTATAGGCACATCCTCGGTTTTCAATAGAACATCCTCAATCCTTCTCATCGAACACATAGATAAAGGTCATCTTTTGTCTACATAGCTCTTAAGTTGTAATGCATTAATCATTTTAATTCCAGGTTCTCGAGGTACTCTCCTATATGACACCCTTTTCATGAAGGATCTCTTAGTTCCACCTTCTGTGCATCACAATCTATCTTAGCCATGTACTTCCCAAGCCAATCCATCCCCAAAATGACGTCTAGGTTCAATAAATTAAACTCTACTAGATTAGAAGGAAAGAAACCCTCCCCTATTTTCAGCGACACATTTATGAATCTCTTAGCAATTAATAGTCTCCCTAGACGAAATAACTATAGGCATAGAAATTGACTCGGACTCAAGCAATGCTAGAGTTCTAACAGTTGTATGGGCAATAAGAGAAAATGATGCTCCATAATCGATTAATACTTTAACAGGAGTAGAGTTGATAGAAAAAGTACTCGTGACAACATCCCTATGAGTCTCCTCTTCGCTAACCGTCATCATATACAGCTTCCCCTTGTCCTTATTATCATGGTTATCCGTCACATGGTTCCCATTGGATGCCTAATTGTTGGTGTTGGTTGGAGGCTTGGAGTAATTGGAGTTCCCATTGTATGTATTTCCACCATTTCCATTCCCATTACGAGGCTTGTCCCCGTAATTCCCTTTTTTTGGCCATTGGGGTTAGCTTGATTCTTTGAGTAACACTCATATGCTTTATGCCCCAATTTCCCGCATTCACGACACTCCACCTTATTACCCTCACAATCTCTCACAGGATGGTTGTTTGGGCACTTTCTACACCTATACACACGCTTAGGTCTGCGGTTGTTGGTGTCATTGGGGTGAGTGTTGCTGTTATTGGGTCCCTTATCGAAGTTTCTTTGGGAGTTTTGATGGTTTTGGTTCCCATGATGTTTCTTTTCAAACCTCTAAACTCAGGGTTTGGATTCTCCTTCCGTTTCTCACCCTACTTACCCCATTCCTCTCATTTTCTTATGGCATATAGATGAGCAGCTTTGCCAAACGACACATGGTCTAAAGAGGTGAAGGTATCTCCCTTAGTCTTCCTTGCATGTCAAGGGTAAGTTCTAGTTCGAAAAGTGAGGCCTTACCTTCCTCGTTAGGGGTAATTTTGGGGGAAAATCTCATTAGTTCAATAAATTTGCGGTAGTACTCCTAAACAGACATGCTCCCTTGTTCTAACATCATAAACTCCTGGGCTTTCTGCTTTTTGAGGTATGGGGGGTAATACTTGTCCCTTAAGGCCGTCTTGAAAGTTTCCCACCCAAAACCAGGCTGATTTAGGAGGTTGTCCTTAGCTTGGGTCCACCAGAAATGGGAATCTCCCTGTAGGTAATAGTTAGCTAGGGGCACAATCTTGTCATCTGGGCAGGATAGGATGAAGAAAAGCTTATCGAACTCTCCAACCCAATTCTCCCATTCCTCGAGTCCCCCTTTCCCATTCAGTATTGGTGGGTTCCTATGGGACACCTTTCAGACAAATCCCCATTACAGTTATGACCTTGTGCTAGGTTAGCTGTAATTTGCACAAGATCACGTATCGATTGCTCGACATTTAGAGAGGTCTCAGGTGTGCGTGCCTCCCGACCGAACCATTCTGCGCTAAAAATAACATAATAGCTATTTCAGTCACGCACACATAATCTTTTACCCACTTAACCATTACACATTGCATATATAACAAGTTATTGTAGGGAACAGATATTAAGTCTCTATTGACTTGCAACATAAACATCTCAAATAATCACGTTCAAGATTATTTCAATCAATTAAATAATTTTGTCCTAAAATAAGGTTTTAGTTCAACACCATTTTTGAAACATCTTTTATACCAACTTAACATTAATCTAGTCCTCTTAACCATTATACACGAATCTATCCTTGTACATCCTCCTAATCTATTCATATTTGAAGATTTCAAGAATCTTTCACAACTTCAATTGATCAATCAAACAACACATACGAATACAAGGCACAAAACGAAATCACAAATGAAATCATTCCTATGATTAAATGCACGTAAAGTAATCTATATGCTCCTATCCCCTACTACCCATTTTAAAATCCTTTTAAAACAGCTTTGAAAATATGAACTTTTGGCTCTGAATCCAGTTTTGTAACACCCCCAAAATCCATACACGTCTACGGCTATGTCGCAACGACTTTGGGAGTGTTACCGTCGCTGTGAAACGCAAGGCTTATTGAAAAGAAATGTTAACTCAAATCATAGTCACGAAAACTGAAGCGGAAACAAAGATGTAACTACAACTCGGGAATCATCAACAACCCCTTTTATTCAAACCACAAACTAATTAAGTAAACCATAATAGTCTTATAATGCTTAATTAAAACGTTGTAAAGTTTCAAGCATCAATGGTTCATCACAGGTCAACAAACAACACAATAACACACAATCAGCTATGCTGAGTACGTAGTAAAGTATTGAGTGCATACAAGCATAAGCAAAGCAATAAGGATCATTCCTAGACATGATACTACAATAGCATTACAATCTTTACTTTTTATTTAGTTGGCAGCGAACGGGCACCGTCATCTTACTAGAATCATACGGGCTACTTAATCCTTAATAGACAACTTGGTCTATTAGATGAAATCCATATACGATTTTGTTCCGTCCCACATCCATCACCTTAGTATGCATACTTCTAAGATCGTATGGAACCTTTCGCCTACTTGAGTTATCAAAATTTATAAGGACACTACTATCGTCATAGTAGGCCTGCATAGGAGTGTAGGACAAGTCTTACACTCCCTCCATTGTTCATCACTTGTAGGGAGTCCAACTACAAGCTTTTATTGCCGAAAATTCTTTCTTAGTATTGTCCATTCATACTACATCAAACATAGAATCATGTAATGTTCCTTCTTAGATACAATACTCAATTCTTTACTTCTTGTAACATCCTTGTTATACCACAGATCAAAGAATACAAATCCAAAAATCATGCTATGATACGATGGAATCTTTATGAAATGAGTTATTGAAATCTCTATGAATGGCTTGAGATTATGATGGATTGAATATGTTCACACTGGTTTGAACAAGATGACGTAAATTGAATAAGATGACGTAAATGTATATGTGATTTATGTGATGACGTGAATTAAAAGATGTTAATCACGAAAAGTGAAATATCGGAGGGAAATGATGAACAGGTTGCCCTGTATGAGTGGTTCAGCGGCCCCTACGGGTTCTCTGGTTACTATGCTGATTATTCTGTTAATATCTTCCTTCTATCTTGTTGTGATCCAAGTTGAAGGGGTGTGCACACTAGGGACTCTGTTATGGCCAATATAATTTTTCGTAGGTGGTTACAGGGGGTTTCCCAGCCTACAAGTAGGTGGTTACAGGGGGTTTCCCCGGCCTACTATGTTGAAGTAAGTGGTTACAGGGGGTTTCCCCGGCTTACTGGCGTTCTCTTTCCTCTCCTTGAATAACTGGATTTATGGAAGTAATGATAGGATTATTCAGTATATATATATATGTATATGTGTTATGACTTCCAAAACTACTAATCTACTATTTTACAAAGTATTTTCAACTTAAGTATTTTACGGGATGAAGTTGGAATTACTTAGTTTATCTGATTTTTGGGAGCTCGTCTATCTAGTCTCTTTCAATATATTTGTGCAGGTGGGTGATCGAGCATTTATTTCCAAGGAGATAATTGCGGCGGTAGCACCACCCCGTCGGGTCGAACCCTCATGGATTCGTTTTCCCCCAAAACCCAAGTTTTACCGAACTTAAAAAGGGTTCAGGTCGGCGGGGGTGTTACACAATGGTATCAGAGCGGAGTTAGATTAACTAGGGAAAGATTAAAATTGTTAATATAGACATTAAGGAAAATGAATCTAATAGGTTTAAACTTAAAATTTGATTAGGAAGTCAAGATAATAAAATATTTAGGAGAAATGAAATTAGGATCAAAATATGATTTAAGGATTTAGTATGGGTACGAATGGGTTATGTGTGCATGTATGAAAGTACTCGTTAAAGGTACTTATTAATTGTTTATATTATTAGATGGCCAGGACACGTATGACCGCAAGGAAACGCACCAGAACCCCACGTCAAGGACCTTACCTTCTGAGGATGAGGGTAGGAGAGTCCATTTCAGCCTACATCTAGGTTACGCTTAACCATGAAGTATTATCACCTTAATGAAGGTCACGGAAATTCAGATTTCCTCACGACACCTAGACAAGCCGATGTCTTAATTCACACTTTCCCCAACGATGGCCCTTATGCTGAAATCAAGAGTGAATACTCTGATATTATGAAAAATGGAAGGCCAAACTATGAAAGATACACGTGGAAAGGGAAGTGGTATCTCACTTTGAGTTACTGGAGAACGAATGCTCGATGCAGAGCCAAATGGCTTAATGACTACCTAACCTCCGATGATGATGAACCCAACTATAGTGATAATGAAGTAATAGAAAGAAGCCCTACCCCACCCGTTGAAAACCATGGAGAAAATGAAAATGAAGATGTCGATGAAGACCCATCCGAGGATGAAGAGTAAAACCTTCAACCCTAGCTAGCCATAACCACTAAGAATCTAAGTAACCTGTAGTAGACTTATTAACGTTAGTGTTAACTTATTTGCTTTGTGATGCTAGTATTTCTTAGCTACGAAAACTAAGATAACTCTTATGTGATGAAATGTGCACGAGTAATGAAATGACGAAATTTTGGTATATGACCTGAGTATGCTGTGTAGAAATGAATGAATTGAATGACTCTCGATTATGTATTTTATGTGAAATAGCCCTTGTTTAAAGACCAACATGAATGGTGGAAATACCAATGTGAATAACGCAGGTAGCTTATGCAATACGTTTATACACGATCTAGAGGAAGACGTCAAGGAAACCAAATGGCCGAAACTCCAGAACAAGTTGCAGCACGACTTAGGACTCTCGAGCAATTAGCTCAAAACTTCGGACTAGTTCTTCAAAACCAGCTCAACAATAACCACCATGGGGATGATCCGCAAGCCGCAATGGCGAAAAATATTTCCTCATTGAAACCACCAACCTTTGTTGGTAGAGAAGACCCATTGGTTCTCGAAAATTGGATAAGAGATTTCGAAAAGATTTTCACGGCCACGGGTACGCCTGAGGCCCAAAAAGTAGACCAAGCGACCTTTTATTTGCACGAGGATGCTGATACTTGGTGGGAAAGTGTAGGACCCATTGTTAAAGCTCAAGAGAACTTTAACTGGGAAGCGTTTAAAATAGCGATTAAGGCTCGATTCTTCCCCGAGCACATTCGTAGGCAGAAGTACAATGAGTTTAGTAGGTTCAATCAGAGCTATACCATGAGTGTGCAAGAGTACGCTCAGAACTTCAATGAGTATGCTCGCTTTTGTCCAACTGTAGTTCCAGATGAGGGAACTAAGGCTCAAAAGTTTGAGGACGGACTTAAGTTTGATCTTAAGACTCGAATGGGAGGTAGTACCTCAACTACTTTCGCGGAGGCGTATGCTAAGGCCTTAAACTTAGAGAGAATTCTGCAGCTTGAAAGAGAGGTGCTAAGTAGGCATAAGAGGAAGGAATCTGCTAGCAACAGCAACAACCAAGGGTATGACAAAAGGCCCAACAACAACAATGGTGGAAATAACAACAGCAATGTTGGACGCTACAACACGCAACAATCAGAATTCTGGCCAACAGCGCCAGAAGGAAATAAGATACAAGGGAACTTTGTTTGCAGGAAGTGTAACAAGAACCATCCAGGGTTCATGTGTCAGGGTGAAGAATCAAATGCTTCGAGTGTGCAGAAACAGGTCATAAATCGTTCAACTGTCCCAAGAAGCAAGCTCCGAATGGACCAAATTCAAACAACGGTAGCAATGGTAACAATAATGGAGGTGGAAACAAAATTCAAAACTTCATTAACAACCGCCCCAACGGAGGAAATGCTGCACAGAATGGGAACCAGAACAACCGCTCTTTTGGAAGTGGAAATGGAAACGTCGGAAAGAATGGCAATGGAGGCTACACCAATGGGAGAATCAATGTGATGAGCCGAACGGAAGCTGACACCGATGCCAATGTTGTGACTGGTACTTTTCTCGTGAACTCAAATCCTGCTTATGTACTCTTTGATTCAGGAGCGTCTCATTCTTTTATTTCTAGTACTTTTGTTAATAAGTATCCCTCATCTACCCAGTCTTGTCGAGCCAATATAGCATCCACAGGTGAAACTGTTTTTGAAATCTCCTCCAAAATATTCGTAGTCATAGCTGATACTGAATTACCGGCCGATCTTATCCTTTTTGACCTAAAAGACTTTGAGTTATCTTGGGAATGGATTGGTTAGCTAAGTATAAGCCAAATCGAGTGTATAACCAGAAAATATCTCTTAGAGGACCAAAGGAAATAGGATATCTTATAAAGGCATAATCTCCGCCTGATGTCAAAATAATCTCTGCCCTGAACCTTCAAACCTATCTTAGAAAAGGCTACCCAGTCTACCTATGCCAAGTAAGGGATGTGAGCATGGAAAACAAGGAGTTGACTCAAATTCCAGTAGTAAAGGAGTTTCGATGTATTTCCCGAGAGTTACCTGGAATGTGCCAGTCAGAGAATAACTTCAAGATCGACTTAGTCCGGGAACTGGACCTATCTCTAAGGCTCGTATGAATGGCACCTGCAGAAATGCAAGAATTGAAGGTGCAGTTGGAGGAATTATTGGAAAAGGGGTACATTCGACCTAGTGTTTCGCCTTGGGGAGCTCCAGTATTGTTTGTCCGAAAGAAAGATGGATCTTTGAGGTTGTGTATCGATTATAGGGAGTTAAATAATGCCATGGTGAAGAATAAATATCCGCTCCCGAGAATCGAGGATTTGTTCGATCAACTTCAAGGTGCAACAGTGTTTTCAAGGATCGATTTGAGATCGGGTTATCACCAATTACGAATTGCTGAAGAGGACATTCCGAAAACAGCCTTTCGTACGAGATATGGCCATTATGAGTTCACAGTTATGCCTTTTGGACTCACTAATGCGCCAACAGCTTTCATGGACCTCATGAATAGGACTTTCCAGCCATACTTGGATAAGTTCGTGATAGTATTCATTGATGATATATTGGTGTACTCGAAGGATAAAGAAGATCACAAGGCTCAGTTGAGGAAAGTATTGGAGATTCTTCGAGAAAAGCAATTGTATGCCAAGTTCTCAAAGTGTGAATTTTGGTTGGAAAAAGTATCATTTTTGGGTCATGTGATATCAAAGAAGGCGTTTCTGTAGATACGTCGAAGATTAAGCAGTGACGATTGGCCTCAACCTAAGAACGTAACGAAATAAGGAGTTTCTTGGTTTAGCTGGATATTACCGGAGATTTGTGAAAGATTTTTCAAGAACGGCCAACCTTCACTAACCTGATGAAGAAACAACAAAATTTCAGTGGGATGATAAGTGTGAGGAAGCATTTCAAGAGTTGAAGAAAAGGCTTACAACAACCCCAGTATTGACATTGCCCTTTGGAGTAGAAGGATTCGAAGTTTATAGTGATGCCTCGAAAATAGGATTTGGGTGTGTTTTGATGCAACATGGCAAAGTAGTGGCCTATGCGTCGACACAACTCAAACCGCATGAGCAAAATCACCCACTCATGACTTGGAGTTAGGAGCGATCGTATTTGCGCTGAAAATTTGGAGACATTACTTGTATGGAGTGCAGTGTAAAGTCTATACAGATCACAAGAGTTTGAAGTATCTGTAATAGCAAAAGGAGTTGAATATGAGGCAAAGACGTTGGCTAGAGCTTATGAACACTATGATTGAAGATAGTGTATCAAGAAGGAAAAGCGAACAAAGTAGCTGACGCGTTGAGTAGAAAGAGTGCTCATTGCTAAACGTTTTGATTTGGCAAATGATCTGTGTGAGGAGATCAAGAGATTGAATTTGGAAATAGTAGAACCCGGTTATGTGAAAGCTCAATTGAATGCTCTTACCGTTGGACCGGACATATTTGAGGAGATTCGAGAGAAACAAGTTGCAGACAAGTGGATGAGTAAGTTAAGAGAGATGAAAGGTCAAGTTGTCTGTCGCAACTTACAACTCACAAGAAAATTGTCCTATATCTAAAATTAAATTTCAATCCTTTCTAATAAAGTCTATGTTATCATTAACCAAGGCTAGTTCAAGATGTATATTATCAATAACCTGACTTCTAAGACTCAAACAGTCGAAAATCGCAAGCCACAGCATATGTAATCTAACTCCAGCAAAAAACTAAATTTATCCAACTTCAAATACGTACTTTCCAATGTATGACAGAAAAATAAGTGCAATAATTTCACATCAGTAACATCAAAAATTCAATAAAAGTTTATAATGAGTAATATTTTAGTAAATGTATTGTGTATAATATTTCTTTAACCATGAGTTATCTTATCTAACATCAACATCAATTGTGACAAATTATGACAAAATGTGACAGAATTGATATATATAAGAGGAAAAGTATCATGAACCAAAAGGAAACTTAAGTACGCATAAAATCTACAAGTTAAAATACCTTCAGCAATTTTAGAACTGGAATAAAGTCATTATATATAGATATAGACTCTGGACGAGGTGCAAGCCACAGAAGAGCCTCGATAAATTTGACAGGGGTACGCTTTATAAAAGATGCACGAAGCTCCACCATCAAATGCTTGACGTGATGGAGGGGAGGCCAAAACTCCATTACTAACATGCTATTCTAATCCAGGCTCCTAGACTACCATATTTTTAGGTCTCTAATTTGTTAGACCTGTTATAAGTGCCAAATAATTTGAAGACAACAACCTCCATATCCAGAAAAGTTAATTCTTCTGATGAACTGACTTTCTAAAGGAGAAGTCATATGCCAATCACGTCAGCAGGCAGGTTAGGTGGTAGGATATGAGAATTGAAACTTAAAAGGAAATTTTAAAAAAAAAACAATTTCACCTTCAGTTATTCCGTCAAGTAGAGGAAATAAAGTTCTCTATATAATAAAGAAGTGACTATATGTACACGCATGTGCGTGTATGTGTATGCACAAATACACAATACGTGAAGACAAACACACGTGCAGACGCACACACACACATATAAAAGCATCAAGTCTGCGCAAAATTAAGCAAATCCCCAATTTTGATGCATCAAGTATACATATTTGATTGACAAGACTACCATATGAAAGTAGACCATGAAATGACTGGGACTCAATCCTTGGATCCACAGTTGAAACTAATGCTAATCAGTCAGTTAAACCTTTTTATAGATAGGAAGTAAAAGGAAAAAAGTTTGAAAAAAAAGGTTGTCGCCTGCTCAACAAGGAGGGACTTACTTTTTGGTCTTCTCAAATAATCTAACATAGAGAGGTTCTTGCTCCACTTGAACGGCTTCGGATGACCTTCAAGATCTTGTGTCGGAACAAGGGTGGCCATTCATCTACATATAATATACAAATGATTATATATATATCAAAAGAACATATGGTATAATTAATAATAGAAAGGAAAATTAAAGACAACAAAAATTACTGACCATGTCATACATTATTTTGCTGTGGATCTGAACCATTGGCTGGTGTTTCAGTCAGTTTAGCTTGTTCTCCGTATTAATTTTGCTAATACGCTACAAGTGCATGTGAAAGTAATACAATTGGTGAAAAGTTTCAGTAAATGAGAAACAATCTTAGTAAATATTTAACCTCTTGTTTTTCAGTACTCCAATGATTGTCAATCAACCAATCCCATTGGTCTTCATCAATAGTCAAGGGTCTGTTGCGTCTTGCTTGTGACTTTGTGTAGCCTCTATAAAATTTTTCCTTCAGCCTAAATCTCCAATGTCTATATAACGATGAACATTGCAAGCTCAATGCATCAACAATACCCTCTCCACCAACCTTTTCAGGTAAATTATACTTTCCTTGACACCATAAATGATATACGAATAAAATTCCAGCAAGCATCATTTATGTTACGAGAGGAATCTTGTTAGAAGTGTAAATAATTCATCAATGACTTACAAGATCTTGTCATATAACCTTTGCTTCTTATCTGGGTCCATTTAGCCCAATTCCTATCAAATAATTTCATTCATTACAAAGCTTAGAGATGTGTTTTACGCATAAAGAACACTATAATAACAAAATAGAGTAATTAAACATAGACTACTTAGTATTTAGGGGACAAAACTCCTTTACCCACTTGCTACAATCACATAAAAATTCATCTGCCTTTTCACCGATCACACGTCGAACCTCATTTATGAAACTGACTGTGACTTTTTCTTCTGAATTTCTTGGCCTTTTAGAGTAATATTTCATTCCCCCTAGTAGGCCCACGCCTCTTACGATCAGGATATTTTTGTCGAAGCTCATCTTGATCAAGTCTTCGTTGCTCACGGTAAGTAAGCTTTGGTGGTTCATCATTAGGTTGAGTTTGTTCCGATGATGTCAGGACAATTGCCATTTTCCTATAAATAAAAATAAGTTAGCGATAACTAATATGTAAGCCCAGGAATATCATTAGCGATAGCTAATATCATTAGCGATAGTATCATTTTATCTTTGTCAACTAAATAATACTTTAGGTTTCCAGTTATACTCGTTTTCTCTAGATCGCCCAAACACCAGAGAAAACGAGTATAGCAGGTTGAATAGCTTTCTCGGTGCTGATTCTGGATCGCCCAAACACCAAGTTCAAGCGGGAAATTAGATCACTACTTCGGTGCTGATTCTGGTCTCACAATACATAGGAAAACTTTTCTTCAGGTCACACCCCTAAAGCTCTACTGAAGAGGATATGGTCAATATTGCATACAGCATATCAAAACAGGAGCAATAAAAGGAAGAAAACAGAACCAGCAGAGCTGTAAAGTGCATCTGAAAGGAAAAGAGGATGGAATATAACGCAAGTCCTTATATGTTAAGGAATTCATAGCTGAATTTAGAACTTAGCTACATTAAGCAATTTGCAAGAAGGTTAGAGGCTTAGAGCTCAAAATTGCACATATTAATTCTGTTTGAACTGAACGGAAAAGGTGGAGGTGTGGAGCTGCTGCATACTGTTTTTTGATGAGGTATGTCTCCAAGTGATATTTGGAGTTTGTTTAAATTGAAAGGGATAGTTGCATAGCCAGCAGCACAAGCAATACGTCCCCAGTTCGGATCTCGACCATACACAGCAGCCTTAAAGCATAAATAAACAACTAAGGTAAGGTGAAGCTTGATGAAACAAAAACATATACTTCTTCCGTTTCTTAATACTTGCAATTGTTTGACTTTTGCACTATTCATCTATTAACTTTGACTATAAGTTTTTCATATTATATATAAGATAAAAATGCTATTAACTAAGATGATGTTGGATTAGTCTCAATGTGCATTTTCAAATACAATTTTTTTATAATTTTTACTAATTGATAATTAGAGCTATTAATGGTTAAAGATGTGCATTGGCAAGTGTAAAAGCCAGATGGTTGCAAGTATTTTGAACCAAAGGAAGTATTTTGTAAGCAATCATGGTACCTTGACAAGAGAAGATGATGCTACAGAGCGTGCAATTTTTGCAGCTTCAGCTTCCTCACTAGTACCTGTCACAGATACCTGCAACCAGAATTTTCTTATCAATAAAGTTTTGTTCTATGACATTAGAGTATAATGAGGTCCAAAGGCAGATTAGTGTCCACTACACACAAGGACCTTGGGACAACATCTTGAGGGAGGGGAGGGACTGATGCCTGGTGTATAAGACTTTCACAGCAGCTGAGTAGTAGACACTGCTAATATTTGTTTTTCGGATGAGAGATCAATTTATATGAGGGCAAACAACTGTATTTTAACTAAATATATTATCATTGCACTTCACATCACAGGGTTCTAAAGATCGTGATGTGTGGGTGAACCTTATATAGACCATCCCTCTCTTACAAGTTCTCTACACCACTTTATCAATAGTGCCAAAACAATCAGAATATGACATACAAAATTTGGGATGACATGGGAGCAGCCTCAGTTATACAGGTTTTAGGGGAATCTACATGCATAAAAGCTTACAGTTGGGAACACATGAGTGTGGTTCCCAAGGGGGCTTGTGAGGTACTTGAGAAGCACCTGTCCAGTCCCTCATGAGGACTATGGTTAAACTAGAACAAAGTAGAAACAGTGAGAAAGATGTTTCTCTTACAGCTTCCAGCACTTGTGAAATGAACATGTTCAAATTAACAGAGAAAAGCGGAGTCTTAAGCAAGCTGATAATGAGGATCCCACTTTATCTCATTCAGATTTCTAGAAAGGAAATTATTTGCAAGTATGTCCTCTGAAAATTTAAGGAAGCTCGATTTAAGGATGAACTTGGCAAGGTATACAATTGGATGTGGTCAGCTGTTCCCAAGCATCTATAACTCTTTGTACCAAGTCTTCATTCTGTTCTAAAGATGAACAATGATAATTCTAAGGTTAAGGCCTTTAAAGTTCAGCTACATTCTACATCCAGTCACCAAAATGAGGATCGAGAAAGTCATAAGTTCCATGAGAAACTGAAAAGAAGGTAGTTGCTTAGATAACGGCTCTTAAAGAAGATAAGGATGGACAGCTCTCTTATATCAAGTACAGAAACACTAATTGCAGTAACTACACTTTAGAGCTCCTTGTGGATCAGAATCACTAGTATCAAAACTGCTGATGGGACTTCTGTAAAGGGGTGGGGGCTTTCCTAGGATAAACTGATAATGACCCTTCACTCTGTACAGTAGTAACAACAAATTATACTTTTCTCCCGGGACATCCAAACGATCAGCTTCTGCTGAATCAACCAAGGACTCAAAGAATGTTCTGTTTCAGTACGAGTCTTCTAAAGAGATTCAGGTACAGAATGATAGCAAAGCAACACCACTCTCAAACTGAGACAAACTTTCAAGAGATGCCAGGGCAATTCGAGAGAGAGCTCTCAGGAAAGGTAGTAAAAACACTGAAAGAACTAGGGACTTGTCATAGTATCAAACTATCTTTACCTAACCGAGAGGTAGTAATGAGACAGTGAAGGAAAATTGTAGAAAACAACATACTATGAAGACGCATACCTACAAACATTTATCTAGGACATTTCGTAGTATATAATATAGACAAACTCAAAATTGTCACCTGAATTTATTCTCTTATACCAATAATGTAAAATAATTCGCTATTATCAAAATAGTAAATTGGTAATAATAAGTACACTTAAAGGTTACTTTAAAAATTTAAAAGTAAAGGTTAAAACATAATTTTTGAGTGTATCTCATACAATATACCATTACTCAATTGCTAGTAGATGAATTAGTAGAACTATCACTTTGAGACCCCTCGTCTTCAAAAGAATTATAAAAATCATGCAAGATAGGTTCATCTTCCGTGTCCGAAAAAACATCCTCACTTTTTTCGATCTCTTCATCATCTTCATCCTCCTCATGTTCATTATCCACTTCATTCAACAAATCTTCTTCGACATGAGCCTCAACCAAGGTATGTTCAACATCATTTCTCATATTAGAATATCCTCATCTTGAACATCTTCGTAGTTGGTTACAGATTGTGAAACATGTTCTCATAATGATTGAATTTCTTCGGTTTCTTCGTCATTAGGGAAATCAAAGAAGTTCCTTGGATTTTCCTTAATAACAAATCTCCTTTGTAGTTCATTATGACATGGTACATAGAAGACTTGCTCAATTTGAGAGGCTAATGCAAATGACTCATTGGTTTTTAACCTCTGAGTTACATTAATAAGCACTGCTCCTAAATTACCCTTTTTAATCCCTTTTCCTTTGTCGAACACATTAAACCACTTACCTTAAACAGAACGATATTGGGACTAGTTCGATTCTTAAGAGCATCATACTCTAGCACAATAACCTTCTCTAAAACCCCATAGAAATCCTTTTGCCCACTTTCCTCGTCCCCTTTCACAACTACGCCACTATTTTGTGTTTTTCGATTTTTTGCCGCTTTTTGGTGTGAAATCTAAACCCATTAATGACGTATCCATCAAAAGTGACAACACCTTTCATCGGTCCTCGTGCTAAACACAACAATTCTTCAGTAACTCTGGGATCCTCTTCTTTCCATAGATTTGTAATCTACATATCATTATTAGTTAACCACGGAAACAAAATAAAGATACAGAAAATAAAACTAATGTGTTCACTTACTCTATCTTCAAACCACTTGCAAAGGTCAATCCTTTGAGAAATTGGTGCATGCTCATATTCACTAGACATAAGAATGTAAGCAACTAATTAGTTCTATTAATGGAAAAAAAATCATTATGCATGACAAATATCACACTTACTTCAAGAAAGGTTTTGCTTCATCACAATTAAACATGACGTAAAGTTGAGCTTCTCGTCTCTCCTTAGCAGTCATTTCTGTTAGACTTGCCTTCCCTAAAGGCTTGCCTATTTTAGAGAAGACAGACGAGTTACAGGATTGAGGATGGTCAATGTCATCATTTCGATCTGGACGATTGTGTAACGTCTCAATCTTAGACATATATCTCGAGCAAAATGTCAGACATTCCATTTCAATGTACCCGTTAGCAATTGAAGCTTCTGGGTGAGCTTTGTTCCGCACAAATGATTTGAACGTTCGCATTGCCCTAAAAGTGATATATTAGTAAAACACACTACATGTATACAATCCTATGATAACCATAACTACTAACAACTGACCTTTCAAAGCGATACATCCAACGATAATGTACAGGACCTGCCATTCTAGCTTCAGTAGCCAAGTGAATCGGGAGATGTATCATTACATCAAAGAAGGCAGGAATGAATAACGCTCCAGCTTACATAAGGTGATTGCTATATTCATTTCCATCTTCTCTAGTTCTGCTACCTTTAAGGTTTTAGAACACAGTTGCTTGAAAAAAAGACTGAGCTCTTGTAAAGGCGTTAGAACATTTTCATCTAAAACACCTTGGAAGGCAGGTGCTAGTAAGTCTTGCATGAAAACGTGAAAATCATGAGTTTTCATTCCCATTACCTTCCCATCTTGCAAGGAGACACACCTTGAAATATTTGATGAATAAGCGTCTGGAAAAGCTAATTTGGATAGAAATGTGACTATTTTTCTCCTTTCACTTAAAGTCAAGTTGTAAGGTGCTGGTGGGACTTGCCATTTATCATTCCCAAGTGACTTTGGACGTAGCTTATCATGCATTTTCATGTCTATTAAGTCTAGTCGGGCATTTAAAGAGTCCTTATTCTTTCCCGGTAAATCAAGCATTGTGCCTAATATACTTTCACACATTCTTTTCCACATGCATCACATCCAAGTTGTGTCGAACCAAGAGATGTCTCCAATAAGGTAATTGGAAAAAGACACTAGTTTTTTCCATTGATGCACAAATATTTTTACCTCTCTTGCGTTTTCCCTTAGAAGCTTTTCCAAACTCCACATTTGAGTATCCATTTAATTGCTCCAAAACATCAAACCCCATTAGAGGAACTGGAGGAGGACCCCTTTGTACCTTACCACCAAAGAGCTCCTATTAAGCCTCCATTTGTGATCGATTGGTAGCCACCTTCGATGTTCTGTATAGCAATATTTGTGTCCACGCTTCAAATAATGAGATTTTGTGTCTATATGACAATTAGGGCATGCAAGGGCCCTTTGGTACTCCAACCAGACAAATTAGCATAAGTGGAAAGTCATTAATGGTCCATAACAACACCACTCGCATATTAAAAGTCTCTTTCGCATAGGCATCAAACGTTTTTACCCCAAACTCCCACAGTTCATTAAGTTCATCTACTAGAGGTTGCAAAAATACATCTATATCATCTCCTGGAGATTTAGGGCCAGGAATTAATAAAGATAATATCATATTATCACTCTTCATACACATCCAAGGGGTAGATTGTACGGACCAACATCACTGGCCAAATACTATATCTACTACTCATGTTAGCTCCAGGATTAAACCATCACTAGCTAAACCCAATCGTACATTACGTGCATCTTTAGCAAAGTCTGGAAATGTTTTGTCCAAAGACTTCCATGCTTCTGAATCTGCGGGGTGTCTCATTATCCATCATCCTTCTTATCATCTTTATGCCATCGCATATGTCTTGCTAACTTGGAAGATATAAACATCCTTTGTAGTCGTGGAATTAAGGGGAAATGACGCAAGATCAGTTGAGGAACTCGAGTTGTCTTTTGGACATCCTCGCCATCTGAATACTCATCACCACCTTGCACGACTTTCTCCTTCCATCTAGGAGCTACACATTTAGGACATTTTTCTTCATTCGCAAATTCTTTTCGAAACAAAATACAATGGTTAACACAAGCATCAATCTTTACATAATCTAACCCAGTGCTTTTGTGTATTTTTTTGCTTCATAAGCATTTGCAGGAAAATTCTTGTCATAGTTAAAAGCCCTATGCAAGGTCTTCAATAACATTGAAAAAGATTTATCACTCCATTTATTGCTAACTTTATTGTGTAGCAATGAGATAATAAACTCTAATCTTTTGAATGTGGTACACCCGGATACAACTCGGCCTCCATGTCTTCTACTAATGTCATTAACTCCTTAGGATATTCATGATTGTCTGACTTTCTATTGTTTCCATTATCATCGAGCACAGAAGAAGTAGTTGAATTCCATGCATTTGTTGCTTCAAAAATTAATGGAGCCATGTCGTCAAAGGGCATTTCTATTTCATTTTCCTCGTTGTCTGAAACCACCTTTGTTTCGCCTTCAAGCTCAACTGATTCCCCGTGACTCACCCATGGATTGTAACCATTATCGATACCATGTACTAGTAAGTGAATTTGCATTGTTTTTCGATTTTGGACAAAAAGCAATCTACATTTCACACAGGGACATTTCAGTGATGTTTCATCACTTTTTTCTTTGAAAGCAAACTCTAGAAACTCATCGACCTCTGCTTTATACTCCGGTTTTCGCCTATCCTTTATCCCACTATGATTCATCCAACTTCGATTGGTATTCATTCTTTCAATCAAGTAAGAAAAAATCCTCAAGAAAGAAAAACAAAAGATATCTCTCATTCAGTTAGAAAAAAAAAATTATCTCCAAACTTACTAGCTTACGTAATTGAATGCAAAAAAAAAATAGTTTTGGCACTATCGAGCAATAGTGTCAATATAAAAGATTAGTTTTGGCAGTAGGGGGTGGTGGCAATGGGGGGAGTGCGGGGGTGGTGGCAGCAAGGGGGGGTGTCTGCAGAGGGGTAGTGCAGCAAGGGGGTTTTGCAGGGGTGGTTGCAGCAAGGAGGGGTCTGCAAGGGGGTGGTCGCAGTAGGGGGAGTCTCTGTAGGGGGTAGTGGCAGTAGGGAGAGTGTCTGCAGGTGGGTGGTGGCAGCAAAGGGGGTGTCTACAGAGGGGTAGTGTAGACAACTAAATTAAAAAAAAAACACAACAAGGACAACGACATCTATGAAGGATGAGCACTTTGAAAAGTAAAACATTCAATTCGGAAAGTAATGATTTTCTAGGTGTATCTTCATCTAGCTATTGCAGAATTTGAGATAATAATCATCCTTATTTATCTTCCTTTGCTTACAGGGCCTACATGTCAACGCTATTTCATTAAAAATCTAGCTATCAAACTAGTTAATTCACATTACTTCTCAGTTCTCACATAACATCATCCATACAAGTATTGTTACATTCACTGTCTGGTATCTTCTCTAAACCAAATCTGATCTAATATATCTAAGAAGAATCAACAATAAAGCATGATATAATTAATACTTTTTGAATTGATCAGATGATTCTCTTCAATATTTATAGCCATAAAAATCTGACCAACAATAATAAAAGTAGAATTTCAACTTGTTAGTGGTAAAGAGAAAGAGAAGAAAGACAATGTCGAGGGATGGAAAGAGAAAAAAGAGTATTGTGATAGAAATAAAGTTTGATTTGAACTTAAATTTGGATATAACACTTAAAAAGAAAATCTTCATCAATCCAATAACAAGTATGAAATTCATTACGGGACCTAGGGAGTATAATCTAATAAAATAGTTCACTTTCAAAAGCACAAGATCTTGTCTAAGGCAGAAAAGTTGCCTTTATGGGGCTTCACAAGGTTGTGTAATGCACTAGCCCTCAAACACTCTAATAGTCTACAAAAATAGTAGTGGTGAAGCACTAAATTCTAGCACCCAAAAAAAATGATATCAACGAGTCTATATACTATAATATCCCCCTTTCTAACTATTGTGGACAGCCATCCCTGTACATGATTATTAATAAAATTCAAAATTGGTAACACTACAGTAAATCAAACAGCAAATTTGAAACAGAAAAATACAAAAAATGATGATGAAGAAGAGAGAAAGAGAAAGAAAGTAGAAGACCTACAAATTTCGTACCAATATTGAGAAACAAATAATCTAAGTAATTCAATAAACATTGACAAATTCATAACGATAATTCAAGGTAAAGAACTGTTTTGCTTGACAAGAAGAGGGGTTGATTCGTGACTTAGGATAAAACAACAAAAGATACCAACCTTGCCGCCGAAATCGCCGCTAGCCTCACCGTTGATCTCCGGCAGCCACCCACATCACCACCTGCGAAATTTTAAAAGGTTAGGGCAGAGCATAAGAGGGTAACAACTAACCATAAATCGAAATTTCGATCATAATTAAAGAATCCATCAAAGAAGATGATGAGAAACGTCAATTTGATTCAATGAAAAAAATTAATTGGCCATCACAATTGAAGTCGTCACCTGAGAGACGTCCAATATCTCGTCGAAAATCACAAATCACGGGAAAAAACTGAAGAAGATGCCACCGCTGAACCACCGTGAATCGAAGAGAGTGTGAGTTGAGAGTTGAGAGTTGTGAGCAGTTGAAGTCTCTGGGGTGAGGGGAAGGAACGTGTTTTTGTGGGAAAATTTTGGAGCCAGTTTATTTTTTTTAGCGTTTTTCTATTTGGTTTGGGCAACGAATTTTTAATTTGAGTTGGGCCATCACTAAACAAGGGCAACGTAATATGTAATTTTGTCGCCTTATTAAGGTAATGGGCAACGCAAATTTATTTTGTCGCCCTAATATGTATTTTGGCAACAAAAAACATTTTTGTCGCACAATAGTGTTCCCTAGGGCAACAAATTCAACTCGTCGCCCTCGTTGTCAACTATGGGCCACGATATTCAATTTTGTTGCCCTTGAGTTTCAAATTCGTCGCCCAAAACCTATTTTCTTGTAGTGTCTCCATGTAATTTTGTTCGTCTACTGTTGAAATTGTATGTTATTTTTTTTTCTATTACAAAAAGAAGCAAAAATTAATAAAGGCAATCGTGGATCACTAGATGATATGCATACTATGGGTCCGAAGTCATACACAATGTTACATCATAAGTTGGTAACAACTCAATATCTTGATTTATAGTTGTTCCATCCTTGCATACTCTAAGAAAGTTATTGAACTACTAACTTGTATCTCTAAAGCAACAAGAGGATTTGGATAAGCAAGAGCCTTCACAAGAAACAGTCTACAAAGAATTAAGGAAAAGATAATCCTGAAAAGACATACCTCACCAACAATGAGAAATCTATATCGAATATTATGAGTTAGCATGTTATTTATTTGCATATTTTCTGACTTAACTTAGTATATGTAATAACTTAATCTTCTTTGAATAGGCCAAGATGGACGCTTTACACAGTGAAAATGGAGAAGATGGTAACACTAAGGATCATTACTCTGAAAAGTCATACAAGATCCTGTACGCAAAAATCGTGTATGCCTTTATGGAAGAGGCTAGGGATAGTTTTCACTCTAATCTCCTTCTTCAATATTGCTACTGTAGACCATTTACTTAATAGCTATGCACAACAGGTCTACTACCAACTCCAGTTCCACCTGAGCTTCCAAAGTCTTCCAAATACGAAACTTTGTGTATATCTATTCCAATATCTACGAAGTTAGAAGTAGCACCGGTCTTTGCCATTGCATCCCGCTTAGAAGAAAATATATCCTTTATCTTTTTTTTGGCGAAACTTGTCTTCCTTTTCTCGAACTTTCTTATGTAGCCAATCAGGATGAGCCACCCTAGGTATAGGATTTGCAACCAGAAAATCGATCTTGCTTTCATAACTGACAAAAGTATTCTCATGAACAGTCAGTCACACAATCACTTATTAGCACCTTTTGCATTGCAGATGGAATGGTGATAATTTTCTAAATGGCTGAACTTAGACGTTGTTTGTAATAAGACTAATCAATGATGGATCTTATGCCGACATCCGATGAAATCTTGCACCATTTCCACGCATAGAATTTCATAAGTTATGTAGTCAAAGGCATCGGCCATTAACAAATATTGTTGGCAATAGAGTAGCTGTGGGTTCGTGTAATTTTGTTAAAGCATATTGTTTGCAATAAAGTGGATTGCATATGTGCTGATGTGGAGCTGGCTTGCAAGCAGTATATTTTCTTTGCATTCCTGTGAGTTAAGCTAGAAATACTTGTGCCAGACTTAGACACAAAGCTTATCATATGTGAATTGTGATTACCTGGTTTCAACGCCCTATAGAAATGTAAACCTATGTTTTTAAAAATTGTGGAGCCATAACTCTCATATGCACGTGGACTTCCCCATCCCTAGTGTGTTGGTAGCTGCTTGGAAACATTTAAGCCAACCAGTTTAGTTGAATAGAGTTACATTGATGTTGGATATTGGATCATGCCAAAATTTTAGCAGGTAGCCAAATATCATTGTAATACAAATGGCATTCTTCTCCTAATCCGATAAGGTTTATCTAGGATTTTTGGTAGTATATTAGGTTTTATGTTGGAGTTTGTGTGTTCAATGCAAGTCGTAGTGTCGAAACTCGAAAACGAACATACCCTACCACTCTTCATTGGTCCCTTAGCCCTCGAAGGCTCTTATTGCTGCTCTATTACATAGAAGCACAGAGTTTGTGATCCTCAAAAACTACTCTTCCCTAAATCGTCTTAGATGCCACATGGACTATAAATAACCACTTGAAAAAACCAGGCAGAAGTTGCTGTAGTCAGCATGAAGTGAAAAAAATGAAAACATACAACATTACAAACTTGGATGATCAAATTTAAGAAACAATTGTATTCACCAATTTCATTCCGCATTCTTGCTCCAAAGGAAGCCATTTCATTCACATTTTCTATTTTCTCTTTCTCTGTTTTTTTTCTTTCGTTTTTTTCAAAAAAAAATTCAATTTTTTTCTTTTTTGGAATTTTTCATATAATTTTTTTTGCCCTAGGTTGGAGGTGATAGATATATAGTATTGAAAAGCAAAAATGATACAAGATTACAAAAACGCCATCAAGCAAACCGAATCATCAATTCGCAATGAGCTAATATCAAATGTTAACCTAAACTCTCAAAGATGGACCCCACTTGTGGGAATTATTTGGAATGTAACTAGAGATATAGATTTCAAAAATAAGCGAGAACAAAGACTAAGAGGGGCTAAAAGTCGGAAAATTTTGATGCACGGGTAGGTTTTTTTGCTGTGTAGTTAATCTTAAATTCTAAATGAACGCCCACTATCCTTCTTCCTAATGATTCATGGTGCAGGATACGAATGTGAATAAGGATACCCTAACACGTCCAAACTATAGAGAGGGCACCATACGAGGCTTATGAGGTTCTAAGAAGTTTTTCAAGCATCACAACTAGGAATTACACCTCCAACCCCTCCCCCAAGCTTACCTCGTTACACAAAGAACCACCATGCATCAAAGCAGGGAATGGGAATCGGGAACAAGACATGATCTAATTAGGATGTTAACCATGTACAAGACTCGACTAAAGGACCTAGACTCGATCAAAGAGGACGTAAAAATACTACAAATAGCACTAACGACACAAATACATCAAATATATATATATTATATATATATAATTATATTATATATATATATATATATATATATATATATTATATATATATATATATATATGAAAAAGAAAAGCACGAAACAAATAATGACTCAAAATGTGGAATAGAAATAAAGTAAGAAAAATAAAAATAAAAAGAAAACAAAGAAAAACATATGAACAAACATTAGTAGGTTAGTGCATTCAAATGAAAAACAACGTAACTAACTACTACAGTCGAATTGGATTAGTGGGAACTTGGATTTTAAGGTGATTTGGATTTTCAAATGGGAGCAAGCGCGAGCGCACACACACACACATAATAGATGTGGGCCGGGCCATGGGAAAAATCTGAAAATTTCAGGCCCACCCGGCACGGCCTACCACTCACGGGCTCGGGCTCGGGCTCGGGCCGACCCGCAATTTCTGCAATCCCGCGGGCCGAGCCCGTGAATAGGCCCAATACAGCCGATGTCCAGGTCTACACACACACACACAAGGGAATAAGCATGAGAAAGAACACTCAAACAAAACCAACCACCACCTCATACCTTCACTCTCCATGGAGATCTCAAACAACCACCATCCAAGAAAACAAAACTGAACACAATGAAGCACTTCAACCTCATCGACCCCCAAGCTTAAGGTTCCCCAAACTCTAGTGGACCGTGTGGCTCCCAACCGCCTGTAAATCTGATTGCAAAGTCGGGTGTGTCTGGGTCATACCCCCGTGCATTTGGGTCGGGGGTGTAAGGATAAGCGGGGTCATCCATGGGGGTTTATTTGCCTCAGAACTTGCCAATCACATCGGTATTGGGTGTTGGCAAAAAAGTAAGGGTGCGCATACTGGTTTAGGGGTCCCATTTGGGGAGGTTGGTAGGGGTAGTTGAGGTAAGGAGGTTCAGGCACAATGCTAGTGTTCAATTCAATCAGTTTCAGCCGGTTACAAATGTAAAGGATGGCGTCATTTATATCAACGGGGGCATGGGAAGAAGAGGATGATGCGTATCCTAGTATAGTGGTAAGTATTCCCGCCTATCACACAGATGACTCAGGTTCGATCCTCGGTAACGACGCCAAATTTGGGGTCGGGGCGGCACTCAAGGTGCCCTTAAGACCTTAATGATCCCCTCCAAATACAATTTATAAAACACATCGACACAACCCACTAACAAGTAGCAAGGGCAAGCAATGGGTCAAACACAAGGGAGGACCGGTAATGAACACAAATTTCGGACTATCAAAGGATGAGTCTCGGTTACAACTAGGATTGAGGGTCTAACTATAATATGATACGCAATTAAGTTATAATGAGAATACAATATGATGAAAATAGGTCTTGCGGATGAGGATTCGTTCTAACTTCATATGAAATAGTCAATGGGGATTAGTTAATCGAGGTATGAATGTGATGAAATTAAACTATATGCAATAACTAACCACCTTCTTAAGCAACTTATTTGATGCAAATCACTTCATAAAATCACTACTCTTTTTGTGTATAGATTTTTAAGAGACAATAATGGAAGAAAGCAATAAAGATAGGCTCCCAAATCTCGCTTTGGAGAGGTTCTCTTGAAGTCGTGATTCAAGATTTACACAAAAGATCGCAGTCTTGTGCATTTCGAGTTAATAACTCTATAACAAGCTCAAAGATCACTATTTCATTCAACAACAACACATACCTTACATATGAATACCTTAAGGGTATTTATAGAGTGTCTAAAGTTACTAAACTAATAAACAAGCAAAGAAATTACAAAATATCTTCCTAGATGGTTGAAATCAGCACACTTGCTAGCTTCTTTTCTTCACTTGGATGTGGGGTATAAGGAGGGATCCAATAGGAACCTTTTCTATACATGAAGACATCTCACACCAAGGAAAGAGATCATTGCTTTGCTACACAATACAATTGTTGTAACACCCCGACGATTCTCTCTTTCCAAAATACCTTATAAATATAAAACTTAGAGAATTATCGAAGTATTATCGCGCGTGTGATAACGTATCGACTTATTCAGAATTTTCTAGCGAAAATAATAATAAATAAATTGAGAAATAAAACTTAGTCAACTAAATAGTCAACTGCAAAAGTAAACCAACATAAAGTCAAAAGTCAACCTCAAATGTAAAAGGCAACCACAATAGTCAAAGTCAATTATGAAAAGTATAAAGTCAATTGTAAAATATAAAGTCAACAAAAGCTCTTCGAATTCCCGCAACCATGACGCATCATCTTGAAACATGTAAACAAAGATGCTTTATTGATCTCGGGAGGCTGCTCACCAATTGAGTCATCAGAGGATCAATAAGGCATAGCCATGATTAACACATGCACACGAAGCACGTAATTAGCAAAGCTGAGTACTACATAGCAAATAAATAAATCCAACATGATACCAATAAATACTAAGCAGAGATAGATAATAATATAATAACATCGCATACTACTTTAACTGAACTGAACTCCACAACTAATAAATTAATTAATTTAGATGGATAGTCAATGGAACGAGTTTTCTAAACCAAAAACAGTCTTCAATCTAGAAGACAAAGTACGGGCACGACTCCGTACTCCCTAACCTACGATATCGATGAGCCTTTTTAATAAAAATAGGACACGGTGATCAAACCGGTCCAAGGAAAAGTCATGGGCTACCACCATGTACTCCAAATCATACTACTCCAACACTTCAAACGTGCACAAGTCTAAATCTATTGCTTTTCACGTTTCACTTTACATGATTAAATGTATTCACTTGTTATGACTCACAAGTAGGACAAATAATATAATCATCAAGATACACATACTTTCATTTTTTATCTTAGGATTAGATAAGGTGATCAACAACTTAACAACCCAAGGTTAATTCCAACATTAAGTCCATAACCTTTATTTATTTGTTGAACCAAGTCAACAACCAACCAACCTTCCATAGGTGTAATAATTAACTTACAAAATAAGGCCATAGGTCCTCATAAAGTAATTAAATAATCCAAAGGGAACAACATGATTAAATCATGATCCAAAACCAATATAAAATATTAATCCCTCATGTGAATTAATATAATAAAGTTCCCAAATCTCATATGCTTGCATAAATATTCCATACAAACATAATATAATCACAGTAATCAACATGCTTCACGCAACGGCATAAAACATGCAACTCCAATTGAATATAAATCACATATGAACTAAAAATAGTTCCATATACATGATAGTACATAAACCCCTCCTTAGGACATGATAATAATCCAACCAACACATAGGTATGTATGTACCTTGTGTAGACAAATCGAGAGGCCACTTTCATAAGCTTAAACGTCGTCTAAAGAGAATTCTCCGCCTAAAATAACCAATATAACCACAAATCAATACTCTATAAATTTCCAGCAATATTAAAATACTTTTAGACTCTTTTTAAAAGTGTTTAAAAATCTTTCTTATCATTAAAACTTAATTATTAAAGCCTTCTAGTATAGTAATACTATACTAAAAACCCTTAAAAACTCATACTTTGATCATAAAAACTCCATCATAAGCATCCTTACAAAATTTCCAGCAACTTATAATATAATAAAAATCTTTTAAACATATTCAAACATAATCAAAATCATAAGAATACTCAATTTTATAAACTATAATATATTACTATGATTTTCCAACTTATAGAAACCCTAAAAATCCATACTTTGAGTACTCAAAATCCTAATTTAAATATAATTAATAAATCTAAAATTTATTTACTTCATTATATAAACTACATAATCTTAGAGTTATATTTAAATCATCAAACTATAACTTTAAACATAAACATATTAAAACAATTCTTAAAAAAATAAACTTTGTATTGAATATAACTTGAGGAGGAAGAAATAACCAAAGCAAAGAGAGGGAGGAAGGGCGACGGGGAAGAGGTGGCGCAACATGACAGCGCTGGCTGGTAGGATGCCGTCCAAGGTGGTCCGAAGGGAGGAAGCACCGAGAGAGAGAGAGAGAGAGAGAGAGAGAGAGAGAGAGAGGGGGGAAAAGAAAGGAAAAAGAAAGAGAGAGAAAAAGAAGAGGATGCCAAAAAACAGGGGAGAGAAAGAGAAAGAAAATAATGTGTGTAGGAATAATTTAGAATTTGGGGGGTTTATATAATTTCCCCCTTTTGGACTTAAAAAAAGGTGTTTTGGGTTAGAATGATATTTAGTGGTTGTGATTTGAGTAGTTGGGTTCCTCTAACCCAATTAAAATCCTTTTTGCTAAACCAAAATTTGTTTCAAGCTATTTAAATCATTTTCAAAGTATGACTAAATAAAATTTTTGACTTCTTCAAATCATTAAATAATTCCTTTGACTTTCAAATAGTTAACCTTTCAGGAAATAAATCGTTTAAATACTAAATATGCTAATATATATAAAAATATTGTAATCCCCTATAATTTTATGGATTTTGTAAATATATTTTAGCATTTATATTTTTATATTTAAACATAATTTGGTTTGAAATGATTTATTTATTTAAAGAAGGTTGACCATTTTGAAAGTCAAAGAAATTATTTTAAGGATTTAAGGAAGTTAAAATATTTTGTTAAGGCATGCTTTGAAAAATGTTTGAATTACTAATTGGATTTGGAAAAGAAGTTTAAATGGGCTTGATGAACCCAAATTCTAAGTGGATTAGGAAAAGAATTTCTATTGATGTTAGGAGTTCTAATTCATTAATCCTATTCATCATCAAACCTTATTTAAAACCCAATCTCCTTTTCCTAAGCCCAAAAGTAAAAGCCTCTTTATAAATACTTAAACCCAATTATTTTACCACACAAAAAAAATTATTTTCTCTCCTCACAAATCAAAGCAGTCGGCCTTCTATCTCTTCTTCTTCCACGTGACTTTTTATTTTTCTCCTAATTTTTCTTTCTTCTTCTTCAAGTAACACTTTCTTCTTCGCTAAGAAACATCATAAAACACCAAGAGCCTCCCTTGATGCCGCCTATTGACTGCTAGCGTTGTTGCTGTGGTTCGGCGCCCTTACTTCCTTCTTGTTTATTTGATTCGTTGGTTAAATTCTTTTCTTCCTCCTCAAGTTTTAATTAAAGATCATGTTTTTATGTTTTATTTTAGTACTAATCATGATTAATAACTTTAATTTACTATTTTAATGATTAATCTTGGATTATATATATTATGTATTAAAAGAATAAATTTTAGATTTGATTATTTTTTTTAGATTGAGTTTTTAATTATCAAAGCATGGATTTTTAGGGTGTTAAATATTGAAAAATCATAGTAGCATGTTATAAACTATGAGATTGGTTTAAATTATAAATTTAAGCATGTTTAAGTATGTTTAAAGAGAGTTTTATAATTTTATAAGTTCCTGGAATTTCAGAAAGGGCTTTCATAATAGAAATTAATGGATTTTAATTACTAGTATAGTAGTACTATGCTAGATGAAATAAGTAGTTGATGTTTTAATGGTAAAAACAACTTCTAAATATTTTTAACGAGGATTTAAAGTATTTTAAAGTTGCTAGATTTCATTTAGAGTATTGACTTTGATTTATATTGGTTGTTTTAGGCAGAGATTATTACGTAGGTGACTTTTAAAGTGATTAAAGGTGGCCTATTTGTTTGTTCATACAAGGTACGTATATACCTATGTGTTATGTGATATAGTATCATGATTTAAGAAGGAAAAGTTATAGTATCATGTACAGGAACTTTGTAAGTTCATATGTGATTTCTAGTATGATTGAATTTTACATGTTTTATGCCTATGTGCAAACATATTGATTATGAGATTTGATTATCAGTTGATTATCATGTTTGTATGGAATATTGATGCAAGCATGTGGTTGGGAACTTTAGCTATTAAAAGGGGGAATTAATATATTTGTTGAGATTGAATCATGTGTTCCCTTACAATATTATTTTCACTACTTTATAAAGACTGTGGGCCTTATTTGGTAAGTTAATAAGTTATGCCTTTGAAAGGTAAGATTGACTGTTGGCTAGGTTCAACAAAATAGAAAGATTGGAATTAAAGGAAGTATCTTGGATTATAAGTTGTGTGATCGCTTATTAAATCCTAAGATAAAAAGAAGTCCAGTTATGAATGTTTGATTTGATATTTCTGTGTTACTTGTGTGTCATAACAAGTAACAAACGTAATCACGTAAAGTGTAACTTGGATAGTAATAAACTTTAACTTGGTGCACGTCTAAAGTGGTAAAATCAGGAGTTGGAGTACATAGTGGTAGCTTATGGCTTTTTCTAGGAAACGGATTGATCACCGTTCCTATTTTTCAAAGATTCCTCAATATCGCAAGTCATTTTGGAATACGGAGTCGTGCCCGTATTTCGTCTTCCTAGGTGAAGGCAAGTTTAGTTAGACAACTCGGTCCAATAACTATTCCATTAAAGTAATAAAAAGATGATTAAAGTTTAGTTTAGTAGAAGTTATCTGCAGAATGTTATATTGTTATATTATTATTCATTCCTGTATATTATTTATTAGTATTATGTTAGGAATGTTTATGTAATACTATGTAGTACTCAGCTTTGCTGTTTACGTGCTTTGTTTGTGATTGTTGATCACGGCTTTGCCTTATTGATCATGTGATGACCCATTTTGGTGAGCAGATTCTTCAAAGCATTGACATCTACATGTTTGCAGATGTTGCATCATGTGGATCTGGGAATGGAGAGCTTGTGTAACAAATTGTTGTATCTATTACTTTAGTAAGAACATATTATAATAAGTTTGGTTTTGAAGTAGACATTTATAGTGTGTTTGGTTTTAAGTACTTATTTAATTATTATATTAAAGTATTAAGTTTAGTTATATGTTTTCCGCTGCAAAATTCTGAATAAGCCGATACGTTTTTACACGAGCGATAATGATTGGGTAATTCTCTATGTTTTATATTGAAAAACTATTATTGAAAAGGGAGAATTATCGGGGTATTACAAATATACATTAAAATATATTTATAAGATTCATAAAATTACGGGGGATTACAGTCTACCCCTCTTAAAAGAAGTTTCGGGATTGACACGAAAACGCACACAATTTCAAAAGTTTTTTTTACTCAACTTCCATTTGAGAAATACTTGTGCACACGTTTACCAAATTTAAAACCACTTGTGTTACTCATGAACACATTTTCCATGCGGAGAACCAATTTATTTTGCACTAACATGTACAAATTGCCAAAATTAACATAAAAATGTATAAGAGTAACATAAATAATGTAAAAAAATGTGAAATTCTATCGCATTCTACCCCCTTAAATAAAACGAATTATGCCCTCGTGACTCACCTCAAGGAATAACTCACGATACTTCTTCTTCATTTCATCTTTGGCTTCCCATGTTGCCTCTTCAGACTCATGGTTAGACCAAAGTACTTTCACGATATTCACATCCTTATTGCGTGTATTTCGTACATTTTTATTAAGAATTATCACAGGCCTTTCCTCATATTTGAGGCTAATATCAATTTTGATTGATTCAGGCTCCAAAACATGACTCTCATCAGGGATATATCTCTGGAGTTGGAAAATATGAAACACGTCGTGTATTTTCTTAAATTTCATTGGCAAAGCCAACTTATAAGCTACCTTCCCAATTCTTTGCAAAATCTCATATTGGCCAACATAATAAGCACTTAATTTGCGCTTTTTCCCAAATATCATCACTCCTTAGTTGGTGATAATTTCAAAAACACTTGATCACCCACTAAGAATTCATCTTCTCTTCACTTTAAGCCAGCATAACTCTTCTGCCTATCTTGAGCACCTTGAATTCTAGCATGAATCAACTTGACATTCTTAACAGTCTCCTCAATCTATTATGTCCCCAATACTATATACTCACTAAAATCATTCAAATAAATGGGACTTCTACACTTCGTTCCATACAATGCCTCAAAAGGAGCCATCTTGATGCTCGCATGATAACCATTGTTATACGAGAACTCAATCAAGTCTAAGTGATCTTCCCAACTACCTTTGAAGTCAATTGTGCACGCTCTCAACATATCTTCCATAGTCTGGTTACTCCTCTTAGTTTGACCATCGATTGCAGGGTGAAAAGAAGTGCTCATTTTCAATGTTATCCCAAGATTCAACTCGGCCTTTTGCCAAAATTTCAAGAGGAATCTTAAATCATGATCTGAAATAATATTTGTTGGGACCCCATGCAATTTCACTACATGCTTGATATACGTCTTTGCAAGTTGCTTCTTCTTCCATGTCTCTTTAATTGGAAGGAACACGACAGACCTCGTCAGACTGTCCACAATAACCTAAATAGTATCATTGCCGGTTCTCATCTTCGGCATCGGTCATAAAATCCATTGAGATATAATCCCACTTCCATCTAGGAACCTCTAAGGGTTGAACCTTCCCTATTAGTCTCTTATGATCTATCTTTACTTTCTAATAGGTTAGACACTTGGACACGAATTCAGTGACCTCACGCTTCATATTTAGCCACCAATAGATCTCCTTAAGATCCTTATACAACTTGTCACCCCCAGGGTGCACAGAATATGGAGTAGTATGCACCTCATCCATAAGCCTTCTCTTAAGCTCATCACATTTTTGTGGTACACACCACCTTCTCTTGAACCACAAACTTCATCATCATGAACATTAAAGTCGACTTCCTTACCTTGCTTCATCTTCTCCTTCATATTATCTAGGTGCTCGTCTCCAACTTGACCCTCTTTGATCTCGTCAAAAACTGACGACCCCAATGACAAAGCACTCAATCTTGCCTCGTTCTCCCCGGGATTAAGATTTCTAGGCTAAGCCTTTGCATATATCACTAGTAGAAAAAGGTCAATTTGCGTCGGACCCTGGACCCTTATTTGCGTCGGACTTTGGTCCGACGGTACATGTCTCAACACAGACGAGCTAACAATGATTTGCGTCATACGCGAAAACGACGCAGATAATTTGGCTATTTGCGTCGCACTATGTATACGTTGCGACGCAAAATACCCTCCCCAGCCCCCCAGAGGAGAAACTATGTGCATCGCACATTAGGCAACGTGCGACGCACAATACCCTCCCCAGCCCCCCAGAGAATGTGCGTCCCACCTTGCAACAGTGCGACGCAAATTACCAATGTGCGTCGCACATAGGCAAGGTGTGACGCACATTGCCCCTACCATCCAGGCTGGGCTAGGAAGGGCAATGTGCGACGCACATTGCTCATTTGCGTCGCACATTTGCAAGGTGCGACGCACATTCCCTTCGCAGCCTAGCCTGGATGGCAGGGGCAATGTGCATCACACCTTGCCTATGTGCGACGCACATTGGTGATGTGCGTCGCACTTTGTGCTATGTGTGACGCACATTACTTATCATCTGCGTTGCACCTTTTTCCATGTGCGACGCAGATGTATGGTTCTTTTTTTTCAGCTTTTTTTGTTGGTTTGTTTATATATTACTAAAATCTGATGATTCAAAACTAAACAAGCATTCATATTAACAATTGTGAAGGGAAAATTCGGCAGAGTCTCCTTTGTAATTTGGATAACCCAAGAAATCGTTGGGAAAAAGCTATATATATATAACAAAACCTGTTTCAATTCATCTCAATCATCTCAAGCAAGCAACCAATGTTGCAATACTCAACCAATGTTGCAATACTCAACCAATAATGTACACTAACAAGTTACTTGGCCTTTTCTTCCATCACGAGATGTTTAAAGTATTGTGCAAAATGGTCTTTGAGTTCGCTGATATCATCTATGGTGTAAGGCTCAATGCTTGAAGGAAAATCCTATAAATATGTTAACTTAGTTAATAAACTTTAAAATTATATAAGTAAAGTAACGAATTTAATACACATATATACCTCCTTCTAATCATTTGACTCAAAGAGAAAGCGGACGATTAGAAACATGTAGCTCATGACGAAATAGCCGCATTCATCTCCTCCCGTTTGTTGAGCACACTACACCACATTTAAATACACATATTAGAATCGAAAAAGAAATATTAAATAGAACTATAAAATGCGTATCAAATGCAAAACCATAAGAGCTTTACCTTCATAGGTATCCAAGACAATTTTGTTGCTTTTTTGATACCTTCAAGGCGTGTGAATGATGTATTTGCACTAAGTACAAAAAAAATTTAACAATAAAAGAATTACTACAAACATTTATAAGTTATTTAAAATATCATAAAATACATGTAAGAATTATAAGAATTATTACCTTACGTATGCATCGGTTCCTTGATAGCTAAGGATCTATCTCTCCTAAGCGAATCAAATACATATACGGTTTTTTTGGATAGAGAAAGGACGAGAAGAATCCTATTGTTGTTTCACTATTTTGATAATGACAAATAATTAACTTTGTTTAATTTAGTTTCTTTTTCATTCGTGTGTTATTAGTTTATTTTATATTATTAGATTTAGTCGTTCTTGTTTGAACTTAGTTTATAATTTAGATTTGTTATTTTTAGTTTATTATCTTTTAGATATCACAAATAATATGTTAACTAACTTATGGAGAATTGATTAGAAGATTAATCAAGAATTAAGTTGTAAAACTTTAGTTGTAACAAACAGTTTATATTATGGATGTAAAAATTGTGATATTTTGTGATTTCATAAAATTCTGTGAAGTTAGTTTGTGCGCAGCTTTTTGGATAGAATTCTTGAAGAAGAGCCGTCAAAAATTAACTGAACAAGCGCCTAATGCGGATGAGTTGAGGTAGTTCCTAGATTTTAGGAACCACAACAACCCACCTACTTACAAGGCGTGGGAAAATGAGTACGCGTGTTTTAGTGGTTGAAGTTGTGGAAACTAACCACCTAACTCCCAACAGTAATTTGCAACGGATAGATCATGGAAGGAGTGTGGCTGAATACAAGCTTCATTATGATAGTGGAGAAGATCGTGGAGAAGATCATGGGAAGATTGTCTTCTACAAATAGTTTTGTGTAACAATCTTTTAAAGTATGCTTTCAGAATTTTAAGTGTAATATCTTAGTGAAAGTGTATTCGATTTTACTCTTCTTTCATTATCACTTAGTGTATTATAGATTGGGTTGAGTGAATCTAAATCTGTAATCATTTTGAGAGAAAAAGAGAAAGAGAAGAGAGAAAGAGAGAAAGAGAAAAGACTTCGAGTGAAGTCAAGAGAGAAAGTCAACTGTTCAGGGGGAACAAGTTGACTGGGAACCAGTTCCTAGAGGAACAAAGTAGGTTCGAGTTTAGGTTGTATAAAAGAGAGTCTTTTGGCCTAAAGTTATTAAAGAGAATTGAGTCAAAATCCCTCCTGGACAAGATTTTTCTTCCTATTGGGCCTAGGAAGTTTTCCTTGTAAAAAATCTCGTGTTCTTATTTCTTTCTTGTTTATGCATTTATCTCTTTCTTAGTCAATCATTCTTTTATTTCCGTAAAAAGGTAGAAAATCTCCCCAACTACAATTCACCCCCCCTCCTCTTGTAGTTACTTAAGTTTTTGAAAAAATATGGACTGGATCAAGCAAAAACCAACCATACTCCAATAGGAACATGAACAAGGTTAGATGAGGACCAAAGTGGTAAGTCCGTAGATCAGAAACTCTACAGAGGTATGATTGGTTCCTTACTTTATCTAACTGCTAGTAGGCCTGATATCTCTTTTAGTGTTGATTTATGCCCTAGATTCCAATCAAATCCTAAGGAATCTCACTTGACAGCTGTCAAACGGATCCTTAGATATTTGAAAGGAAGTGATTATCTTTGTTTGTTCTATCCTCGAAGTGACATCTTTGATCTAATCAGCTACTCCGATGCTGACTATGTTGGAGACTTGGTGAATCGTAAAAGCACCTCAGGTATTGCCCATTTCCTAGGATCAAGCTTAGTTTCTTGGAGATCAAAGAAATAGAACAATGTTGCTCTTTCAACAGCCGAAGCGAAGTTTGTGGCAGCTGCTGCATGCTGCTCTCAGGTATTATGGATCAAGCAACAGGTACGTGACTTTGGCATAAAATTTAAGTGTGTTCTTATACTCTGTGATAATACTAGTGCCATATGCATTTCTAAGGATCCAGTTCATCACTCTAGAGTTAAGCATATTCACATTCGTCATCATTTCCTAAAAGACAATGTAGAAAAGGGATTAGTCAAAGTTGATTTTTGTCCAACTGAAAATCAAATAGCTGATATATTGACTAAACCTATATCTAGGGATAAGTTTGAAAAGATACACTTGGAACTAGAAATGATATAAGAATTGTTTTAATGTACAAATGATGTTAATTCCCCAAGAATTGTTTCTTACTGAGTATGCCCTGCAACTTTCATGAATTAAATTTCATACACCTAGGGTCAAATATAAGGACTCACATATGTCTTTGAATATTACCCTTATTGTCCTTGCACATATTTGGTACGTATGTAGTTTGTACATTATGGACAAATTTTATTATATGCAAGAGTATTTTTATTTTTCTATTTTTCCCTCCAAATTTCCTTGCTTACTTTTCTTTTCACACCTCCATTCCATAATTCAATGCGTTTAACATGTATTATTGCCACAATTACACGTTCGGTTAATCTGAGTTAAATGAAGAAACTTCATAAATTTCCTCCAAAACCCAATAAACCGTTTCATTAAACCTAACCCTCTAGTTCTCTTTCACACGGTATCATCATTACTTTATAACCCAACCCGTCACATCACTGACCCCCTCACAACTTCCAACTCTCACATCATTTCATCTCTCTCTCTCATCACTCATCTTCAACCTCCCTCCAAAACCCCTTTCACCATGTCTTCTCACAGTAAAAATACCGATGATCACGAAAATTTTCCCAGAGAGAAAACACCATCCCTTGATAAAATCAGCGCTCAAGAATCATCCAAGACCAAAGAAGATTCCACTGGGTCAAAATCAGAATCCTCTGTTCATTCTCTCTCTCCAAAACAAGAAGATGGTGAAAACGAAGCTGAAAGCGAACAAGAGTAAGAAAACAAAGTCATCCCAATTTCTTGTGGGTTTTTGCGTTGATGTTGCATGGTGCAAAAAGTCCAAGTGAACGGAACTGTTGACTATATCAAAGTTTCAAAAATGGTGGAAAATTGTCAGTTTAGATGAGGCTCTTTATGAAAAAAAAATGAAAGAGTTTTGTTCAAGTTTAAACATAATTGAGGGAGTATGTGCAATGTAGTGAATGGTTGTGTTGTTACTTTGACTGAAAAGTAGCTGGGGGAATGGTTTGATGTCCCAATTGAGGGTTACAAAGAATATATTAAGGGTAGGGCAAAACTGAACATCAATGGAGTCTCAAATGCTAAAATTCTTGCTTTCTTTAATGGCAATTCTAATGCATTATCTTTAGATCAAAAAGAATTGTCCCCCTTTCACAAATTGTTATTCCAGTTTGTTTGGCTTTTCCTTCTACCCCGTTCCTCAAAAAGAACCCAGGCAAGTCTAATGGATCTCTCTATTATGTACTGCCTTGCAAATAACATCAGAATCAACCTCCCTTTTTTGATTATTTCACATCTCTCTCACTGCATTTCACATAACACCAAAGTTGGCTATGGCAACCTCCTCTCCTCTGTTTTCAAAAATTGCAAAGTTAAATTGCCTGCCAGTCTCTCCTTTTGTCTTGAGCCAGAAAATTATCTTACCAAGGACACTCTGTGAAGGCTTAGTTTAAGGTTGGTCAATGGAAAGCTAGACTTTGAGAGGGAAGAAACGCCTGTCAAGGTTGAGGTGGGTAGTAAGAGGAAGCAGGGTGAAGAGGGAGTTCCAAGTGGGTCTGTGAGGAAGAGTCAAAGGTTAGCTGGGTCCAAGTCTCTGAAGGAGCGGGATCAAGGTGAAATAGTGTTTATTCACCTAGACTCGGATCCAGTTCCTTCTACTGCTGTGGATTTTCCGTTGTTATCTACTACTGGGCTCAACAAGCTACTCCGGGAAATTCAAGACTCTTTGACCCTGCTGCACACCAGGATCAATGCCATAGAGACCACTGTCTCTGCTCTGGATTCTCAGCAGCAACAACAAATGATAGCCATCAAGAATGCTGATACGGGGATCAGGAACAAGGTGGATGGTGTGATCTCAAAAATTGATTCAGTGGTCTCCTCTCTCTTCAAACGCTCAAAGCCCTAACTTCCTTTAACTTTGAAACAATTGGACAAGTTTTTTTTGTGGCTGTAATTATTGTTAAACAATTTCTTTTGGATCTCTCTTTATGTGTCCTTTTGAGACACATGAAGCACTTTAATTTCTTCTATTTTTCTGCTTTACTATTGTGCTCTGCATATTGATTATATCTGCTGTCCATATTGATGCTTTCTGCCTGCTTATTTTTTTTTTTGTGCTTGGATGGCTAATATTATGAGATATGTGTTTGAGCAACTTGCTTGGTGCCTAGACTGTTGACTCTCTAGTGCTGCAGGTTCATCACTTGGTTTAGCTAATGATAAAAGGGGGGAGAGATATTGTTGTATAAAATTATTTTATCTTCGTTCCTACTTAGTTCCTATGCATGTTTTTCTCATCCCTGTTCCCAGTAGAGCCTGATCCTGTTCCCAGTCTTAGTTGAATCTACTTAGGTCAAGTTTGTGTGATATTTTTTTTTTTTGTGTTATTTTTTCTGATTTATTTTTTTCATTTCTTTAGTTCTTTCTTAAAACATAAAAACATAAAAAAAAATTCCAATTATTTGTCATCATAAAAAAGGGGGAATATTGTTGTTTCACTATTTTGATAATGACAAATAATTAACTTTGTTTAATTTAGTTTATTTTTCATTCGTGTGTTATTAGTTTATTTTATATTATTAGATTTAGTCGTTCTTGTTTGAACTTAGTTTATAATTTAGATTTGGTCTTTTAGTTATTATCTTGTAGATATCACAAATAATATGTTAACTAACTTATGGAGAATTGATTAGAAGATTAATCAAGAATTAAGTTGTTAAATTTTATTTGTGACAAACCGTTTTTTTTTTATGGATGCAAAAATTGTGATATTTTGTGATTCCATAATATTCTGTGAAGTTAGTTTGTGCGCAGCTTTTTGGATAGAATTCTTGAAGAAGAGCCGTCAAAAATTAACCTAACAAGCGCCTAATGTGGATGAGTTGAGGGAGTTCCTAGATTTTAAGAACCACAACAACCCACCTACTTACAAGGCGTGGGAAAATGAGTACGCGTGTGTTAGTGGCTGAAGTTGTGGAAACTAACCACCTAACTCCCAACGGTAATTTGCAACGGATAGATCATGGAAGGAGTGTGGCTGAATACAAGCTTCATTATGATCGTGGAGAAGATCGTGGAGAAGATCATGGGAAGATTGCCTTCTACAAATAGTTTTGTGTAACAATCTTTTCAAGTATGCTTTCAGAATTTTAAGTGCAATATCTTAGTAAAGTGTATTCGGTTTTACTCTTCTTTCATTATTACTTAGTGTATTATAGATTGGGTTGAGTGAAGCTAAATCTGTAATCATTTTGAGAGAAAAAGAGAAAGAGAAAGAGAAGAGAGAAAGAGAAAAGACTTCGAGTGAAGTCAAGAGAGAAAGTCAATTGTTCAGAGGGAACAAGTTGACTGGGAACTAGTTCCTAGAGGAACAGAGTAGGTCCGAGTTTAGGTTGTACAAAAGAGGGTATTTTGGCCTAAAGTTATTAAAGAGAATTGAGTCAAAATCCCTCGTGGTCAAGGTTTTTCTTCCTATTGGGCCTCCGAAGTTTTCCTTGTAAAAATCCCGTGTTCTTATTTCTTTCTTGTTTATGCATTTATCTCTTTCTTAGTCAATCATTCTTTTATTTCCGCAAAAAGTTAGAAAATCTCCCCAACTACAATTCACCCCCCCTCTCTTGTAGTTGCTTAAGTGTTGTACTCGACTAACACCAATGTTCCCTAAAGCATGCAACAAAATGTGATGTTCAACATATACTTTAACTACAAGTTCATATATAAAGATAAAACAAAGTAAAAATTAGTTAACCAACATACTTTTCAATGTACGGAAACATGAAGAAAAAAAGATGTATGTCATATCTCGATAGTCTTTCATTAACCTTGCCATGTAGTTGGTCGCGGCAGATGGTTCAGTGCGTAGCATGATCTCTGAAATCAAACTAGGACACATGAAACCAATATTTGAATTTCCATTCAGCTCATTCTCATCTGACAAGTACCTACACTCCAAATATTTATAGTTAGACCAATAATAATAATAAATATCAATTTTGATTAGTTTAGAGTTTGAGAAATCTCACATTATAAATACTTGCAAAATGGATACATTAAGCTATTCTCCCGTCAGAAGTTGGAAAACATCTTGTCGGAAGAGAATGATCATCTGATCAGTATCATAGTTGAAGTAGGAACTCCGACTAACTTCGATACTAAAAGACTCATCTGCGGGTTTTTTTTCAAAACATTTGATGCATATATATCCTTGACCACATCAGACATATCCTCAAGTGACAAGCTAATCAATGGATCTACGTGTCTATGTGCAGACTCATCGGTGCAAGGATCATTAGCAACTGTTTTCTTTTTCTTCTTCGTCGCACCTTCTTTAGGTATATGTTCCTAATTCAAATCGACTTCTTTTTAATTCATATTATATATAAAATAAAGATTATTTCGTATATATAAATCAAGATTTCTAAGTATATACATTTAGATTTCTTATTATACTAAATCATAATACTAAACATAAGTTACTTGATTATCTTAGAATAAAAATACCAACTCTTTCGGCCATTCTATGAAAGAACCCTCAGCTTGACTGAGTTTCGTGATGAATATAGTAGGGAGTGGAAATGGAGCATCTGCGTAATCCGCATAAAAATCATCAACACTCACTTTCACGGCAGTCGTAGAGTGTGACGATGACTCCTGTCGTGGATGAACGTTACCCTCAGCTACAATGATCGGTCCCGAGACATCCGCTATTGCCAAGCGACATGGAACTTGAGTCTTAACATCCAATGAGAGAAGAATGACATCAATTAAGTGTTTTAAAAGCATAATATAATAATTAGAACATATATAAAATGAAAATATACCGGCAAGTCCACAAATGGATCATTGCCTCCCAATTGACAGCTACTAGGAACGACTGGAGTGGAAGGAGTTGGTACTTGAAAACCTAACTACGCCGCAAAAGCCATGAACCTTTCTTGAACTAATGCATCTATCTTCGAGTTCATCTCTTCCATTGTCTGTTCTAACTCTTTGACTCACTCTAGCCTCTCAATCCTGAATCTCCTCATCATCCATGCCCTACCCTTGCGAGCAGTACTGCTCCGATCAGGGTCTCCCCAAACAGATGTAATCCCAATGCTACGCCCAGGTCGGTCTTTCCTCTGCAGAGCACGTGAAAGAGCATCATCCATCCGACTTGGAACAAACTCTCCTTCAGCTTCTTTCTTTTTCCAATCATCCTGCGTTCAAGTTAAAAAAATCATATGATTAGTAGAAGACGAGTAAGTAGACAAGAAAAACGTTATAAAATTTGAACAATGCTTACAATGGACTCTTTTATCTTTTGTGTTTCTTCATTAGGAAAGAAGAAATTTCCATCCTTATCTTTTTTCGATCTCGCGAGAAGCCAAGGCAATGTCCGATCCGGCAAGGAGGAAATCACTGATGATGTAGAAGAGTCAACAGATGATGCTGTAGGGAGAGGGATATACCCTTGCTTTCCAAATGGGAATCATCTCCGCATATGATTTTTGCCCAAAAAATGAGGATGCTTGTTAGCAGCCTGAGAGATTCTTGCTTTTCACTTTTACCTAATATAGGATTTAGTAACTAGTCAATATTAAGAACGTAATGAAATATAATTTCATATTATATATTACATACCTGGAACTCCTTAGAGCTACATTTTTTACAAACTGGTCCCAGATCTCTCGTGTGATGAAAGGATACATCACGTATGGTCGCCTATCATTGTTAGGCCCCTTCCTCGTTTTCGTGATCCATCTAGTCACCAATCTTGACTTGAAATCTCTCCACCGTTTATCACATGTAGTCAAGACATCTCGTTTCTTCAAACATCCTCTTCTATTCCAAACTCTCTCTTCAATATACAAAATAAACAATTAATAATAAACATTAGAATAATAAACATAATCTCAATTAGTGTATTAAAAAGAATAAGGTTACTTACTTTAGCATCTTCCCACAAAGTGTTTTTTGTGCCTTCTGGAACATCATCCCAATGTCGTACAAGATAGACACTTTGCTTCTACTGATCTCCCCAATAATCTTGTACTCACCAGCATAGCGCCCAATCGGACGTATCCACTCATCCCAAGCAAGAACTCTCTGAATGCCGGGTTTGGAACGTATCCCTTTTGTAGGACCTCTTGGCCTCACTTTCTTCTTCGTAGCAGCTCATCAGTAATCTGGGGCTCATCAGATGCATCACGCATTATCTCATCTTCCATCACTACACCTGAAACCATGTACATGTTAGATTAATCAATAAATTAATACACAATTATTTGAACATGCAAAACACAAAATAAATAATTAAAGATTATAAATTAGTAGTTGTGTTAATATTACATAATTTACCTATTAATCAGCTATTTCTTTGCCAACGTAAAATCCCTCATTGTGGTCTCGACGAATGTAATTTGTGTCTAGATCTTCCCCTAATGTACTTGGAATGACTACTGACGAAGCAATGACTTCATTGAATTGTGCATCGTAATCTTCTTCATCGTGTACATCATCAATTCCAAGTATTCTCCTTTTTCCTTCCATGACAACAAACCATTTTGAATCGGCAGGGTCAACCATGTAGAATACTTGTTTTGCTTGTGATGCCAATATTAAGTTATCTTCATGATGTCCTAACCGGCTGAAATTGACTAATGTAAAAAATCATGTTCATCTTTCTTCACACCACGACGAATATCAACCCACTTGCATTGGAACAGCGGAATCTTGAAGTCAACATAGTCAAGTTCTAATATCTCTTCAATGAACCCATAGTAAGACTTCATTGTCTCAACAATCGTTCTATCTCTTTTACTTTTATACTCTGATGACAAAGCCCCCATCGTAACACCACTGTTTTGCATCGTGGATTTGTCATCTTGCCGTTTAGTATAAAATGTATAACCATTGATGTCATACCCCTCATAGGAAAGAACTTGCGTCTTTGACCCATATGCCAACCATTTCAATTCGTATCCGATCATCGTTAGGAGTATCGGATAATTGGTTCATAACTCGTTCTTTAAACCAATCAAGAACGTCCAGTTATGCTCAATCATCAAGTCACGTTCATTATAATGGATACTGAACACTAAGCACAGTCATGTGCTCATCTAAGTAAGGATGAACTTGTTTAGATTTTTAACACAATCAATTCTGCTTTTCTTTTCAACTCTCCATCAAGACACAATCTTTTTCTCCCAATGGTACCACAACCTTCAAGCCTTCCTTCATGTCTAGATTTTGGCAAACCAATTGCTTGTGCACGTGCTAAATACTGACTTGCATATTCAGATACTTCCTCAGCAACTGTTCTTTGACAATACTTGCTTCTGGTCTAGCTGGATTCATCACTTTACCCTTCAGAGTACCCATATGTCTTTCAAAAGGCCACATATACCTCATACAAACGGGCCCACAAAGTTTAATTTCTCTGACAAGATGGATTATCAAATGAGGCATGATGTCAAAGAATGATGGTGGAAAGTACATTTCAAATCGGCACATCGTCTCTATTACATCGGCTTGCAAGTTATCTAGAATGTTAGGATCAATCACCTTGTTAGAGATAGTTCTGAAGAAGAAACACAATTTTGTGATTGTATATCTTACTTGGGAAGGCAAAATTCCTCGTATTGCAACAGGTAATATATGCTGCATCAAGATATGACAATCATGAGATTTCAAACCAACAAGTTTCAAGTCCTTCAGTGAAACAAGGTTTCGGAAATTTGACGAGTATCCAGCAGGAACCTTTAACCTATGCAGGGACTCACAAAAACTAGTTTTCTCCTTCTTAGACAAAGTGTAGCAAGCTGGTGGAAGATAATAGCGTTGTCCCCGCTCCTGAGGTGCTAGTTCTGGTCTGCCCATTTCAGCCATGTCTTTCCTAGCTTTAACTCCATCCTTTGTCTTCCCCGACAATGACATCACAAACATTTTTCTCAATGTGCATTAAATCAAGACAATGTCTGACTTCCAAACATTCCCAATACGGAAGGTCCCAAAACTTAGATCTTTTCTTGTATAAGTTCTTTGAGACACTTTTGAAGGGCTTGCCAAAAATTGTTTCAATATCCTTTACCCTATTAGAAACCTCTTTTCCACGTAAAGGTACAGGGGCTTCTCTCATCTCCACTTTTCCGTTGAACAACTTTTTCTTCTACGGAATGGATGATCTAAAGGAAGCCATGTACGATAATGCAGGTACACATTCTTCCCAAATGATGTAACCGCTTATCAATCATATTCTCATCACAAATAGGGCATGCCTTTGCTCCTTTAACCGTATACCCTGACAAATTCCCATAAGCCGGGAAATCATTAATCGTGCAAAATATCATGGCACGCAATGTGAAGTCAGTTTTCGCATACGCATCGAACATGGAAACACCTTCATCCCACAACAATTTCAGATCTTGAAGGAGTGGTCAAGATACACATCTATGTCGTGTTCGGGTTGCTTAGGACCGAAATAAGAAGCGATAGCATAATAAATTTACGCTTCATACATAACCAGGGAGGGAGATTATAAATTGTCAGTAGAACCGGCCAAGTGCTATGTTGGGTACCTAGTGTGCCAAATGGGTTCATCCCATCTGTACAAAGTCCAAGCCTAAGATTTCGAGGTTCTTTACCAAAATCGGGAAACTTTCGGTCGATATTTCTCCATTGCGGAGAATCGGCCGGATGTCTAAGCATCCCATCTTTCTTCCTCTCGTCCGCATGCCATCTTAGTAATCTAGCATTATTTTCATCCGAAAATAAACGCCTAAATCTCGGAATGATTGGTAGATACCAAAGAACTTCGCCGGAGTTTCTTTCTTTCTCATCCCCTCATCATTATTCTCTTTTACTTGTATCGAGACTTTCCACACCTAGGACACTCACGCAAATCCTGGTACTCGTTTCGATACAACACACAATCATTTTGACATGCATGTATCTTCTCATATTCCATACCTAATGGACACAACAATTTCTTTGCCTCGTAGGTAGAGTTGGGCATTTCATTCCCTTCAGGTAGCAATTCTTGTAAAAAAGTGAACAACTCACTTAGACTTTTATCTGTCCAACTATGCTTCGATTTCATATTGAACAATGTGAGGATTCCAGAAAGTTTAGTGAAATTCTCACACCCCGGATACATAGGTTTTTCCGCTGCACTTAAAATACTATCATACATATGCGGACGATCGGTTCTTTCATCCTCCAAATTGTGCAACATCTCATCTACTCTATCATTTCATCATCTACCATGTCATTTTCATCATCTACCCTATCATTCTCATTATCACCATCTCCTTCAATCTCAACCTCAACCTCATCAACATGCAAATCATCACACAAGCTAGTGGAGCTCATACCCACATCATAAAAATCTCCATGCCATGTCCACCTAGTATAGTTACTCTTAAACCCACGACGAATCAAATGATATTTAATTTGATCCATATCATGATACCCCTTGAGTTATTGCAATCACAACAAGGACACAAGACTAACTTTGACCCATTCTCGATTGATGTTCTAACGCAACTCTGATAAATTCATTAACCCCTTGTAGAAATGTCGTCGAAATTCGATTACCATACATCCAGTTTCAATCCATATTCATACACTACTAGAGACACCAAACAAGAACAATCGATCACATCATTCAAAGTAGTTTATCAAATGCAGTCATGACCATTTGGGTCCTTATCACTCCAACCTAACCCATCCTTGAGTTTCTCATCTCACTAGTGAATGAACATTTGGTTTTCAATTCTAAGAAAAATCGGCAGCACTTCCCTACAGTTCTCCAAGTACACGATGAAGATAGTAGTTAAACTATCAACATATGTACCCAGAGAACGCTTAGGGAAATGAGCCGGATCTTTCTTAGAATCAAAAACCAAACATTCATTCACATCCTAAGTGAGATAAGAAACTCAAAGACAGTCCCAAACCGGGGACTATTCAAGACTTACTCCTAATGAGTAAGCCTCGAACGGGTATCTAGGCAAATGATGCACATTGCAATAAAACAACACAAACCAATCCATTCCTTAGATTTCCCTCCCACCTCATTAAGGTATGTCCAATAGGTTTGGTTATGATTCAACATATATTTTCCCAATCACATAATAACCAACAATTCACATATACACATTTCCAATCATAACAACAAACAATTTCAAAAACAAAGGTATAATACATACCTCTGCTCTCGAGGAGCAGCAAAGACAAGCACTCCGACGTGAGCTTGGAGAACCGGCAAACCGCAACTAAAGTACAATGTAAACGAGTGGCAAAGTGAGAGAATGCATGATTATTAATGTAAAATTAATACATAAAAAATTCAAAAACCACACAAAAGGAACTTACATTGTCGACGGTGTGGGAGAATGAGTGTGCGGCTAATGGTAGAATGAGAGTGCGGCAGCCGTCAAGTGTCCGTCGAGTGTGGCAGCCGACAAATGTGCGCGAGGGTGAGCCGGCAGGTGAACCAGCAAGAGAGAGAGTGAAGGAGAATGAGAGTGAGTGTGGGAGAATAAAGAACCGGCGAGTATGGCAGCCGGTAAATGTGCGCGAGGGTGAGCCGACAAGTATGCGCGAGGGTGAGCCGGCAAGAGAGAAAGTGAGGGAGAGTGCCGGCGAGTGTGAGCGAAAGGGAGAACAACGAAAATAGAGTGAGAGGGGTTGCGAAATCGCCAGAGAAGCGACGGTCGCCGGCGAGAGTAAGGGAGCGCCGGCGAGTGTGAGCGAAAGGGAGAGTGAGGTCGCGCCGGCGATTGTCACAGGAGAGAAAGGGAGAGTGTAAGTGACAACAATTGGATCCAACATAGCAAGTAGGATGCTTACCAATTCATGTTGAAGTTGCTGCGTTTGTCGGATAGCTGTGTGCCTTTCTTCTTTCACACGTTGCACAATCTGTTTCTACACAAAAAATTAGAAAGGAAAAATTAAGCCGAAAGAAAAAGTGATGATGCATATGTTCTTAGTTTATCCTAAGAATTACTCATATCAAAGCTGTTTATCCATAACGGTGGATTAGTAGTATAGACGGAAACGCAAGTTATGCTAGCTATTTGACATAATTTCCCAGGGGAAACCCTGTCCTACAAAAAGAATGCAGCAACGACCCTGCCAAAGAATAGTGAAAAAGAGAAGAAATAGATATATGGCTGTCTATTTTTGGGTTTATTACTTCCAGGTAATTATGCCGCCTACTCTCATGAAAATATGGTGTAAACAATGATCATGAAGAGTGATTTAATAGTTTAAATTATGTACGTCCTTCATGTAGACAACACCCTATAAATGAAACTGCTAAAAGCTTTGAGTTAGTGACTCACATCTTCAAGGCTTGAATTGCCCTGTGCCTGTAACGTAAAAAGACGAAAGATTATACATTAAAACAGATGTTTCTAGTCAATTGGAAAAAAAAAAGATGCTTAATTGTAAGCAATAAATTGCTCTTCAGAAACAAGAGACACCATGTTGAGCAACATCCACTCTAACACAAGAGATCATCTTTCAAAGGGAAACATAAAGGACTCTAGAAGGACCATTGGATTCAAAGACAAGGAAACTAGGAACTCACATTCAGGCCTCTTCCATAGCATAGCATATCTGGAGGATATTCCTGTTGATCCTGGAGAGTGACTACAATTTCATTATCCAAAAATCAATAGAGTTCTACATTCCAGGTAACAACAATAGCAAATAGTAGCAGCAACTATAAGCCATGCTATTAATTAGAGACGCCCATGGAAAGGCACATCATGAAAAAGCACATCATGAAAAAGCTAGTGGCATTTATGAAGTAAAAATACCCAAGGGCAACAGCATTATTGTTATAAACACACCTCCACTTACTGGGTCCTTGATATGAGTGCTTGTGAGGGTAGGTACGGGGCTCTAAGGGGCCATAGGGCACTAAACCTGCTCTATGAGGCCCGAAAGAGATTGTCAGCGAGGGATGCAAGTCTTACTGTCACTAAAAAAGAAGGGGGGAGAATGGAGGTTTTACGAAGAAAAATCCTTGAGCATCTAGTTTAACACATGACATTATTGAAGTTTCAGCGGCTTCTATAGCATATATCTGCATCAACAATAAACCCACCACTGTGCATATAACTTTGTATAATACCATGAAGAATGCATTACCTCAAGAAACAATGCCTTGATTTGTCTCAAGTCCTTTTCAGCCAAATCCAGAAAGACCTAATAATCAGCAAGTAAAGTCCTCAGGTAATTTATCAGTTGAATGGAGACTATTTATTACGCTAAAATCGAATAAAATATAGAAGTATATAAGCTGACATAATTGCATCTAATATAGAAGTATAGAACTATTTATCAGTTGTTGACATGTAAAACTACTCTGAAAATATCTCAACTAACTCCAGACATCCTGACAATCACAATTTCTAAAATCATCCGGCAATCAGAAACCATAGAGTTAACACATTACGATCTCTCCCATAAAATAAGGTCATCCACATTGAACTTTGGCTAATATCAAGCCTGGGGAAAGTAAGAGCATATCTTTCGCATTAAAAAGAACTTTTTTTTGGAGAAATAATTCAAAAAATGGTTATGAAGAGTCAATGTTAGAGTATGTAAATATATTGTATATATTTAGCTCTCTGTATATATATTTACATACTCTAACAGTCAAGATATTAAATCATAGAAAGAGATGAACACTAGAAAGCATCAACAACAATGTGGTGCAGCGAATTACCTGCTGCCTGCGTTTTACAGGAAGCTCATAAAGAACATCCTTCTTAAGTCTGCGTATCATGAGTGTTGCTTTCATTAAATTTTGCAATTCCTCATGGTTACTTGCCCCTTGGTATACTCCAAATACTCCCTGAAAAATCATGGGTCAAAAGAATCACCTGCTTGAATAATTAAATAGGGCAACAACATGAGCCACTTTAGGACAAAAATGAAGGTTTTAGTTCGATCATTGTGACCTCAAATCAAAGAAGTAAATAAAAATTGAGCTTTAACATTCATCATAGTCTAGCTAGTCAATGAACAGAACAATTAGACTAGTATAACACTATCACAAACCAAACAATCATACAAGTGAGTACACTGAGAGTAGCATCAGATATGCGGTGTGCTTTAATATACTTTTATTCAAAACACTACATCATCAATTTTTCATAAACAGGATTCTAGATTTATGTATCTTTCTCAAAAAATTATACATCATCAACAAATTCTAGCCCAATCATCTAATTTTCTAATTATATTGACATCTAGTTTTTTAAGTACTAAAAACTAATCTTTCACAAGCTACTAACCCTTCATTAGCAAGGGTTTGATAAATAAAAGTAAAACAAGTTAAACACTTAATGATAACCAACTATTTGCATGAAGTGTTGTTTTTCAAGTTAACTTCATCATTATCAGATTGCACCACCTTCTTGCTGCTAGGCTATTCTACAATTTTCAAAGGTATTTTTTTCTTGACATAATCTTTCAGTAATTTTTAATGGATCCCCAAATTCTTCTACTTTCTCCAAAAGCAACCAAACAAGAATCAAATAAGGCTGAAACCCCCTCCCAAAAGAGAATGTATTAGTACCAAAGAAATTATTCGCTTGTTAGTGGCATATGTAGTATTCCTACAGACATTTTTTATCGGTTTTATAATAAGTTAGTGTAAGTCCGTCTCACCTAAGACGTATATTCATGTTTAGTTGACACAACTTTTACCATGTCCAAGACAAAACTATTTCCCTAAAATGCATTTAGAAGCTTAAAAGCTACACATTACTTTTAGCACTAGGTGTATAAATGTCTAATGCAATTTAGATACTTCTAAATAATAAGAATTCTTGTCCATTGTTTAACAATGAAGGCTACCATCTCATTTATTTAAACTATGCTATACAATGTGAGGTTCCAATAATAGAGAACACAAATTAAAGCTTGGAGTGCCAACCTAAAATGGAGTGAAATTTCCATATAAGAAGACCTAGTTCAAACCATCATTAAAGCTCTTTCTTGTACCAATCCAATCTTGTTATTACTAAAAAAAAATCATTTCAAGGCTGTAAGCTACTATGCCCATGTTCATAACCAGAATTATTCCCAAATTCAAGAAATTACACAGTCAAATAATTGAACAATATAGCAGAACCCCAGATCGAAAAAAAAGCAAAAGAAGAAGAGAGAAAGATCTAAGTACCAATCGCAATTTTCAGATCGACAATCAACACATCATAATCTCACACAACAAAGATAACCTATAAGCAAAAACTTTCATAAACAAAATGAAAGGACTTACGAGGCAATTGGTTATAACCCAAATTTAGTAATACATACTATTACAACAAAACCAAATTAATTGAAGAACGAAAAGTAGAAAACAAACAAGCTAATTAAAGGACGAGAGACTAACGGGTTATCTCTCCTCTGTCTCGACGCATCTGAATCGGGCGGCACGAAACTCTGAGCTGGCAGTCTCAAATTGCTCCATTTCGGAGTCGAATTAGGGTTCAATTGAGTCCAATTAGCTGTAGTAGTTGGCACACCACATTCATCAATTTTATCTTTGTTCGCACCTTGCAATTTTTCTACTCTTCTTTGTGGCTCATATTCTGTAACTTCGTCTTCATTTTTCGGTCTTTTCGGCATCTTCCATGTCGTCGTCGTCATCTTGGTGCAAGTTCAGAAAATTAAAAACCTCCTTCGATGCCAGTTGAGAAATTCTAGGGTTTGTGAGAGAAGCAAAGTTCAAATTGGAAGCGAGAAACTAGGGTTTATAGGAGAGAGAGTGAAATTGGGGAAGTTGATTGTTGAGAGGGTTTTAACAATGAAGATCGAAGAAGAGGGAAATAGGATTTGGGAGGGATGAACGAGAAAATCAAAAGGGTAAGAGAGACTTCCACAGGGTAGATGAGAGAGATCGAGAGTGGAGAGGGTAAGAGAGAGAAAGGGAGAAAGAGAGAGTGTGTCGAACAGAGAGAAGCAAGAGGAAAATCAAAAGGGGGATGGAGAGCAGTAATTAGAATCGAGGAGATGAGGGGAGCGAGTGAAAAAAAAAAGTGGTAGGAAAAACAAATGCTCCGGTCAAACGGAGCATCTGTGAATTTTTTTATATTAAAATATTAAAGGAACTCACCAAATGCTCCGTTGTAAAACAATCAAAGCATTTGACAAGTAGCAAAAGAACTTTTTTCCACTAGTGTCTATATATATGTATATGTATGTATGTATATATATATATATATATATATATATATATATATATATATATATATAATATATATATATATATATATATATATATATATATATATATATATATATATATGTATATATATATAGTATATATATATGTATATATATATATGTATATATATGTATATTATATGTATATATATGTATATATATGTATATATACATACATATATATATACATATATACATATATATATAACATATATACTATATACATATACATATATATATATATATATATATATATATATATATATATAATATATATATATATATATGTATATATATATATATATTGTTCAATTTTTTGGGAGTATTTGAATTTTGTAAGGTATTTTGTTGTAATCTAAAAAATTGAATTTCATTTTGGAAAGTTAAGGTGTAATCCCCCGTAATTTTATGGATTTTATAAATATATTTTAGTATTTATATATTTATTATTATAATATAATTTGTTTTGAAATAATTTATTCATTTAAAGAAGGTTAACCATTTTGAAAGTCAAAGAAATGATTTTAAGGATTTGAGGAAGTTAAAAATATTTTTGTTAAGGCATGCTTTGAAAAATGTTTGAAATACTAATTTACTTTGAAAAGAAGTTTAAATGGGCTTGAGGAACCCAAAATTCTAAGTAGATTAGGAAAATGATTTCTATTGATGGTAGGAGTTCTGATTCGTTAAGTATCAAACTTTATTTGAACCCAATCTCCTATTCCTAAACCCAAAAGGAAAAGCTTCTTTATTAATACCTTAGACCCAATTATTTTACCACACAAAAAAATTATTCTCTCTCCTCACACAACGCAACCGGCCATATTCTCTCTCCTCTTCCCACGTGATTTTTCGTTTTCTCTCAATTCTTCTTTCTTCTTCTTCAAGTAGCGCTTTCTTCTTTAACAAGAAACGTCACCACACCTCCATAACCACCATTTCCTTTGTCCGCCGCTGTGGCCAGACGTGTTGTTCCTTGTCCGGCGCCTCCCTCTTCCTTGTTCTTTGATTTGTTGGTCAAATTTTTTTCTTCCTCCTTAAGTTTTAAATAAAGATCATGTTTCTATGTTTATTTTAGTACTAATCATGATTAATAACTTTAATTTACTGTTTTAATAGTTAATCTTGGATTTTATATATTATGTATTGTATTTCCAGAATAATATTTCAGATTTGATTATTATTTTTAGATTGAGTTTTAATTATCAAAGCATGGATTTTTAGGTGTTAAATATTGGGAAATGATAGTAGCATGTTATAAACTATGAGATTGATTTAAATTATGAATTTAAGCATGTTTAAGTATGTTTAAAGAGAGTTTCGTAATTTTATAAGCTGCTAGAATTTTAGAAAGGGCTTTAATAATGGAGTTTTAAGGATTTTAATTACTAGTATAGTATCATGTATAGGAATTTTGTAAGTTCATATGTGATTTCTAGTATGATTGGATTTTACATGTTTTATGCCTGTGTGCAAACATGTTGATTATGAGTTAAAGATTATCATGGTTGTATGGAATTATTAATGCAAGCATGTGGATGGGAACTTTATCTATTAATTCACATGGGAGAATTAATATATTATTGAGATTGAATCATGTTTAGTCATGTGTTACTTATAGTAGTATTTTCACTACTTCATCAGAATTGTGGGCCTTGTTTGGTAAGTTGACAAGTTATGGCTTTGAAAGGTAAGATTGGTTGTTGGCTAGGTTCAACAAATAAGTAAGATTGAGATTAAAGAAAGTAATCTTGGATTGTAAGTTATGTGATCACTTATTAAATCCTAAGATAAAAAGAAGTTCAGTTGTGAATGTTTGATTTGATATTTTTGTGTTACTTGTGTATCATAAGTAATAAATGGTAAATAATGTAATGTATAACTTGGATAGTAATAAACTTTAGACTGGTGCACGTCGAGAATTGGACAATTAGGAGTTGGGGTACATGGTGAGTATGCCATGGCTTTTTATGGGTAATGGATTAATCATCATTCCTATTTTTCAAAGGTTCCTCAATATCGCAAGTCATTCTGGAATACGGCGTCGCGCCCGTATTTCGTCTTCCTAGGTGAAGGTAAGTTTAGATAAGACAACCAAGTAGTATTTGGTCTAGTGGTAAGGAGAGCACCCTTCCAACCTGAAGGTTGGGGGTTCAATCCCTACTAGAGGCACTTTGAGGGCAGGGATTCCCCTTACCCTTCCCCCTTACTCTCAAGTACCTGGTCCATTAAGACTCGAGCGGGATCCTAGCCACTTCTTCTTACCAAAAAAAAAAAAGTTTAGATAAGACAACTTGGTCCGATAATTATTCCACTAAAGTAATAAAAAGATGATTAAAGTTTAGTTCAGTTAAAGTTATCTGCAGAATGTTATATTGTTATATTATTATTTATCCCTGCATGTTATTCATTAGTATCATTTTAGGAATGTTTATGTAATATTATATAGTACTCAGCTTTGCTGATTACGTGCTTTGTTTGTGATTGTTGATCATGGCTTTGCCTGATTGATCATGTGATGACCCATTTTGGTGAGCAGATTTTTTAGAGCATTGACATTTACACGTTCGCAGATGTTGTATCATTGGGAATCTGGGAATGTAGAGCTTGTGTAACATATTAGTATTGTTACTACCTTAGTAGGAACATATTATAATAAGTTTGGTTTGAAGTAGACATTTATAGCGTGTTTGGTTTTAAGTACTTATTTATTTATTATATTAAAGTAAGAAGTTTAGTTATATTTTTTCCGCTGCAACCAATCAGCACTTGCCACGTGTCATGATATTATTGCTTAGCCAATCAGATGCTCCCAAATTAAGGTGACATCAAGGTACAACAGTCATTTCAAATAGTATAAATAGTCCTTGAAATCAGGGGAAAGGTACGTTTTTCAGAGCATAGTACTGTTATTCTGCCATAAATTCTCTCTCTCTCTACTTTCTCTCTCTAAAAGTTCCTTCATATCCCTGGTATCTGTCTTAAGCATCGGAGGGGGAAATACCACCAAACCTCCAGGGTGGTCCCTTTTTTGCAGGTTGCTGATCGGAGTTCAGTATCGGGATCCGAGCCAAATCATTGTTGCACAAGTCTCCAAATTAAGAACCTGAAGTTGGGAGTTGTCGTATTAAATTACCAGTTTTACACTACGTAACATTTGGCGCCGTCTGTGGGGAGACGCAACAATGACGGATTGTCACTCATCAAACGTGGCTAGGAATAGAAGTTTCATAATTCAAGTAGAGGATATTGTTGATGACGAGAGGCCACCCTGTGGACGTGACAGGCACCATGTTGCCGTTCATCTTGAGGGAAGGATTGTGACCCCTGTCATCCAGGAAAACCTTGATCGTCCAGTGACAGCCGGTCACCTGAAAACTGTCTTAAACGACTTCCAGACTAGAATGGCCGCTGTTATGGAAGAACAAATCAAGAACAATATGTTGTTCTTTCAGATAAGTCCAGGAAGGGAGGCTGCTGAGCCGCTCAAAGGAAGGTCTCAAGAAGGTCGTCCAGGGACCAGCTGGCCACCACGGCCAGAGTTGTCCAGGCCGCCTTCTAAGGGAAAGCAGCCAGCTGTTAGCGAGTCAAGGAGGAAGATGGACTGGAAGCTGGTAGTCCGTCCAGGAGATAATATTCCTCCCACTGGTCACAAGATGGAGACGGACGCTAGAGAGTACCTGGAGGCCAAGAGGGATGCTGCTCTTCAGCGTTCAGCCTCTGGTTCTACTCCTTACATGAAAGATTCGTCATTGAGAGTTCCATCTAAAACAGCAGGAAGAAGTCATGGACCTTCGGCTATTCAACCAAGGCAAGAGAAGACAGTCTTGCAGCCAATGGTGTATAGGCATCAGGCCTTACCTAACACCTCTTTAAACCCAGTATTGAAGGAGTACCGCAGGGAGTTCATACCCACTGAGGGTCAGGCTGGGGCACTCCAGATTAATTGGTCGACTCCCTTTTCGGTCAGAATCATGGACTCTCCTCCTTTCCCAAAGGTTAAACTCCCGACGATCGAGCCTTTTGATGGTACAACGGATCCAGATGATCATTTGTCAGCCTATAAGCACCAGATGTACATCCAAGGAGTTGACGACGCTACATGGTGTAAGAATTTTCCAGCCACATTGAAGGGAGTGGCACAGAAGTGGTTCAGCAACTTACCTCCTAACTCAGTGAACAACTTCACTTAGCTTAGTATCTTGTTCACTAGCCATTTTGTGGCAAACCGTCAAGAACAAAAGACAAGCATGCATTTAGGGAAGGTAGTTCAAGGGCCTAAAGAAGCCTTAAGGAGTTATGTGAAGCGGTTCAATTTGGAAGCATTGCAGATCCAAGATCTGAATGCTAGAGTGGTGTTTGATGCCTTCATCCGAGGTCTAAGACCTGGCAGCTTTAAGTTTGATTTAGTGAAGAAGAAGATAACAACCTTAACAGAGGCTCTGAAGGAAGCTGAAGCATTCATCCATGCCACAGAAGTTTGTGAAGAAGTCAAATAGCCGGAGGTGAAGAAAGTTGAAGAGGCAGTTCAGCCAAAAAAGAGTCTCCCCAAGAAAGCTGAAACTTGGGCGATGACTTCAATGACCACCTCATCCAAGAGGAGCAGGAGGTCTGAGCCGGCAGCTTCAGTTGAGCCCATAGAGTTCAACAAAGATCAGTATTCCATTCTCATGGAAATTAAAGATTAGCATGAATTGAAGGCGCCGGCAGAGATGAAAACACCCTACAGAAATAGGGACAAAAGTAAGTACTGTCATTTCCACAAAGATTATGGTCATGAGACGAATGAGTGCAAGCATCTCAAGAGAGCATTGGAGGATTTGGCCCGAAAGGGAAAAATGAACTCTTATCTACCCTCGTCAGGAAGAAAATTCCAGAAAAAAGAGAGAAGGAAGAAGCAAAGTTAGACGAATGATAATTAAGACAAGAGTTCTACTTAGGAGAAATGAACGTATTATACCTCTATCCTCAGCCTGCCGCAAGCCGGCAGCAACCAGGAAGTTATCGTGGTACAACATCTCTTTAAATGGGATCCAATTGGACGGACCCTTAAAAGAGGTATTGTTGATGGAATACTCCGAAATTCTGAAGTATTCCATCATCTCTTCAGTCGAATTACTCTTCATCTCTAAATAGGAAGCCATTCGTCCAGTATTGGTGGTACTTCGGCTGAAATAGCAAAGACGACTAGCAACCGCTTCGTTAGGCGCCTGGACGAATAGGAATTCAGCCTTTCAGGAGTGCATCTTGGATGTTTTGTCCCAAGACGTCAGGAAGCCCTGACGATTGCACACACTGAACCAACTCCCTTCTACTGTTTTAGTAACTTTGGAAACATAGTGGATTTGGGAGAAGGCGGCCAATGAAGGATCAACCCCATTCAGCTCAGAAACGGCCAAGAAGGTCAAAATGTTTTGCCAAGAGTTCGGGGCAAGTTGATTATGGCCTATGTTGTAATAATGAAGAAGTTGGCTAATAAAAGGATGAAGCGAAAAGCGTAAGCCGGCATCTAGAGCAAGGCGATAAACGGCAAAATGTCCCGAAGGGGCGCTAAGTATGGTGCCCTCTCGGCCAGGGAGGACAAAACGGTAACTCGGCATAGGCATGGCCGCAGAGAAAGGCCTAAGGTCAGAACCTACTCGTCCTAGCCAAGTATTATCGGCCAGGATGAATCTAGGGTCAGAAAGAGGTCCTAGCCGGCGCCTAATTTCAGAAGAAGTAGTGAACGGCTCCTCCGAATCACTAGCTGGACTAGAGGAAGCCTCCATATCGCTAACCTCATCAATGGCCGCTTCCATTTTAGCCGGACTGGGGCCGGGAGACCTCCTGGTAATAGCCTCTTCCTGGACGCTTCCAGGGGAAAGATGGGGGATTTCTGGACGGTCGCTTTGGACTTCCCGTTCCCCGTCAGCGGAAATTCGTCCAGTAGATGCCTCCATTTCTGAGCTGGAGGCCGGAAGGTTAACCCCTCGTCTGATGCGAGCCGTTTGCTTGACGCGCGCCAGATTACCCTGCACAGGTAAAGACTGGGTCGTCTGACTTTGCCGTCCATGACTAAAGAAAAAGAATGCATGTCCGACCGAGATAGGTCCAACTCTAGAATGTGCCGAGGAAGACAGGCCCTCTTTTCAAGGGTCAGTACCAACCCTTGAGCGGCCGGGATAGTTCGATGAAGAAGACGAATCCATTTTCTTAAAAAATGCGGGAAAATACAAGGGAAGTGAATAAAGTAATACCTGTAGAAAATACTCGGACGAATGTCAAGGACGAGCTGGATGAAACCTCGGACGATTTGAAGAACAATTAGCGGGAGCTCGGACGGGAGTAACTTCTCTCTCTAAATGCTCAATAAAAATTGCAGAGTCTCTCTCTCTAGAAAATCTCTCAAGGATGTTAAAATGATTCCATAAGCGACAAAGGTTCATATTTATAGGGAGGTAAAAGTGACCCCCTCATCCGGTAAAAAGTAACCGTTGCCTCCAAATGGTCTCTGAAGGTTGACCTGGTATGACCGGCTAAATGACGCCTCTTTTTTGAAAAAGTGAACGGCAGTTCAGGTTGGTCAAAAGAGGAAACCAACCGTCTTGGCGCCTAAATGGTAACTTCCTCTTTTAAGGGGCAAATGTTGTAGCCTGAAAATCAGTGGCTGCGATGATGACACGTGGCACCATCCCAGCCTTACATGTGGCATTCGCTTATGAAAAGAAAGTACATAGGTCTGCAGGTTATTTGGGCTAAAGTACACTTTTCTGAGGAAAAGGTGTACTGAAAAACTCCCTTATGGCCCTAAAATTGTACTTAGGCCCAATGCAAGTAAAGCCTGATTCAGCAATAAAGTGAATTGTATTCACCAATCAGCACTTGTCACATGTCATGATATTATTGCTTAGCCAATCTGATGCTCCCAAATTAGGGTGACATCAAGGTACATCAGTCATTTCAAACAGTATAAATAGTCCTTGAAATCAGGGGAAAGGTACGTTTTTCAAAGCATAGTACTGTTATTCTGCCATAAATTCTCTCTCTCTACTTTCTCTCTCTAAAAGTTCCTTCATATCCCTGGTATCTGACTTAAGCATCGGAGGGGGAAATACCACCCAAACCTCCAGGGTGGTCCCTTTTTTGCAGGTTGCTGATCGGAGTTCAGTATCGGGATCCGAGCCCAATCATTGTTGCACAAGTCTCCAAATTAAGAACCTGAAGTTGGATTGGAAAATCAAAAACCTCTCTCTAAAACCTCTAGGTGCACGTTAAGGGTTTAAGCTATCGTGCGCTTAGGCGCCTAATGGGGAGGAAGAAGAAAGCATCAGCGCCGGCAAGTAGCTCGCCGGCTTTCGGGAAAGATAGTGAGCAAGATAATGTAGCTTTAGAGTTGAGGAAAGAGGTAGTTCAGGAGAAATCCAATGTAACAGTAACTCCTCTTGCAAGTTCTGTTCAAGCAACGATGGTGACTGAAAGCGAGAATGCTAAGGATGATGATGGAGGCACTAAAAGCTCAGCAGAACAATGGCAAATCTTTACTCAGAGTCGAATATCCAGCAAAGGTATGGGTCTAAAATTCCTAGCTCCAGCCATAGTAGATGGGTGTCCTATTGCTAAACTTGAGCAACAAGAGATAGAAAAAATGAATGAAGTGTGGAATAAATCACTGATTGTATACATAGTAGGTCAAAACCCTACTTTAACTGCTGTAAAATCCTATCTGAAAGCTCAATGGCAACTAGCTGATGATGTGAATATGTTTAAACATGATGAGAGCTACTTTGTTGTGAAGTTGCAATCTAGGGAGGGTAGAGATACAATACTGTACTCAGGGCCTCATATGTTCTATGGGAAGCCAATGATAGTTAAGCCATGGTCATCTACTTTTAATTTTCAATCTGAAGTGATAAAAGTGATACCTATTTGGGTAAAACTAGACAATCTTCCTCTGAATTGTTGGGGTGAAATTCTTTAAGCAGAATTGGAAGTTTGCTAGGGGTTCCTTTGTATGCTGATGAATGTACATCAAAAACTCTCAGGGTCTCATATGCTAGAATTCTAATAGAAATGGATGTGACTAAACCTATGCCAAAGGAAGTTAAAATAGCTGATCCTAATGGTAATGTGTTTAGCCAAAAGGTAAGTTATGACTGGATTCCTCCCTATTGTAAGAAATGCCAGAAAGTTGGTCATAATTGTGAAAAGCAGGGTGTGGTGAAGAAACAAATGGTGCAAAAATGGGTGCCAAAGCAAAGAGAGGAGCAAGAAAAACTCACTTCACAACCTGGTGATCTCGCCTTGACGGTAGATCCTAGTACTCCTAGTGAACCTGTCATTGTGGTAGATCTAAGGTCAGAAGCTCTTATTACCCCTGTTGCTTCTCCTATGCAGAATAAGGATCCTGAAGAAGAAGAAGAAGTCTGGAAGGTTGTTACCAGGAAAACAAAAGATAAAGGTAAGCAAGCTCAGACAGTAAAGGCTGTGAATTATGTTCAGCAAAGTGGGAAAGACTCAGGCAAACCTGGGGCGCTAAGGGGCCAAACCCTTATCTGTCTTAATGAATGTCACAACTTGGAATGTCAGGGGGATGAATGACCCCTACAAAATAAAGGAAATTAAACATTTTCTGAAGTTGGAGAAGGTTACTGTGTGTGGGCTGCTTGAAACAAGAGTAAGAGTCCATAATGCTGCTAAAATTCAAAAAAAAATTGGAGATGAGTGGACTTGGTGTTGTAACTATTCTTTCTCACCTAGAGGAATAATTTGGTTTGGTTGGAAACCTGGTGAAGTTAAAGTGCAGATAATTAAACAAGCTGAGCAATTGATAGCTTGTAAGATCTCTAACCTTGAAGGCAATATGAAGTTCCTAATTATAGTGGTGTATGGGCTACACACTATAAATGATAGGAGAGAGTTATGGAAGGGTTTATTGGAAGTGATGGATAACAACAGTAGCCCTGTGATGATAATAGGAGACTTCAATGCTGTTCTACACTCAAATGATAGAATTAATGGGAATCCAGTTAGTGAAGCTGAAACTAAGGATTTTGAAAGTTTCATGAATGATGCTAGCCTGCTAGAAGCTCCAACTACAGGATTATTCTATTCTTGGAATAACAAAGGGGAAGGGCAGACTCGAATTGCAAGTAGAATTGACAAAGCTCTTGTAAATGCTGATTGGATAGACAAATTCACTGATGTGGTGGTTCATTATAGAGCTAATGGTGTTTCTGACCATAGTCCTCTAGTTTTTAATATGGAAGGGCAAACAGTTTCAGGGGGAAGACCTTTTAGATTCTTGAATAGCCTTTGTGATCATGACAACTTTGAAGAAGTTGTTAAGGAAGCTTGGTGTAGTGTGAATGATGAGTTTAAAATGAAGAGTATATGGCTAAAGTTGAAAAAGTGAAGCATGCTCTGAAGCAGCTTCATAAGCCTCAAGCCCATGCATACATCAGAATTGAAGAGCTGAGAAGGAAGCTATCTGAAGTGCAAAGTCAAGCTGACATTCACTCTAATACTTCAGTTCAGCAAGATGAGAAGAACTATGAAGAGCAACTTAGATACTGGTCCAACATTGAAGAAAGTATCCTCAGGCAAAAAGCTAGAATTAATTGGTTGAGTCAGGGAGATGCTAACACAAAATTCTTCTTTGCTGCCATCAAAACAAGAAAGGCAAAGAATAAGATAGCTCAGATTCAGAATGATCAAGGGGAAAACCTCAAAGCCAGCTGATATTCAGGAAGAAATTGTTGGTTTTTTCAAGAGTCTATTGGGACCAGTAGGAATGAGTGGAATTGATATTCCAATGATGAGAAAAGGTAATAAGCTGAGTAGACAGGCTTGTGATAGCCTTATTGCAAGGGTCTCCAATGATGAAATTGATAAAGCCTTGCATAGTATTGATGATGGGAAAGCTCCTGGAATTGATGGGTTTAATTCTCTCTTCTTCAAGAAATGTTGGTATTTCATAAAAGAGGATGTGTATCTTGCTGTGCAGGAATTCTTTCAAAGAGCATATATTTACTGGCCAGTTAACACTACAGTGATAACTTTGATTCCAAAGAAGGCCAATGTCACTCAGGCTAAAGATTACAGGCCAATTGCCTGTTGCACATGTTGTATAAAATCATTTCCAAGATTTTAACACAAAGGCTGGGTAAAGTTATTAATGAAGTGGTGAATCCAGCTCAATCAGGCTTCATCCCTGGAAGACACATTGCTGACAATATCCTACTTGCTACTGAACTGATCAAGGGTTATAGTAGGAAGCATTTGTCTCCCAGATGTGTAATAAAGGTGGATATTAAGAAAGCTTATGACTCAGTGGAACGGTGCTTTCTTGAACAAATGTTAATGAGTTGGGTTTCCCCCCTCCTTTCATTAATTGGACTATGGCTTGTGTGAGAGGGGTTAGTTATTCTATTTTGTTAAATGGAATACCTGCTATGCCTTTTCCTGCGAAGAAGGGAGTGAGACAAGGGGATCCACTTTCCCCTTTCTTATTTGCCCTTAGCATGGAATATCTGAGTAGATGTTTGGAGGAGCTACATCATATTCCAGACTTCAACTTTCATCCTAAATGTGAAAAAATAAAGCTCACTCATATGATGTTTGCAGATGATCTGCTTTTATTTGCTAGAGCTGACCATAGTTCCATCACGAAGGTCATGAATGCTTTTAAGAAATTCTCTACAGCCTCAGGGCTTGAAGCTAGTGTTGAAAAAAGTAATATCTACCTAGCAGGGGTTGCTGATGAGGAAAAGAATGCCTTAGCTGATCTTATTCATATGCCTCTGGGGCAGTTGCCATTCAAGTATCTAGGGGTCCCACTGACCTCAAAAAAGCTCAGCTATAGTCAATGCAAGCCACTTGTGGAGAAGATAACTGAAAGGGCTCAAGGATGGATTGCAAACTTATTATCTTATGCAGGTAGACTGCAGCTTGTTAGGTCTATTCTGAGCAGCATGCAAAACTATTGGGGTCATATCTTTCCTCTCCCCAAAAAATTAATCAAGGTAGTTGAAGGTGTCTGCAGGAGGTTTCTTTGGACAGGAAAAGCTCCAGTAGCTTGGGAGACTATGTTTAAAACTAAAAACGAAGGGGGTTGGAATCTGGTGGACATGAAACTATGGAACATAGCAGCTCTTATGAAATTGCTTTGGGCTATCTCTTTTAAAAGAGAGAAATTATGGGTGCAGTGGATTCATGCTTATTATATTAAAAGGCAAACTCCTGATATTGTTGCTATAAGCAACAATATTTCATGGATTCTGAAAAAAGTAATGGCAACTAGAGAAAAAGTGATAAACCTTGGAGGTTGGCATTCAATGGTGGTTAATGATGCTTTCAGCATTCATAAAGCTTATCTGAGTTTGAAACCAGATCATGGTAGAGTTCCTTGGAGAATGGTGATTAAAAATAACAAAGCTTCACCTCGTAGTATTTTCATCCTCTGGCTTGCAGTTCATCAAAGGCTAGCTACAGCAGATAGAATTCTGAAATGGAATATTCAGTGCAATCCTGTGTGCAGGTTGTGTAACTCTGAAAATGAATCCATAGAACACCTATTCTTTGATTGTTCCTATACCAATTCAGTGTGGAGCCAAACATTAAGAGCTATTGACATTCATAGAAGAGGATTAAGCTTCTCCTATGAGATTCAAGAAGTCTGCAGGAAGGCTCATTGTAATTCCAGAAGAGCTCGGATTTATGTAATGATGTTTACAGAAGCAGTTTATTTGATTTGGATGCAGAGAAACCAAAATGTTTTCAACAACATGCTTCAACCCCCTGAGAGAGTCAGTAAAGATATCATCTTTAGAGTTGCTGCAAGATGTAAGGATGAAGATAGGATGTTGTTAGTCTCCTAGTACTAAGATTTTTTTGTGTTTGTGCTCCCCTTGCTTCAGCTTGTTGCTGTTTATGAGGGGGTCGTATATTTGACTCTTAACCATTTTTTTGGTTTTCAATAAAAACTTTGAATTGCCAAAAAAAAAAAAAAGAATCTGAAGTTGGGAGTTGTAGTATTAAATTACCAGTTTTACACTACGTAACAGAAGATACTTAAGAAATTGGTTTGTTTGAGTTTTTATGGGATTTAGTTTTTGGATCTGATTTTAGGTGTTTTTTTTCTTTTATTTTGGATTTTGTTTTTAGATTTGGTTTTGGTTTAGGTTTTCATTTCGTTTTTCGTCTTCGTTTGATTTTTTCGTTTTAGAATCCATTTTTGTTTCCTTTTTTTAGGCTTCATTTTCGTTTGATTTTTTTGTTCGATTCTTAATTTTCGTTTTATCTGGGTTTTTTAGTTCCTTCGTTTTCTAATTTTTCGTTTTTTTTTCATATCTTAATTTTTTTTCTAATTTTCATTTTTAGTTTCTTCGTTTACTAATTTTAGTTTTTAGATCTAATTTTCGGTTTCGTTTAAATTATTTCGTATAATTAGTGGATATAATTGCAATTATTTCGTTTCGTATATTGCATTTCTCGTATATTTAGTATATTGCACTTTTCATATATTGCAATTTTCGTATAATGAGTTTTTAGATCTAATTTTCGTTTTGTTTCGTTTTTATATATAAATTCTCATTATTGTCGATTATTTTGGGATTTAGTTCTTAATTTTCGTATAGTCTCAATTTTTAGGTTTGTAATATTCTGTATATATGTTACATTTTTGTTTTTGTATATTTGTGTAATTTTCTTATATTTATATATTTCCTCCATTCTTTTTCTATTGGAATAATTACCACTTTGGGAAGTTTTATATATTGGAACAATTCCACTTTTGGTAAAAAAGCAACTATAGTTAAGAACATCGCCTTTACTTTATGTTAATAAAACCATCATTAATTACTCAAATTGCCTCATAAACTTGTGTTTACTTTACTAAGGATTTACTTATCCCATATTCTAGTTAACCCTCCATGCTAAACTGCCAAATTTTTTTTTCTTAAAAATCATGCCCAAACTCGTTGTTGCATTAGAAAAAGACAGAGAAAGTATTTGTCATTATAGTTCAATGTTTGGATTTGTTATTGTAATATATAAATTTTATATTTAAACTGTTCAATTGAATATTGTAGCTAATCTATTATTAATTAAATAGTATCCCTATAATTGGTATGACTAACAATAGCTAACACAGTTTTAACATGGAAAATACCTGAATGATACTTTAAAAAAGTATAGGGTAATAATTTCATAGATGCAGGACACAAAAGAATAGGGAAAAAAAATGTAAGTGACAGTCACATCTTCAACTTTTAATATAGCACATAAACATTAACGCGTAGAGAATAGAAGATGAAAGAGTCAAAAAGATGATCATAATGATGGTATCATGAATAAAATACATCAAATATAAAACTAACCTCTATTGACAATCGAAAATACTATTTAAGAGAAAAAAATCTCTTCCCTTTTTATGATCTGAGATCTGCAATAGTCTAGAAACTTGAACCTTGATTTCGCAATTAGTTTTCGTAGAATTAAGTTTATTGAAAAAAGAATAAGATCTGATATATAGATATATGAAATTCAAAAACATAAAGAATTAAGTATACAACAAATGCTCTAAAAATAAAATAATTAGTTAATTGTATATTACCTCGACAATGTTTTGACAAACTTTTATTTGATTCTTCATGTCATGTCATCATGGTACGCTATAGGTTCAAAACTATATGTATGTATTTTTTTATCTTTATATAACTCAATTTTTAAAAGTAAGATTTTGAAAGACATAATTGTTATTGTTACATATAATATGCTATTTGTATTTTTTTTGTATGTATTTAAAATAAAGAATAAATAATACTTTATTATGATATGCTATTTTTATAGTTAATTTTATATGTATTCAAAATAAAGAACATATAACATGTTAGTGTTCATCTAAATAAATATATTTTCATAAGTTGTAAAACTATATTGTATATGAAACTTATTGAGAAACATATTTTGAGCACTCTTTGGTGGTAAAAAAAATTATAATATTGAAAATTATGTAGCAAAAGTTATACTTCCTCCGTTTCAAAATAGATGATACATTGTCTATTTATGGGTGTTTCAAAATAGATGATACATTGTTTTTTTTTTTCCTTATTTAGTAACTTTTGCCTTAAAATTTTACCATTTTACCCTTACTAACTTGTGTTATGTACATTAATCTACTTCTAATAATCTGATTAATCCTAACCTAAAACTAACGATTCCCACCATTTTTTATGACCCACCCACCCCTTTCTCATAGCCACCACCCATCTCTCTCTCTCCTCAACTCAACCCACCCCTCTCTCTTAGCCACCACCCTTCTCTCTCCTCTCTGAGACCACCACCGTCAATACTAACCCGACACTACCACCAACTCGACACCAGATGCGACCCAACGCCACCACTACCACCTCGATACCACCACCCCACCTAATGCGACCTAATACCACCTCGGCACCACCACGCCACCAGATGCAACCGAACACAAGTAGGCCCTTCTCTCACCTCCTCTTTCGTTTCCTCTAACTCCTCCTCCTCACCTTCTCTCACCTCCTCCATCACTCCTTTCTTCATCTCTACTAGTTTTAGATCTAGGGTTTCGACACCACCACGCACCAGATTCCTGGACGATGGTAGTGTTGGTGTGTTGGTGTGATGGTGGTGATGGGAAGAGGTAGAAGATGCCGACGGTGGTGAAGGGTTAGGGTTTCGATTTTTGAACGGTGGTGGAGTTTGTGACATAATGTGTTGGTGTGATGGTGGTGGTAGGGAGAAACTATGGATGTCGGTGGAAATGGTGGAGAAATCTTATGTGGTTTCCGATGGCCATATTTGGGGGAGGGCGGTTTTTCGGGTGGTGGTGGTTGTTTTTGAGTTTTTCGGTAGTGGTGGTGGTGACCGGTGGTGGAGGTGTTGTGGTGGATGGCCGGTGGGCGAGTTTGGGGGAGGGTGGTTTTCCGGTGGGCAGGTAGGGAGGGTGGTTTCCGGTGGGCAGGTTTGGGGGAGAGGTTTTCCAGTGGTGGCGGTGGTGGTCCCCAATTTTTCTGCAGCAATTCAAGTGGTCCCCAATTTTTTCTTTCTCCCTCCTTTTCACATGGGACCACTAGAATTAATTATACTACCTAAACATACTTATGAAATTTTGTCTAGGAGTCCGTTTTAATCACAATGTATCATCTATTTTGAAACGGAGGAAGTATTTAGTTTACATAATTGAATAATTTAGATTGTTTTTTAATATATGGTTCATTTGAAATATAATATGTTGAATCTTGTAAATTAGACCTATGATAAAATGTTATTGTCACATATAATACACTATAGTTATAGATATTATTATATTTATAAAAAAACACTAAATCCCCTAAAAAACACTAACTAATGTCCTACCATTTACCTAATAAATATATTTTCATGAGTTATAAAATTATATTGTAAATGGATCTTATTTAAGCATATTTCAAGCACTCTCAAATGGTAAAAAATTATTATATTTTGAATTTGGTAGTAGAAGTTGTATTCAATTTACATAATATAATAATTTATGGTGATTATTCGAAATGAAACTCTAATTTCTCATTTAAAATATGTAAAACTCTATTTTTTAAAATACTTAAAAATAAAAATTAAGGACATGACAATCTTATATGACACTCTCTATTTCATAAGTTGTAGAACTATATTGTAAATGGATCTTTATCTCAAAGCATATTTTCGAGCACTATCCAATGGAACAAAAAAATTCCGATTACATAGCAAAAGCTATACACAATTTAAATTATATAATAATTTAGGTTGTTCAATCAAAATGAAACTCTAATTTTAGTTTATTTATAACTCGTCATATGCATTTAAATCTATGTAAAACTCTACTTTTGTAAAAAAAATAAAAATAGAATGTGATGACATGACAATCCTACATGACGCGTTCTATAGCCTCAAAATCTTGAGGAGCGGTTATATCGTTCTCCTTTAGTCATCAAAAAATCTTTCTCTCTCTATAAAACGCTCTCAAAACCCTAACCCTACCAAAACACCTCCCGCCGCTTCTTATACTAGGCTCGCCGAGGGCTGGCTGTTCAGCCTCGTCTCCGGCGCGCCTAGCCCCCTGGTTTTAATTTGGTTTTCTTCCCTTTCCTGTTTTCCCCGTCGTCTCCCCGTCCCCATCTTTTTCACGCACCGAGTCTCGCCGCTCCCCACCCTTCCCCTCCCATAGTTTCGTGTCCTGCATCGTTGCGGTTGCGTCGTCCGGTTCATCGCCGTGGTCGCATCGTTCGTTCCCCGTCCTCAGCCGTTTCCTGCGTCGGTACTACCCCCTTCTCTCTTTGTTACGTCCCCCTTTCCCCGCTGTAGGTTAGGTTACTTTCCCCGACGGTCGGTCGGACTGGTTCTCATAGGTTTCGCCTCCCCTGTGTCGCGTCCTCCCCATCCCCTGTTCTTCGTTTCCCCCTCTCCCCTGTGTATAGTGTCGTTAGATTTCTGGTTTATAGTTGTTTAGTTGTTGTGCTGTTTATGATCCTAGGGTGTGTCGCTGCCAGTTTGCTTGTATTGAAGGATTCGTCCCGTTAAGGATTTGTCCCCGTTCCTCGTCCTCCTGTGTCTTGTCTTGTATGAACCGTCCAGTCGTTTGGTTTGTGGTTGTCTTGGGCTTCCCTTCCCCCTCCCCGCAGTTAGGTTTGGGCTTCCCTTTCCCCTTCCCCCAGTCAGTGTCGGGCTCCCCTTTCCCCTTCCCCCCTGTTAACCAGTGTTTATCAGGTATTTTCTCAAATAGTGGTTTAAATCTCCGAATAAACGGAGTGCGTTGTTTGCAAGTTATTAAAGTTGTTTTAAGTGGTTGGTTGTGGCTCTTAAAAAGAGTTAGTCAGTTGGGTCATGTTTGGTGGTTCATAGTAGTTTTAGTTGAATATGTCGGTTTTTTGGAATTTGTGCTGAGGGACAAGGTGCCTTACGATGTTCGTGAGCAAGGACGAGGTGATGTTAGACTTTCATGGTTGGGACGTTTATTTGCTGGTTTTGAAAACCGGTGGTATACTCGAGGGTTCAACTTATTTGACTCTCCTTTTAGCTCGGCATTGATCTTCATGATTTTTGCCTTGAAAACTTCAAATCTGCAGGCGGCACTCCAGTTGTATCTGGGGGTTTACAGCACGCCCTTTTATCAGTGTTTCTCTTTCATACAGGAGAAACCTGATATACTCTCTCGTGAGAGTAATGAGTCACATTGGAATGTGACTCTTCACATGGTCATGAGCTCGGAATCCCAAGTGATGCCAGATCATTGGGATTGCTCATCCGGCGCGACGCTACGTTCGTCGGTCGTTGTTTGTTGTCCACACCGTGATCGCCAGTCGCTTCGTCACTCGTTTCCATCAGTACTCCGAGGTTTGCCTCCACCATCATCAGCACTGACCAGCATTGCGCTCCTTTCTACGTGCTTTTGTTTCTTTTTAGTTCCTTCTGTAGTAGTTGACATGTACGAGCTCTTCAAGCTCCTTTCGACTTCAGTATTTGTTTTAGTTTGGCTTGTATTAAGATTAGGTTGTACTTCATCTTTTAAATAATGTACGATTTCCCGATGTCAAAAAAAAAAAAAAAAAAAAAAAAAAAAAATCTTGAGGAGCTCCATTTGCTCCCGAAAAGTTTCTCATATATATATATATATATATATATATATATATATATATATATAGGGGCAAGATCACATGAGAATGCTTCTTACATGAGAAATGAGAATGAATCTCAACCACACGATTAGATTAGAGTTACAACACTTGTTCATTAGAGTTATACCCAGCTAAAAAAATTTGGAGCCAAAAAAAAAAGTTTGAATTTTGAATTTTTGTTTCTAATATACTGTTTTTTGGAGTTACATCACTTTTTCATTAGAGTTACATCACTTATTCATAAGAGTTATAGCGCGTAAATATCATTCTCATTTCTCATGTAAGTATGCATTCTCATGTGAACTCACTTCTATATATATATATATATATATATAGAGGCAGGATCAGGTGAGAAAGGAAATTAGGTGAGAAATGAGAAAGAATAACTACCCTTAGATTAGATCCTGTCAAGGGCCAAGATTAAGTAACTAATGTTAACTTTAAACTACCTGTTTTCATCCTTTCCATGCAAAACCTAATTTTTTTTCTCTCTCCTCTTTTCTCTCTCTTCCAAAAACGTCTGTATGATCCCTCCCATCTCCAACTACATATCTCTCCTGTGATATTCTTTTTGTCAAGAAATTTCATGGAATCCATTACCGCATCGCATGAAGGTTAGTCTATATTCATGAACATGTATGCTTTTTTTTTTCGAAAATTAGTTAATAATTATATAAGGAAACTCGCTTCATGGGAACGAAATTCGCTTCTTAAAAAAAGCTAAATTAAAATTCGCTGCATAATTCATATTGTGTATTCGTGGAGGATTTCATCAGTTACTCTTCAATGCTCCACGCATGTTAGGAGTATTTCTTGGATCGATGATGCCTCTCAGTTCAATGCTCCACGCATATTGTGTATTCGTCAGTTAGCATCAAGCAGCACAACTCCTAATCCATATACATCACTGTTCATATACAAGTGACCTGAGAAACATTGGGTAACAATTAGAATATTTTTCTTTTAATTAGACTTTTAAAAATAAGTTTAAGTGAAGATGTAAGTTCTGTTCAGCAACTAACTTCGCAAAAGAAAGGGCCAGGTTTAGCAAAATAAGTTTAAGTTCAAGAAAACAAAACCTTAATGCACAAAAAACAGTAGTCTTCATAACATGATATGTCCAATTAGAGTTATAGGAAATTCATATTTTACAGACTCATGTTCACCTTTTAATTAGAGTTGTAGTAGTATTTAATAAGAGTTATACGAATTACTAATTAGAGTTATAGGGGTATTTTGAGTAGTCATAAGATTAAAATTATAGTTGTAGCATAATTTGCTATGTACGTCTTATATAGAGTTATAGGTTTATTTGATAAGAGTTATAGGAATTACTAATTAGAGTTATAGGAAATACATATTTTGCAAACTAATGTTCACCTTCTAATTAGAGTTGTAGTAGTATTTGATAAGAGTTATACGAATTACTACTTAGAGTTATAGGGGTACTTTGAGTAGTCATATATAAGAGTTATAATTATAGTCATAGCATTACTTGGTATGTACGTCTTAATTAGAGTTATAGGTTTATTTGATAAGAGTTATGGGAATTACTAATTAGAGTTATATGATTATTTGACATGTAATAATAGATATAATTATAGTTATGGCATTTCTTGTTATGTACGTTCTGATTAAAGTTATAGGAATATTTGATTAGAGTTATATGAATTACTAATTAGATTTCCATGAGTATTTGACTAGTGATAAGAGTTCCAATTATAGTTATGGCATTACTAATTACATAGCAAGACTTCTTTACAGTTAGTGAGTAGTTAGAGTTATATGAAATAATTATTGCAGTTATAGACACTCTTGATTAGAGTTATAGGAATTTATGTGTGCAATACTTTGAATTTTAAATCGTTGACTTACAGTTTATACCTATTTAATATGCAGAGGCAGGAACTAGTAACTCTACGCAAAGCATAAACATTGCCTCATTAAATCTGTCTACACCACCTAAGAAAAGTACGAACATCACCCCATGCGGAGAACATGAGTTCACTCGAGTTGTTCCAGCAGAATTAATTCCTAAAGTTGGACAGATTTTCGACAGTCTTAAAGATGCAATAGACTTTTATAATATATATGCTGTAGCATGTGGATTTGATACTAGAATGTCTACCGAGACTCGAGCAAAGGATGGCACTATTGTATTCAAATACATTTTTGTAACAAGCAAGGAGTGAAGGCAGTGACTGCAGCAAATCACACAACTAATATTGAGTCGGTTGAGCCAATTTCCCCGATTCAAAAGAGGAGGAGAAAACTTACACGGGTTGATTGCAAAGCCAAGATTGTTTTCCGACTTCATGAGAAAAGGAAGTATCGAGTATGGTCTTTTCATGAAGGACATAACCACAAGCTACTAAGTCCTGAAGAAGGACAATTCCAAAAGTTGAAAAGAAATTTGACGATGTATCAAAAAAAAATGATAATTGATAACTCTAAACTCAATATTGGAGCAACAAAGACGTACAGAATGTATAAGGAGAAGGTTGGTGGTTATGAAAATGTTGGAGCAACTGTTGGCGACTTCAAAAACTTTGCACGGGATGTTAGAGCATACATTGGAGAACATGATGCTGATATGTTTATAAGCACCTTAAGTAGACAAAAGGAGATGAATAGTGGATTTTTCTTTGACTATGTAGCTAATGCAAAAGAAGGTTTGCATAGAGTGTTTTGGGCCGATGCTTTGTGTAGGAGAAACTACTTTGCTTTTGGAGATGTTGTCTCGTTTGATGCTACGTATGGAACAAACATGTACAACTTGGTATTCTGCCCATTTACAGGGATTTACCATCATAAAAGGTAATTTCATATAACTCTTATGACTACTAAAATACTCTTGCAACTCTAATTAGTAATTCATGTAACTCTAATCAAATACTCTTGTAACTCTAATCAAATACTCTTGTAACTCTAATCAAATACTATTGTAACTCTAATGAAATACTCTTGTAACTCTAATTAGTAATGCATATAACTCTAATGAAATACTCTTGTAACTCTAATTAGTAATGCATATAACTCTACTCATATACTCATGCAACTATAATTTCTCAGTCTAGTCTATCTTTTATGTATCTCCGTCGTATATTTTAAGATTTTTTCCTTTCCTTTTCATAGGTCTGTGATTTTTGGTGCTGCTTTGACATCAAGAGAAAATGATAATTCTTTTGTGTGGGTTTTTGAAAAATTCAAACAAGCTATGGGCAATAAGGAACCAAACTTTATTATCACTGACCAGGATCCTGCAATGAAGAAAGCTTTCCCAAAAGTATTCAATGATGCACAACAAAAATTCTGCATGTGGCATATTATGGGTAAACTTACTGACAAGGTGGGGAAAGGGAAAGACATACAGATTACAAACTCAACTGATACAGAAGGGTTAGAAGAGTCGGAACCTAATGACATGGTGGGGATAGCTGAACGCAATAAAGAAAAAGATTTCCTCAAGAAGATAAATGCTTGTGTTTGGGATAAAGAATTAGAGCCACAAGAGTTTGTTGATAAGTGGAATGAAGTCATACAAGAATTCAATCTACAGCAAAATAAGTGGCTTAATGACATATTCAACATAAAGGAGTCTTGGATCCCAGCATATTTCAAAGAGAAACCAATGGCTGGCTTAATCAGCACAACACAAAGATCAGAGAGCCAGAATAGTTTTTTTGGTAATTTCAATAGTCCATGTGCTACATTGGTTGAGTTCTGGTTGCGTTTCCAAACGGCTGTACAACAACAAAGACATGCTCAAAGCAGTTTGAACAAAGATAACGACACTTCCTACCCTCAACTTATCACCCCTTGGCCGATCGAAGCAAGCGTCTCTAAAGTATACACCCATGTAATCTTTTACCTATTTCAAGAAGAAGTTAGTGCAGCATGTTTCACATGTGGTCATGCAAGGTCTGAAATTAGGGATGGAATGGAATACATTACTGTCACTGAAGATAGAAAGAAGAAGAATTATGAGGTCACTTTAGATCCAATGACTTTTGATGCCATATGTTCATGTTCACTATTCGAGAGGGTTGGATTGATATGTAGGCATGTTCTTTGGGTTTACAAGGCCAAACATTTGAATAAGTTGCCCGATAAATATATCCTCACTCGATGGACGAAGGAAGCACACAAAAGTCATATTCATGAGTTTGATGAAAATTTTCCTAAAGATTGTGGAAAGGTAGAAATGAAGCAGATAAAATTAGGTGAATTGTGGAATGAAATATATACAACCATTGGTCTCGTTGAAGAAAGGGATGAGGATATTGATGCTCTAATTGAAAATCTAAGAGGCTTCAAGAAATCCATTAAATCGGGTGAGGATAATACGTCAATGACAAAAGACCAAGTCATTCAAGAATTAATAGGATGTAGTGCTCCAAACGAGGTAACTATAAAAGTTCCTGAGAAAGCCAACAACAAGGGTAGGAAGAGGCTCAAATCTGTGAAAGAAAAGACTATTGAGAAGCAACAAAAACCACTAAGAAGGTGTCGTCTATGCAATAAAATGGTCAATCATGATGCAAGGAATTGTCCCTTATCGAAGTCAACAAACTTAAGGTAATAGTATAAACAAGTATGGAATATATGTCCTCTTCATTATTTTATTAATTTTTTATCATCTTTTTCATCGTACTCCACCATTAACTTTATATTTTTACCTTTATTATTATACTTTACTCAATATTGGCATATGACAAAAAAAAATCTCAATACTTATACATGAAAAAATTGGGAAAGACGAAGTGAGTTCATATGAGAATGCAGAAATTGTATAAAGGTCTTGTCTTTTAATCTCTGCAGTGTCAATTTCTTTGAATACCTGCACCATTTTTATTTACATGCATGCACTTCATGGCGCAGGAATAATGGTGATATGCATGTGACAGAGGAGATACTGCTCGAGTTGCCAAGGTGATGCAGTTAAACAAGTTGCGCGGTGTGGGAATGATAGCTCACACAGCTGAAAGTGGTGAAGAACTAATAGCTAATATAGATAGTTGGTGTTTTTTTACATATTAATGTATTATTGTTATTATAATTAGAATAAAAATGAAATAGGATGCTGCAAACTTTATTATTATGAAAGTAAAATCATTCTTACCCTTCTCTTTTATTGTTGTTGTTGTTGCATGAAGAACTCCAAGCTTGATTAGAGTTATAAGAGTACTTAATTAGAGTTATAAGATTACTTAATTAGAGTTATAAGAGTATTTTATTAGAGTTATATGAATTACTAATTATGACATTACTTATTAAGAATGCTAATTAGAGTTATAGAAGTATTTGATTAGAGTTATAGCAATTACTAATTAGAGTTATAGAAGTTGTTGACTAGTCATAAGAGTTTTAATTATTGTTATGGCATTACTTCTTATGTACGTTCTAATTACAGTTATAGGAGTATTTGATTAGAGTTATAGAAGTATTTGATTAGAGTTATAGAAGTATTTGATTAGAGTTATAGCAATTACTAATTAGAGTTATAGAAGTATTTGATTAGAGTTATAAAAGTATTTGATTAGAGTTATAGAAGTATTTGATTAGAGTTATAGCAATTACTAATTAGAGTTATAGAAGTATTTGATTAGAGTTATAGCAATTACTAATTAGACTTATAGAAGTATTTGATTAGAGTTATAGAAGTATTCTATTAGAGTTATAGCAATTACTAATTAGAGTTATAGAAGTATTTAATTAGAGTTATAGAAGTATTTAATTAGAGTTATAGAAATATTTGATTGGAATTATAGCAATTACTAATTAGAGTTATGAAGTATTTGATTAGAGTTATAGAAGTATTTGATTAGAGTTATAGCAATTACTAATTAGAGTTATAGAAGTATTTGATTAGAGTTATAGCAATTACTACTTAAGTTATAGAAGTATTTGATTAGAGTTATAGCAATTATTAATTAGAGTTATAAAAGTATTTGATTAGAGTTATAGAAGTATTTGATTAGAGTTATAGCAATTACTAATTAGAGTTATAAGAGTATTTTATTAGAGTTATATGAATTACTAATTATGACATTACTTATTAAGAATGCTAATTAGAGTTATAGAAGTATTTGATTAGAGTTATAGCAATTACTAATTAGAGTTATAGAAGTTGTTGACTATATAAGAGTTTTAATTATTGTTATGCATTACTTCTTATGTAGTTAATTACAGTTAGAGTATTTGATTAGAGTTATAGAAGTATTTGATTAGAGTTATAGAAGTATTTGATTAGAGTTATAGCAATTACTAATTAGAGTTATAGAAGTATTTGATTAGAGTTATAAAAGTATTTGATTAGAGTTATAGAAGTATTTGATTAGAGTTATAGCAATTACTAATTAGAGTTATAGAAGTATTTGATTAGAGTTATAGCAATTACTAATTAGAGTTATAGAAGTATTTGATTAGAGTTATAGAAGTATTCTATTAGAGTTATAGCAATTACTAATTAGAGTTATAGAAGTATTTAATTAGAGTTATAGAAGTATTTAATTAGAGTTATAGAAATATTTGATTAGAGTTATAGCAATTACTAATTAGAGTTATAGAAGTATTTGATTAGAGTTATAGAAGTATTTGATTAGAGTTATAGCAATTACTAATTAGAGTTATAGAAGTATTTGATTAGAGTTATAGCAATTACTACTTAGAGTTATAGAAGTATTTGATTAGAGTTATAGCAATTACTAATTAGAGTTATAGAAGTATTTGATTAGAGTTATAGCAATTACTACTTAGAGTTATAGAAGTATTTGATTAGAGTTATAGCAATTATTAATTAGAGTTATAAAAGTATTTGATTAGAGTTATAGAAGTATTTGATTAGAGTTATAGCAATTACTAATTAGAGTTATAGAAGTATTTGATTAGAGTTATAAAAGTATTTGATTAGAGTTATAGCAATTACTAATAGAGTTATAAGAGTATTTTATTAGAGTTGATATGCATTACTACTTAGAGTTACAGGAGAATTTAACTAGTCATAAGAATTCTAATTATAGTTATGCATTACTTGTTACGTACGTTAGTATTTTATTAGGGTTATATAAATTACTAATTAGGGAAACATTGCGAGCGAAATAGCACATGTGATCAGCACATATATAAAAAATAATGCTAGTAAAAGTTGAAATAAGTCAATACTAATATCAGCACATAGTAGTTTTGATTCTAATAAATCCTCCCTAACACTATCCCTCTACAAAAGTGGAAAAAAATACTTGTAAATATGTGAGAATTATTTAGCTGCAACTTCATGAATTATATGTTTACTCTACACCTTTAAACGAGCTGTTTCTTTCCGTATATTGTCTTGTTCCTTGTAAATCATCCACAACTTGTCTCGAATAGAAGCCTTTATCTCATTGAACTCATGAATCTTTTGGATGATCTCCTTCCTAATATTATTGATATCACACAAAACAAGGGCTGCACAGATTTCAGCTCTCATTGTACGCTTATCTTGGCGTTGTCAAGCTGAGACTCAAATATTTCTCCATCATAGTTCAACATGTGAACCATTGCAAAAAACACCACAATCCAAGGTTGGCTTACTTGTTTGCCATGGAAACTTGACATTAATGATATCATATGAAACTAAATCAGCAGCCAATGGATGCTCAAATCTATCCAAATAATCACTCATGTTATAGCGCTGCAAAAAAAAAATAGATAAATAACTATAGAGAAAAATAACGAACCAATAAAGCTTAAAAGTACTAAAAACAAATAAGAACAAAAGACCTATAAATATTGTAAATCTTACTATACTAATGGCAAGCTTCTTGAAGTGAGAATCATCCCAATTTCCGTAGACTCTATTATCCAGATAATCCACTCTTTTTTGTATGAAGTTGATCACAACAATAAAGTAGTGTTCCATGTACAAGAGTGGAACGAATATCTGCGACCCACAAATTGAACAAGTTGAGTTATTAGATAAATAAATATAGAAAAGAACATTATAAAAAGAAGTACGAAAGACATACCAAATCAACATTAAGAAGATCACATTTGACTTTGTTACATGAGATCCAAATATCCCATGAAGAAAATAGCTCACTCAATAATGCAACATCTTCAATTTCGTCATGTTTCTCCGTAATATTTATCAAAGGACCCTAAAAATATCACATAAAACTTGTCAATTAAACTTATAACTCTAATTAGTAATTCCTATAACTCTTATCAAATAAACCTATAACTCTAATTAAGGATTTTAAAAGGAGAATATTGAAGAGATTACCACATGATTAAGGCCGAAAAATATGCGTCGAGGTGAAGAATCTTCGGTTGACTCCACATAGTTCATCAACAAACTCCAACCCTCAATAACAGTTGTGGTGATCATTTCATTGGTTGCCAAACTTAAAAAATCCTCTCGCGTAACAAAGTGGTTTTCTCCAAAAGACGCAATAATTTGACTGTAAAAAGTATATATAGAAAGTTAACAAAAATAATATAAAATAAAGAAAATAATGAAGTATGATGTAGGTAATAATGTTTACCTCTGTGCCAAAGTTTCATTGTGATCTACCATACAATAATCAACTACATGTTTCCGGAAGGATGGCATGTATGATAATAGTGTTACATTTTGGCGCATAAATTTTGAAACCAAAGTGACAGGGACATTTTGAATCCCACAATTATATGTAGAACCAAGACCATCATTGTTGACATTATGGCTATTAGAAGATGTACGCAACCAAGACATTGGAGATCTAACGCAACCATCTCTCTCTTTGTTGATTTCGTCCACATGAGAACACGACTTAACACACTCATCTCCAATAATTGAAATGTCAACAAAGGATGGGGAAGAAACATCTGGACCCTTGGCACCAATTAATAACTCGTTTTCAGACTGAGAGAGTAATTGGAAAGTTGGCATATCATCAGCAGCTTTTTTCATAGCAGAAATAGAATTTGTGACATTATCGATATATACTTGCCATGCATCTTCATGAACAAAAGCCGGAGTAGGAGACAAAGTAGGAGAATCAGAAACATGTATATTATCTTTCCCTTTATTTTCTGTGTTATTGATCATACTCTTTGCTTTTGACAATCGATCAATATAATGGGAAGACACAACGTCCAAGTCTCTTTTCATTAACAACAAAATCTCATGCAGGCCCTGTGAAAAGGAAAGGAAAAAATCTTAAAATATATGAAGATACATATATGATAGACTAGACTGAGAAATTATAATTACAGGAGTATCTAATTAGAGTTATATACATTACTAATTAAAGTTACAAGAGTATTTGATTAGAGTTATATAAATTATTTGATTAGAGTTGTAGAAGTATTTGATTAGAGTTATAGCAATCACTAATTAGAGTTATAGAAGTATTTGATTAGAGTTATATAAATTATTTGATTAGAGTTATAGAAGTATTTGATTAGAGTTATAGCAATTACTAATTAGAGTTATAGAAGTATTTGATTAGAGTTATAGCAATTACTAATTAGAGTTATAGAAGTATTTGATTAGAGTTATAGAAGTATTTGATTAGAGTTATAGCAATTACTAATTAGAGTTATAGAGATTTGATTAGAGTTATAGAAGTATTTGATTAGAGTTATAGCAATTACTAATTAGAGTTATAGAAGTATTTGATTAGAGTTATAGAAGTATTTGATTAGAGTTATAGCAATTACTAATTAGAGTTATAAAAGTATTTGATTAGAGTTATAGAAGTATTTGATTAGAGTTATAGCAATTACTAAGTAGAGTTATAGAAGTATTTGATTAGAGTTGTAGAAGTATTTGATTAGAGTTATAGCAATTATTGATTAGAGTTATAAAAGTATTTGATTAGAGTTATAGAAGTATTTGATTAGAGTTATGATAATTACTAATTAGAGTTATAGAAGTATTTGATTAGAGTTATAGAAGTATTTGATTAGAGTTATAGCAATTACTAATTAGAGTTATAAGAGTATTTTATTAGAGTTATAACATGTGTTACATTTCCGTTATAGACTTATAGTTGTTTTTTTTTTGTGAGGGGGACTTCTAGTTGTATTTAGTTAGTTTGGACGAAAATATCTAAACTATAATATTTATTTTCCAATAAATACATTTCATCTCTGCAGGATATCATGAATAATGATTAAAAACATAATAGGATATCATGAAAAGCAATAAAAATATATGATAAGAGTTATAGGAGGACATACATCTGTTGCAGTTTTATGTATCTCCTCGTCAGAAGGCAAGCTATCTGGAATCTCAAAGCTAATTACCTTCTTGCAGTGAGAAATATCAGCCAAACACTTCCTTTGGATATCCTGGACTGAAGGTACTGAATTACATCGAAGACGCGAAGAGAGATGACTCTCCAAATCCAAAATCCCATTCCCAAAACTTCCAGAACCTAACTCATCATGAATACGTTTTTGGAATTTTTCATCTGTCCAAAATTGCACAAGGGGGGGATCTCTAGGTAACGCCTGAGATTTGAAAACTAACCTATGGAAGTATATAATTTCTAACATGATAACACAACCTCCAAGATTAGCCAAACTATCTACATGATATTTTCCAAATCCATTAGAAAGTTTCTCCAGCACATATGAGCACCAATCAAATTCTTTAATTTTACATACTTGAGAAACGGCTTTTAAAAGTTTCAAATCCACTTTATTGTTCGACGTAGGAGCAAGAAACCTACCCATAGCATAAAGGACAAACAAACTTTTAAATTCATCTCCACCCGCCTGCATCTCATTCGATCGAATCTTAGCAGCTACATCCTTCAAAGAAATTCCTTGTCTGTCATCAACAACATCAAACTTAAATCGAAACTCCCTTTTCAAGATATTATCGTATTCCTTAGATCCTCTACCAGTGGAAATCTCCTCAACCTCATAATCACCCATGGGAAGCAAAAAGACCTCATGCACATCAAACTTACTCACCACAAATTTATTCACCGCATCGATTCTAAATACCCAACTGCCAGGATTAAAAGACTTTATTAAAAAAGGGATCATGGTAGTAGGACTTTGAGTCAAATGCAAACTGCAAAGACCTCCAAAACCAATGTCATTCACATCTTGGACTTGTTGTGAAGATAAGTCCTTTATAAGCTTTACCAACTCATTCGGTCTACATTGAGTAGACAACTCTGATGGCTTTTTTTTCTGTTTCGGTACATGTGATGTACTATCCTTTTTAATAATTTGGCCCCTTTCTTATCAACCAAATCCATACTTTGACATGCACTACGCTTACCGTTCACATTACCAACCTCGACAATGTTCATATCTACATACACATACATAAACTAATCACACATTCATACAACCAGAATTGAATATTCAAAACATAAAATATCGATTATAGTGATACTCATATAATCATGTTTGCCACAGGTGTCCAAGTTAAGAGTAACACATAGATAAAACACAAATTAAACCATCACTAAAACATCATGACATTAAGTAACCCCCACGTGTATACATCAATTATCATTTGCGATTATGGCAACACTTGATTAGAGTTGTAGGATATAATAGTGAAGAAGTACACCAATACTTATTTAAAATTATAAGAAATACTATTTAGAGTACCGACAACAATTAATTAGAGTAGTAGGTAGTAGTATTTAAGAGTTAAGAGTTATAACAATGCTTGTTAAGAGTTATAGGATGTACAGATTAGAATTATGGCAATCCTCTTTAGAGTTATACGAATGAATAGTTAACTTTACAGAAATACCTATTAGAGTGATGCTAATACAAGTTTAAAAGTTATAATCAATTATCATTAAGATGATTGATAATTACAAGCTCCAGAGAGTATATACAGGAGGTAAAAAAAAGTCTCAAGCTCCAAACTGGTAAAAAATTATACAAACAATGGTGAAGTAATTAATGCTAAGAATGTCAATATTGAATACAACACTAAACAAATTCAACGTCTATGTCAAAGTTATGCTACCACCCATCAACAAGAGCTCCTCTTTCATCCTCTCTCTACATCGAACACAAAACACAAACCCCTGAAAATGCACACATCAACAAGGTGAACATTAACTATAATCTATAACTCTAAATAAGACGTACATACCAAATAATGCTATAACTATAATTATAACTCTTATGACTACTCAAAATACCCCTGTACCTCTAATTAGTAATTCGTGTAACTCTTATTAAATACTGCTACAACTCTAATTATAAGGTGAACATTAGTTTGCAAAATATAAAATTCATATAACGCTAATCAAGAGTGTCTATAACTATAATAATTATTTCATATATCTCTAACTATTCACTAACTCTAAGAAAGTGTTGCCATAATTGTAATTAGTAATGACATAACTATAATTGGAACTCTTATGACTAGTCAAATACTCATGTAACTCTAATTAGTAATTCATATAACTCTAATCAAATATTCCTATAACTCTAATTAGAACGTACATAACAAGAAATGACATAACTATAATTACATCTCTTATAACTCTAATTAGTAATTCCTATAACGCTTATTAAATACTACTACAACTCTAATTAGAAGGTGAACATTAGTTTGCAAAATATGAAATTCCTATAACTCTAATTAGTAATTCCTATAACTCTTATCAAATAAACCTATAACTCTAAATAAGACGTACATACCAAATAATGTTATAACTATAATTATAACTCTTATGACTACTCAAAATACCCCTATAACTCTAATTACTAATTCGTGTAACTCTTATCAAATACTACTATAATTCTAATTAGAAGGTGAACATTAGTTTGCAAAATATGAAATTGCTCCACACTTTGTCATTCCAGGATACCCTAGTCTTATTTTTTAAGTTGTCAAACAATTCCGCTGCATTGTCAACTTTGTTACATTTTGAATACATGGATAACAAGGAATTTGTAATAGAAAACATTAGAGCCAAAGCCAGTTGATCAGACATTTTATGAACAACCATACATTAAGGTAGATGGATTAGGTAAAATAAGTGGCATCATCCATGAAGTTGTCCTTGTTAACTATATTGTCTGTTGTAGTGTTACACACTGAGTCTGAACAAACATGCATTAGATACGGAATAAATGAGATTAGCTAGCTATTCCACAGCATATCCCACACAAATAAACACCTATAAGGCTGTACAGTTGATAATAAATTAACAATGGTCAAACAAAAACTACTATTTCCAAGTTTATACTTTAGAGTTTAGACTCACTTTCGATTTGTTCGCACGATTCATTGATACACGTTTGATATATTTAATACTATAATACTGTGATCTGACCAATTTTAGCGCTGAATATTTATCACTGTCCACGTACAAAATCATAGAACGACTATCAAGGAGATGTTCCCTTTGTAGAAGTAATAAAGAAGAAAGAGAAACAAAGCTTATGCAATATTTTCATACTTCATCATATTCATTAATCAAGAGGGGGAATGCCTTTAAATTGCCTTTAAATTGAACAACTATCCAATTCAACGAAATTAAATTCAAACTATATAACTAACCCCATCAAAATCAAGTTCTTGAAAAAAATTAGACGAATCTAACAAATTCCACTTGATCGACTATGTTTTTTTTCCAGGTGATAAATTAGAATCGAAATTAAGAATTCAAAAAAACAAATTTAATTCCATGAAATCTCTAATTTGTCTCGCATGCAAAAAAAATGATCAAATTTAATTCCTCGCATGCAGATAAGATTTTTCATGAAAATTTTAAGGATTTCTCGCATGCAGAGAGTAGAGGAGTTTGATGAAGAATCTATGAATTTTGTGCCGAAGAAATCATAATTAAACTAAATGTGAAGCTCTCGAAAATTAATCATACAGAAATCAAGTTCTCGAAAATTTTCGCATAACTAATATCAAGAAATCATAATCACAATTCTGAAAAAAATTCAAGAAGTAAACTAGAACGAAAAAAAAAACTTACCTTTCTCTCCCATACTGTCTGCAACAATTAAACTAAATCGCTGAACTAGTTGATTTTGGTGAATTGCAGAAGAAAATCGCTGAACAAATTGCAGAAAAAAACTTGAAACCGTCGAAGTAGTTGATTTTGGTGAATTGTAGAAGAAAATCGGCAGAAAAAAACTTGAAACCGTCGAAGTTGAGCAGGGAGAAGTATTTGCAGAAGAACCAAACTTGAGATTTGGAGAGAGGAGAGAGAGAGGATGAAAGAGGAGAGAGAAGAGAGATAGGAGAGAGAAGCGAGTTATGCGTGGGGTTGAACGTGTAATCCCTTTTTTTTATTTTTAATCAAGACCGTTAAATATAGCATGATCTAAGGGTTGGTATTTATTCTCACTTCTCATGTAAAACATCATTCTCACCTGAACTCAATTCTATATATATATATATATATATATATATATATATATATATATATATATATATATATATATATATATATATATTGAGTTCATATGAGAATGCATACTTACATAAGAAATGAGAATGAATTTTACATGCTATAATTCTTATGAATAAGTAATGCAACTCTAATGAAAAAGTAATGTAATTCTAAAAAAAACAAAGTGATGTAACTCCTACAAAAATAAATATTAGAAAAAAAAATTCAAATTTTTTTTTTGGACTTACAATTTTTTAAAAGAGTATAATTCTAATGAACAAGTGTTGTAACTCTGATCCAATCATGTGATTGAAATTCATTTTCATTTTTCATATAAGAAGCATTCTCATGTAATCTCGCATCCTATATACATATATTGATCTTGATCATGCAGGTCTCACACTAGTAGTAGAAACTAGCTGGCAAGGACGAGCACAAATTTCTTCGTCAACCTAATAACTACTACGGAAATACCCTGAAATCTACACACCTTTTCATATTGGTGGCAGTTTAGGTGAATCAATTGTCGCAAATCAATCATCCCCCTTTGCAAATAAGAAGTTGCAATCTCAACGACTCAACCACAAGGTCCCAATTAGCAGCAGCTAACTGTACTAACCAACTCACTTGTGGCTGGATCAAGGAACTCAAATACTAGAACTGAAACCACCACTGTTTAGGGCTAAGAAAATAGCGATTCGGTCACATCATTATTCTGCACTTGTTAACAGTAAAAGCTTTTCAATATCCTCCCCCCGGCAATATGGCTCGCCAAAAACATAAACACAGACTCAACACATTGGTTTAAATTATTTAAATAATGAATAAGCTAAATACATCAATAAGAGTCTACACAAGTTTAGATCAACACATGCATCCTTGCTTTTGATCAATGCCCTTCACCGATCACCAACCTCAAAACTCAGCCTTGAGCTGCTATGTCACTGAAAGTTCACCAAAGAGAAAAATCATCTTTGTTAAAATCATACTATCAAATTCATTTTAGAATAGTGCGCACATAATACTTCAACACATGCCAATTTACCTACATATGATAGCATGTAAACTTAGCACATAATAACAAGGATAAGACGGATTAGGATAGATACAACATTTTCTAAACTAAAGGTACATTGTTCATATGCTTTAGATTAATTTCTCAGAAAACTAACCCCATCAATCCCAAATATGACCAATATGCTTGAAAATGTCTCAACTATTGATTATCTCATAGCAATCCCAACTTTGGGAGTTCTCTTAACAAAAAGCATTACACCTTAATTAACCTGCTAAATCAGTTACCTATGACACGTGACATTCTTCCATAAGCCATTAAATTAAGCCAATGGAGGACTTTAAAGTATCATAATCAAACAGTTTAGAGTAACAAACAAAGTTCAAAAGAGAACTCTGAAGTTTCAGACCGTTCTAAGATAATCAAAAGTTGAGACTTCCAAAGCAAACTAGTCATAGTAGGGACTTTCAGTCACCCTTTTTCCTAATTTTATTAATTTATAGTCCCATGGGTCATCTTTTATTTGCAAGTACAACAATTTTGCATTGAAGACCTCCAAAACATACAAACAACATTTCTACAGTTGTTTTTAAGAATAACAACTTGGAGTTCAGATAAAATGAACACAAGGAAACTCAATATTGTAACGAATAATCATGGTTGGCTATTTCAGTTCAAATAGGCCTATAGTTAGCTATAGCATTCTGCCTAAACTCATAATAGAGCTGACACTCCTTACCCACCTATCTCACTGTATTAACATCCTTGCAAACATTCATGCCAGGTGAGAGTATGACGTATATTCTAACCATCTACAAGACTTGAGAAGCAAAGTGAGAACTTCCCGTTCCGTATACACAATTAATTTTAAAATATCACACATTAGATTATCCAGACAAGTTGTCATTTCTAATCATCTGATTCCGATAAATGGCCTGTGGCTATAAACAATAGGCAACAAAGAGCTAGACAAATGAACTGAACACACTAGCAGCCTGAGTTATACAAATTAACCATCACACCTACTAGTCTACTGGGACTCTGGGAGTCAGACGAAATATAACTAGCCAAACATTCTTTGTACTTCTCCAAGGTACAACAAATTCTTCCAAATAGGGATGGCAATGGATCCTGGACCCGCTCCAGATCCGTGGATCCAGATCTGTCATATAGGATCTGGATCTTACAAATTATGGATCCACCGAGCCTGGGTCGGATCCGGATCCAGGGCATGGCAGGTTGGATGTAGATCTCATTTTTGAGATCCAGGCCGTGGATCCGTTATTTTGATTTGACATATATCAACATATATATAGCTAAGTAATAATGTATTATTATGATGATCAAAATAGCCTCGTTTATGTTATTGTGTTGTAAAATGAACTAAGTGATTTATAATTATATTTACAATAATAACTTTTTAGGTATTTTATTTTTTTTCTCTAGTTCATGTGGATGCAATTCCAGATCCATGGATACACGGACCCAATGGATACACAAACCCAATGGATGTGGATCTGACTTTTTGAATCCAGCGGATGTGATGGATCCACTAGGATCCGATCCATTGCCATCCCTATCCCCAGGACAACGCTAATTATAAGTACTAAAGAGATAAAACCTAGATAAAAAGGAGAAAAACAAAAACATACTCTTCCTGGTACGAACGGTATCAAGGCATGAAAATCTCAATTACAAGCTAGCTTATAAGTATGTTTTTGGCACAGTTTTTGAGAAGGCTTAATGGGCAAGCTCGTTTAATTCAAATTCAGCGACCTACCTGCTTCAGATAGCAGTTTAGTAGCTTACTCACTTACCTCAAAGAGAAGTTAGCATATGCCTGGGAGAAGGCAGCTACCTTTCCTAATATGTGAAGATATGCTAGTTTCAATTCAGTCCCCTAGTTGTTTCTTTCCCCTCTAAATGAAGCCTCGCCAACACCTCTGCATTGTCGTTGGCTTTTCTTTAATAGTATCCACACCTTTCATTGAGAAGGTTAACCATCTTGTCAATCATTTTCTCAGTGAGAGCAGCCAAACGAGCCTTCGATCAGAATCCCCCATTGAAAGTCATCCGTACTTCAATAAAATCAATTTGAAAGAAATCAATGTTTCAACGCGGGAGAGGAGGGGGGGGGGGGGGGGGGGGGAGGTCCATTGCAGTATGTCACAATTACGTAACAATTAAAACCATAAGAACATATATTTTTGTGGCATTCTAAGACGAGGTTTTGGCGAAAAGTCAGCTACTAACATTTCCTACCATTAGACTGAATAACAACAGAGTGACAAAGTTCAAATTTACATCCCATGATCCAAATTCTCAACATCTTACAGAACACCCTTGCATTTCTTACCTTTGTCGCTATATAGGGCATTTCTCACATTCTTTTGTTCTACACATGAAGATTGCAGAAATGCACATAGAACCATTTTTAAGTAAAGTTAAGCTCTAATATTGTATGTGTGGGAACAAAAATTCTTCTTTGAATATCTTTACAATGGAAATATGACCAAATCACCAAACCCTAACAATCCTTCACAAAATAAAGCTAACCAATCCACCAAACAATTGTTTCTTACCTAAACAAGATTGGTGCCCTTGATCGCGAAAACATTCACCTCGTAGAGATATGAGCAAGCCATCATAACATCAACTTCATTGCAATATTCCCCCTCACACCAAACTCCAATCTCAAATAAGATATGTGGTCCAAAACTTAGTATGAAAATCGAATTCACATGTTAACCCTCAATTCTAATCAAAATCCTATATCCTTAATCCAATGACTAGCCAAATCTGATTTTGGCACGTAATTATGATTTCTTTTTGAGACCAATGTGGTTTTTCCCTAATCTTGAAGTAAGGGCTTTACATGTTCGCTTTATTTTCTAACATCGAACCTTCAGTTACTCAAACTCTAAAATTACGTGCTAAACGTTCAAAGTTTACTTTTTACTTTCCAAACTCTCTTTTATTTTTTTTGCTGTCACTTTTTCATTTTAGTGTCACAATAAGTTATATTGGTTTTTTAAACTGATTTATATATTTTTTTACCTCCACTTTCCAGCATTAATTTATGGGGCTCTTTTCACCATATTAAAAAAAAAGGCCGAAACATTATAACAAAATTGTTTAGGCTCTTTTAAGTCAAACGTTATAACAGAATTCTTTTTCCAAAAATAAAAAGGTGTGCCTCGCCTACGGGATGTGTGTGCCTTGCGCCTTTAGACTAAGCCGGCAACCAATACTACTTATGTCACATCATTCAGACAGCCTATGCTAACAATAGGCACTAGCAAACTGCACTACGATGGTACTAACAAACTCCACATGCCTCCTTCCTAAAGACACCTCGGAAACAAACTATTATTATAGCGACTAGTATCTTAAATTCTAATAAACCTCCATTTTTTGTAAACGCCCTTGATTACCTTCATCAATAACTGCCCTAAGCCCCTAAACCATACACTCTCTTTAAGATAATAAATGATAGTTTCTTGATGATAAGTCTACGAATACACCTTAAATGTGACCTACAACCTATTTTTGAAATTCAATCCTCCTTTGTATTGGTTTTCTTGACAGAAAAATACACACTACAGATTATATGTTCTTGAGTTATTGTGAAGTACTTAAAAATATTATTGATAGTAATGCTTAAGCACCACTCATATTCTTGTTTTTAAGGTAAATTCAAAATCTCATATCCTACTCTCCACAAATATATTGCAAATGTTGATGTTCCATTAAACAAAAGCACGCTATTTAAACCATTTAAAAGGCACCGTGAATACGTACACATTCTACAAGAAACATAATTCAAACACCACTAGTATTAATTAGAAGAGAACAAAAAACATGCACGAACAAAGAATACCTACCATAATACACACCGTCTCACACACACACACACGAACACATCACAGGCAAACACACACATCACATCACATCACATCACATCACATCACATCACATCACATCACACACGAGCGCCCCCGCACACACACACCATAATATTAGTCAATAGAAGAAAAAGAAGTAAGATGATATATGTTGAAATGAACATATGTATAGATCACAAAGAATACCTAACGCAGGCAACAAGCCGAGCAAAGCCTTTCCCTTTCCTTCCATTCATGGACCATGGCATTCAATGGAGTTAGACGAACTAATTACAAAGTGTTGTAGCATGAACATTCAGCTCAACTGACTGAAATACAAAATGCATTAGGATTTAAAGAGATAAAAAAAATAACACAAGTTGAAATGAAGAGTTGAGAAGAAGATAGAGATTATACAAATATACATAAGGGATCGTTCAAATTCCGTACTACAAAGAATGATGAAACTCATTGGAATTTTCTTTGAGGTATTTGTTGAATATAAAATTTTAAACAATCTAACTACATAAAGATAGTCTAACTTGAGATGAGAAACATCAAGCAAAAAGATTGTCAACAGGGACCTCAACTAACGCACTTTCCAATATAACAATCCCCCTTCTCTACTAGTGTGTACTTAATTTTTAAAAAGCGCGCCTAGGCGCCAGACGAGTGGAGGCGTGAGCCAAAACGCCCTCCTAAAAACCAGTCGCAACGGGAGGCGCATGAAGGCGTAGGCCTCAAGAACTTTTTGAGACGCGCAAGTCGCCCGCCTATCGAAGACAAGGCGAGGGAAAAAGGAATTCTGAACATAAATCATTAAGAAACACTCTTACCTAGTCTTTATCATGCAAATTCGAACAAAAGCCAGCAATTAATGCATGAATTTACTTCATTTGAACTCCCAAATTGAAATCCCTAATTATATTAAAGCTCTAATTCGTGAATTGGGAAGGAAACCACCAAATTGGTGGTTATGGATGAGACAGAAGTGGCCAGTGGCAAGTCTCCGGTGACAAGTATCTCTTTCTTCGATCTTCACGTTCAGGTAATGTGAGGTGGTGTTCACGTGGCTGACAAAACACACTAACACCTTCTTTATATAGCTAGTCACGTTACCCCACCCCCCTAATTCTTTTAATAATAAAACCTTCTTTTTTAATGCTTATATTTGGTCCATTTCACCATAAACTTTAATACCAAAAATAAAATAGAATAAGAATAAGATGTACGAAACTATGTTTGCTTTTCTTTCTACCTTTTTCTTTTGTTGGTTTAAATTTTAACTTGGTACTTTTGGACTTTTGCGGTTCCGTGATGAACTATGCTTCCTTAAGTCTTTTTATGCATTTTAAATATAATTATTGCGTTGTTTATAACTAAAAAATTGTTATATAATTGATTTTTAAGGATTTTGGCATCAAAGGTGCATCTTGATTACGATATGCATGCAGCTTCGCCTTGCGCCTCGGTGCGCCTTGTGCCTTTTGAAACTAAGGTTGTGTATATGTGAGTTGTGGTCTCATGCACATGGGGTGGCCAATGACGGTATATGGTAGTTTCAATAGTATACGGTGGCTTTGATGGTAGTTCAGTTTCTAGGAATCTTCGAGTTACAAGGTGAATTCTAATGGTATATGTGCCGGTGATGATGGGAGCTTTTTCAAAGATCTTGAGCTATCATGGTAATTTTAGTTTTATAGTGATGCGGCTTATATTGTTTAAGTTGTTGATTTGATGATAGAGTTTTTTGTTTGCAACACACCCCTTGGCCCCTCCACACCACCAAAAGAAAAGAAAAGAAAAGGACTATTCACATGTCAATGTGACTTGCCATAGCCCTGTAAGGTCACAAGTGCCCAGAGTAGATCGTTCAGCACAGTGTTACCTAATTCCCTAATTCCCCCGCGAATCGCGAATTGAGAAAAGCGAATTATGGTCGGTTTTGGTTCATTTTTGGATCATTTTGGGCGAATTGGCGAATTCAAAAGGCGAATTAGATAGCGAATTAGGTAACACTGGTTCAGCACCTGCGGAAGAGAAGCACACAGAAAAATCAGGTCAACATAGGTGCACTGAGCACTAGTTTGATATTCTCAATATCATGCATCTCCAGGAAGCCTTAACAAACTAGTTAGTGCAAGCCTGGTTAAAAATAAATAGTCATATATCCTAGGAAAAATTCACATGAATAATCCGAACTATGAGCGATCTTCCAATAATAATCCCAACTATGGATTATTATAGTATAATCTAAACTAATTGCAACTCTTCCAATTTTGATCCCACTTGACCTGCAACCTGTTAATCAAGTTAATCAAATGATTAAACTTAAGTTTTTTTTATTATTATATTTAACAAATTTAATTTAGTAAAAATTAAAAATCAGAAATTAAAAAATAAAAACAAAAATCAGAAAAAAAAGATCAAAATCTAATTAAACCCCAACCCTCTCTCCCCCTCACTCTTTCTCCTCACCGTCTCTCTCTTCCCCCAACCACCTCCGCCACCACCACCAAACCGGCAGTCCTCCCCACTCTCTCTCCTCCCTCGCGTCACCACCGGCACCACCACAGACCTCCTCTCTTCTTCTTCTTTTTTTCTGGATGGGTTTGAATGGGTTTTGGGGTTGGGGTTCGAATGGGTTTTTGAATGGGTTCGACGGTGGGCGGGATCGGGGTTCGAATGGGTTCGACGGTGGGCGGGGTGGGGGTGCGATTTGACGGGATGAGGTGGCGGTTTGTGGGTTCGATGCGGGTGGTGGTGGTTTGAAGGTGGAGGTGGTGCAATTTGAATGGGTGGGTTGTTTGGGGTTGATTTGGGTCGATTAGAGGTGGTGGTTCAAAATCGCCGGGAAACCGCTACCCAAAAACCCCACTCAGAACCCCTGCTTTTTTTTCGCAACCCTCTCTCTCACCCCTCTGCTTTCGTTCAGCCACCACAGCACCACCACCCTACACCGACGTCCATCACCACTACCACCTGTGATGCCGCCTGCTTCTGTGCTAACCAACAACCACCGCACCGCCAACCAAGTCGTGTTCCTTCTCCGTCGCTCAGCCTCCTCTCTCTCTCTCGCCCAGTTCTTTCTCTCTCCTCTGCTTGGCCTGCGCTACCCGCGTGCACCGCCGACCCATCGCCGTGGCGCCACCCTCGCCTCGCCTTCTGTCGCCGGAGCTCCGAATCCTCCGCCACTGTCCTGCTCCTGTGGTATGAAGCAGAGGTATGTTAAAACATACCTCTACCCTTTATATACTTAATCCTTAGTTTGATGGTGGCTAGGGGGTTCGAAGGGTGTGGCGGTGCGGGTGGTGTCGGTGTGTGGTTCTGGTGGTGTCGGTGTGTGGTGGTGCTGGTGGTGTCGGTGTGTGGTGCTGTGGTGGTGCTGTAGTGGTGGTGTTGGTGCGTGGGGTTGGTGTGTGATGCTGGTGCGGTGGTGGTGCTGGTGCGTGGTGCAGTGGTGTTGGTTGGGGGTGGAGCCGTGGTGTGGTGGTGGTGGACTGGTGATGATGATTTATGATTGATGATGATGATTTATGATGATTGAATAATTAGATAAAAAGAAAAGAAAAAAAAGGAAAATGAATTTAACCTGTTATAACAAGTTACAATAGGTAAATGGAGTGATATGGGAAGGTAAATGCTTTAGTTAGGATTATACTAGAATAACTCATAGTTAGGATTATTATTGGAAGATGCTCAATAGTTAGGATTATTCATGTGAATTTTTCCTATATCCTATGAAGTTATTTTTCTCATGTATAGCATTTCCTAGAAAGTGCAAAACTTAGTTTGGTTGATCATAGGAAGTAAGATTTCCCACAGAAAGTTCCACATGGTTGTGGGGGTGGGGGTTGGGGGGTTAGGTTATAACTTCCTCTATTTTGTGGCGAATTGATCTTCCCTGGTGGAGCAAATTCCCATGTTTTTGTAAGCCAGAAATTCTACATTCTTTCACTTCCTAACAATCTCAAAAGGCACTAAATATCAATATCAATAAGTTCAGATCCAAGTAAAAGTAACTAATTCGCAAAATCATATGAAGGCCCCAAAAGGAATAGTAAAACAAAGTAACAGAGGTGTTACAGAGAGAAAGTCTAATACCCAAGATTGATAATGCCGTTGATGGGATCAATAAACTGCGGCTGGTGTTGCGATTGCTGCTGGTGGCTCGGTGATGGTAGGGGCAACATCTCCATCTGCTGCTGCGGCTGCAAACTCATAGCAGTAGCAGTAGCAGTAGCAGTAACAGCAGCAGCAGGCGCGGTAACGGCAGCAGAACTAGGAGGCCCTCTGGCCTCGACGAGCCTCCAAAGATACCATGAAGCCACAGACCTATAAGGACGCCATTTCTCACAAAGCTGGTCCATCTGTGAAGGCCTAGGCAACTCCTCTAACCCATACAAAAACTGAACCGCCTTCCTTACCGATAAATCATTAACAGGCAGCACATCTGGTCTATGCAATGAGAAAATCATGAACATATGAACAGACCATGACCCAATACCATTCACCATAGTAAGCATAGTAAACAAGGACTTATCATCCATGTTAATAATCGCTGAATCCGACAATATTCCATTCTGATATTTTCTGGCAAGATCGTGAAGATAACTGGTTTTACGTCCCGAAACCCCGATTTGTCGGAGCTGTTGAGGCGTCAACGCTAAAACGGTATTAGGGACAACACCGGATTCACCATCACAAAGCGAGACGAAACGGGAGTAGATTGAACTTCCGGCCTTGTAAGCAAGCTGTTGATATAAAATGCTCTTAGCAAGGGCAAGAAACGGGGTTTGAAAGGAATCGAAAGTCGGGGGTTGGTGGAGGTCGATGAGTTTAGCAAGGTTAGGATCCGTGGCTCGAAGATGTTTTAGGGCAATCTCAATTTCGCCCTCTGAAGAGAGAGAACGAGGGTGGGTTACTGCTACTAATCGAGGTCGAGGGATAATTTTGCTGCTGCCTTCTGAGTTTTCCGGTGATAGCTTACGGAGTTTGCGCGGACGAGAGGGAAGTTTCGCCGGCGCCCGGAGATTCACTGCTTCTGTAGTCGTCATTGTTGGCGGGGAGGTGGAGGAAAGGGATGCGGTGTTGGTGTTGTTCTTTTGATGGATTTGGGAGGTCATTGGTAATTCAGTGGCGGCACCTTCACTGGATGGAGTTGCCGAGAAAGAGAAAGGAGTGGAGGGAGAAGCGGTATTCATAGGAATTAGGAATTAGGAATTAGGAATTAGGATTTAGGATTTAGGATTTAGGATTTAGGGATTTAGGGATTTAGGGATTTAGGGATTTAGGGATTAGGAATTAGGAATTAGGAAGCGCTTAATTATGGGTTTGTCGCTTGGGTTTATTGTTTCCGTAGGGATAACTCATTGGAGACAGAGACATCATAGATGTCTCATCAACGCTAGTTTGTTTTAAATCAACACTAGCTCTTGGATAGGTATGATCCGATAATGCATGACAATTTTACATATATAAACCCATGTTTTTTATTTTCAATTTATTTCAAGTCAATTCATTTTAGTTTAGTTTAGTTTAGTTTAATTTAATTCATTTTTATTTAGTTCAATTCAGTTTACATGACTTCGTTTCAATTCAATTATTTATTATTATTGTTCATATTATTAATTATTAGGAAAAATTCCTCAGATACCCCTAAAATTTGGCGTAATTCCCAAATTACCCTCACATTTGGGGAATTTCTCAAATACCCTGAGGTTTGTATTTGTGCTCAAAATACCCTTACTCTTGTTGGAACCCTAATGCCGTTAACTTTTTCTCTCTTTCTCTTCAGTTTTCTCTCTTTCCTCCCACCATTCTCCACTGATGATCCTCCAAACTTTCTCTCTCCTCCCACCATCATCCATTTATGACATTCTAAACCTCGGAATTTCCTCGATCTCCTCCTACCATCCTCCATTATTAATTTTCTTGAAATTTCGAGTAGTTTGTTAAATTAACAAAATCAAATCAAATTTAGTTTGTTAAATTAATTCAAAAATCATCTTCCCTCGCAGCTCTCTTTTCTCCTCCCTCTGCTTCCATTTTCGCTGACCATTGAGCTCGCCAGAGATTCTTCCTCTTCCGCGTCCCTTTGGTGTCGCTGCTCTCTCCTCTTCTCTCACCGTTGCTGCAGCCCCCGCCGGAGCTGCGTGTGCTACTCGGTTTCCCCATCCTCTGTGTAACATCCGATAATTCTCTCTTTTCAGAAATACCTTTTTAATATAAAACTCAGAGAATTACCAAAGCATTATCGCCCGTGTGATAACGTATCGGCTTATTCAAAATTTTACAGCAGAAAACATCTAACTAAACTTCATACTTTATTATCATAAATAAGTACCTTGAAATCAAACACTCTAAGTACGTCTACTCAAACAAACTTATTGAAGTACTTTCCTACTAATGCATAAAATAAGATATACTAGCTTACACAAGCTCTCCATTCCCACATTCTCAATGATGCAACATCTGCAAACATGTAAATGTCAATGCTTTAAAGAATCTACTCAGCAAAATGGATCATCACAGGATCAATCAGGCAAAGCCATGATCAACAATCACAAACAAAGCACGTAATCAGCAAAGCTGAGTACTACATACTAATACATAAGCATCCCTAACATGATACTAATAAATAACATGCAGAGATAAATAATATTATAACAATATAACATTCTGCAGACAGCTTGTAACACCCCAAAACTTTGGTTCTAAAACTTTATAAAACATTCACTTTTCATTAAAATATATGACCAAACCTTTAGGTTGTTACCGCCGCATCTATTGTTAAAAATAAATGCAAGGCTAATTATTAAGAATAAAAATTTAACTCACAAAGCAAAGTATCAAAATAAACCAAACTAAGTTGTCTAATTTAAACCAAACCAAAACTAACAATCTCAAATGACAGTACTGTAATGTTTATTAAACTAGGTGAACTTAAAAACTATAGGTTCACTCATTCCTGCAACGTAGTCTCTTTTACCAACCTGCACAATATAAATATGAAGAGAACAAAGGAAAACAAAAACACAAAAATTAGCGAAAGCTAAGTAATTACAACTCCATCCCGTAAAATAATAATAATAGTTATATTTTAAAAATAATTTTTATAGCATAATACAGACAAATATAACGTAATACAGACAAGTATAACATAATACAGACAAGTATATAATATGATTAACCATTTCAATTATTCAAGTTTATATGAGTCATACACAACAATTTAATTTTTTTAGAGGGGAATTGAACGTCAGTAGGCCGGGACTAATCCCAGTAACTACCTACTTCAATTTTATATGATTAACATTCTTCAGACAATTTTTACTGAATTAAACTTTAAACATCTTTTTATTACTTTAATGGAATAGTTATCAGACTTGAGTTGTCTTATCTACTAATGCCTTCACTAAGAAGACGAAATACGAGCGCGACTCCGTATTCCAGAATGACCTGCATGTGATATCGAGGAACCTTTTGAAAAATAATAGGGATGGTGATCAATCCATCTCCCAGGAAAAGCCATGGACTACCACCATTTACCCCAACTCCTAATGTCCATGTAATACTCCGTATTTTTGGAGTTAATTCTTTATAATTAAGAAAAAAAAGAATATAGTTAAAAGATATTTTAGTATTATTTACAAAGAATAATGATAATTGGAATAATAATAATGGGTCGGTTTAGTTAATTTCAGAATTTTAAAAGAGTAAACCGAGTTTAGTTAGACCTAATTATGCCACATTATAAATAGAGGAAATAGAATTAAAAAATCAGAAAAAAAAACCTAACACTCTCTCTCTCTCCCTCAGCCGTTTTTTTCATTCTCCCTCTCCTTCAGTCGTTTTTCCCTTCTCTCTCAAACTCTCTCTCAGATTTTCTCTCTCCCTCCCTCTCTTTCACCGTTTCTTTCACTTTGGTTGCGTCGAAGCATCGATGCGCGCGCTTGTGCGAGTCGTGTTCGAGCGCTTTGTACGGGTGATTGGTGACGAGGACTTTGTGCGGAGTTTTGTGGTTCAAGTGCTGCGACGAGGTCGCGCTCCAAGGGTTTGTGCGAGCGACGAGGGTCGTGTTTGTAATACCCCAAATTTTCAAAGATTATTTTATTATTAATTATTAAGATTTAACATTATTTTCGCTTAAAAATTATTTTGTGATAATGAGATTTCATTTGTCAACTGCGTTTATTAAAATAATAATTTAATTTAGTTTGATTTATTTTAACAAGTTTCAACTAAACAATTTACTTATTATTCATTTCATTATCAAACTCTTTAAATTGATTTATGGATACATTGGTTCATTGTCCATCCACATTGGTAATCCAAGCCCAACCATTAGTCCATAGTTCAAGTCCATGTGTCTTTTACCAAAAAGAAAAGTTAAAACAAAAAAAAAAAAAAAAAAAAAAGGAGAGTGAAAATCAGCTTCTTTCACGTCTCCCTCCCTCCTTCCTCTTCTTCAAAAAAAAAATCAGCAGTAAAAGAATTAAATTAGTTCAGCAACTTGCAATACTTGTCAGTAAAAATTTAATCTTCCCAACTAATATCAGATTATAGGGGAGGTAAACATTGAAGAAGCTACAACACCATAGCTTCACCTCCCTACACCATAGCCTCCATTAATGGGGACCTAACCAAGCTTGAAAATTTCTGACCAAATCCCTCTATAAATAGTGACTTCAACCTCATCAGATTCCTCAAGCAAAAACCACTTCAAAGGTTTGCTTCATTCTCTCTCTCCCTCTTTAATTTCTGAAATTCTGATTTTTAGAGATAAAACAAAAATAAAATTTCAAAACCACCATTACCACCAACCCAGAACCGCCGGAAAAACTTCGAACCACCGAACAAAAATCGCCCCACTTCCGCGCCCAGCCAAGCCCGCCCCTCGCGACCCAACTCCGCGCCCAGCCTCCCTTCTGCCGCGACCCCATTCGCGACCCTCGCCCCTCTGTCGCGACATTCTGTCGCACAGCCCCTCGACCCCGCCTGCTTTCCCTCGCCTGAACTCCGCCGGAAATCGCCGGCCAAAAGTCACCCCAAACTCCTCTTCGTACCCCTCCTGTCGCCTCCCCTGTCCTTCCCCTCTCCTTCGTTCCTTTTCCTTCCTTTCTGTTTTTGAAACTGATTCAAAGAATCAGTAAAAGAGGACCCCCTTCCCTTTTTAATGAGTTTTGTTATTTTACCCTTATTTTAAAAAGCTAAAACTTATAAACTCCCTAAACTAGCTACATTAATTAATTAGTGTATTTTATAAATCTTTTACAAACTTGATAATGTTTTCTGATTTTCTAAATTAAAACAAGGAGTAACATAAAGTTATTCTTCTATGTTTAAAATAGTTGTTTAAGTTAATAAAATTAAGATTGAAGTAATTTTATGAATACTTAAAATGTTTCATATATAGTGTGAAAACTATAAAACTTTATAAACTCTCTTAAGTTCATTAAGAATTTCTTTAAAAGTTTTGAATTATTTAAATTGTTTATTTTAAAAAAAGGGGTTATTTAGGAACTAACTTAAATCTCGTTAATATTGTAGACTCCGATTTCGTAGACAAGGACTATCAAGAGCGCTAACACGTTCGTGAACTTAGCTTTGGGCACGCGTCACGAGGTAATCTCCGATGTCCATCTAAACATAGATCCCGCTAGTATTAAAATGAATTGGTTACGTGATTATTATGTGCTTATAAAATTTATAATTATGGACTATAATTATGGACTCGAATAACAAGTGGACAACGACTCTGGATTCTGATTATGATTTATGAATAACGACGATGGACGATGTACGATATGACAATGAGGTTACTATAACGTTATTAAAAAAATCGGTTAATGTTATTTAATAATGATATGATTATTATTATATTATTATTGTTATTATTATTATTATTATTATGATTATTATTATATTATTATCACTTTATTCATGAATATTATTATCGTTATTAACTTTGTACTTTATGGAAGTTAGAATTGATAAGAAATTGTGATAACAAAATGATTATGAATCTGAGACGATAAATGAACTCAAGTGATTGTTAATATGAAATAAGTTATTGAAATTTCTATGAATGAATTGAGATTATGATGGATTGAATATGTTCACACTGGATTGAACAAGATGACGTAATTGAACAAGATGACTTGATTGAACAAGATGACGTAATTGAATAAGATGCCGTAATTGGATAAGATGACGTAAATGTATATGTGAATTATGTGATGACGTGAATTAAAAGATGTTAATCACGTAAAGTGAAATATCGGAGGGAAATGATGAACAGGTTACCCTGTATGAGTGGTTCAGCGGCCCCTACAGGTTATCTGGTTACTATGCTGATTACTCTGTTACTGTCTTCCTTCTATCTTGATGTGATCCAAGTAGAAGGGGTGTGCACACTAGGGACTCTGTTATGGCCAATATGATTTTTCGTAGGTGGTTACAGGGGGTTTCCCCGGCCTACAAGTAGGTGGTTACAGGGGGTTTCCCCGGCCTACTATGTTGAAGTAAGTGGTTACAGGGGGTTTCCCCGGCTTACTGGCGTTCTCTTTCCTCTCCATGAATAATTGGGATAATTGAATTAATGAAATGATTATTCAGTGTATATATATGTGTATATGTGTTATGACTTTCAAAACTATTGATATACTATTTTACAAAGTATTTTCAACTTAAGTATTTTACGGGATGGAGTTGGAATTACTCAGTTTATCTGATTTTTGGGAGCTTGTCTCTCTTGCCTCTTTTCAATGTATTTGTGCAGGTGGGTGATCGATCGGGGGAACAAAAGGGAGATCATTTAGAGTTGTCATCCACTTAGCATATGATTAGCTTCCGCTGGAACTCTGAAACTTTTAATTAATTAGTGATGTCTAATAAACAATTTACTTAGTTGTTTTGATTAATGAATTTAAGTTGGTGTGTTGTAACTTAGCCTTGCAATTGTTTCCAAGGAGATAATTGCGGCGGTAACACCTCCCCGTCGGATCGAACCCTCGTGGATCCGTTTTCCCCCGAAAACCCGAGTTTATTCGAATGGAAAAAGGGTTCGGGTCGGCGGGGGTGTTACAGTAATGGTATCCGAGCCGAGTTAGATTAACTAGGGAAAGATTAAAATTGTTAATATAAACATTAAGGAAATGAATCAAATAAGTTTAAACTTAAAAATTTGATTAAGAAGTCAAGATAATAGAATATTTAGGAGAAATGAATTAGGATTAAAATAAGGTTTAAGGGTTTAGTATGGGTACGAATGAGTTATGTGTGCATGTATGAAAGTACTCGTTAAAGGTACTTATTAATTGTTTATATTTTATTAGATGGCCAGGACTCGCATGACTGCCAGGAAATGCACCAGAACCCCTCTTCAAGGACCTTACCTTCTAAGAATGAGGGTAGGAGAGTCTATTTCAGCCTACATCTATAGGTTGCGTCTGACCATGAAGTGTTATCACCTCAATGAAGGTCATGGAAATTCAGATTACCTCACGACACCTAGACAAGCCGATGTCTTAATTCACACTCTCCCCAATGATGGCCCCTATGCTGAAATCAAGAGTGAATACTCCGATATACTGAAAAATGGAAGGCCAAACTATGAAAGATACACGTGGAAAGGGAAGTGGTATCTCACTTTGAGTTACCTGGAGAAAAGGATGCTCGATGCCAGAGCCAAATGGCTTAATTACTACCTAACCTCCGATGATGATGAACCCAACTATAGTGATAATGAAGTAATAGAAAGAAGCCCTACCCCACCCGTTGAAAACCATGGAGAAAATGAAAATGAAGATGATGATGAAGACCCGTCCGAGGATGAAGAGTAAAACCTTCAACCTTAGCTAGTCGTAACCACTAGGAATCTAAATAACCTGTAGTAGACTTATTAACGTTAATGTTAACTTATTTGTTTTATGATGCTAGTATTTCTAGTTATGAAAACTAAGCTGACTCTTATGTGATGAAATGTGCATGAGTAATGAAATGACGAAATTTTAGTATATGAACCGAGTATGAAGGGTGGAAATGAGTTGAATGACTCTTGATTATATATTATATGTGAAATAGCCCTTGTTTAAAGATCAATGTGAATGGTGGAAACACCAATGTGAATAATGCAGGTAGCTTATGCAATACGTTTATTCACGATCTAGAGGAAGACGTCAAGAAAACCAAATGGCTGAAACTCCAGAACAAGTTGCAGCACGACTTAGGACCTCGAGCAATTAGCTCAAAACTTGGTTAGTTCTTCAAAACCAGCTCAACAATAACCACCATGGGGATGATCCACAAGCCGCAATGGCGAAAAAGATTTCCTCTCTGAAACCACCAACCTTTGTTGGTAGAGAAGACCCATTACTTCTCGAAAATTGGATAAGAGACTTCGAAAAGATTTTCACGGCCACGGGTACGCCTGAGGCCCAGAAAGTTGACCAAGCGACCTTTTATTTGCACGAGGATGCTGATACGTGGTGGGAAAGTGTAGGACCAGTTGTTAAAGCTCAAGAGAACTTTAACTGGGAAGCATTTAAGATAGCGATTAAGGCTCGATTCTTCCCCGAGCACATCCGTAGGCAGAAGTACAATGAGTTTAGTAGATTCAATCAGAGTTATAACATGAGTGTGCAAGAGTACGCTCAGAAATTTAATGAGTACTCGCTTTGTCTGTCCGATGTAGTTCCTGATGAGGGAACTAAAGCTCAAAAGTTTGAGGACGGACTTAAGTTCGATCTTCAGACTCGTATGGGAGGTAGTACCTCAACTACTTTCGCGGAGGCATATGCTAAGGCCTCAAACTTAGAGAGAATTCTGCAGCGTGAAAGAGAAGTGCTAAGTAGGCATAAGAGAAAGGAACCTGCGAGCAACAGCAACAGCCAAGGGTACGATAAAAGGCCCAACAACAACAACAACAATAGTGGACGCTACAACAACCGCAACACTCAGAATTATGGACAACAGGCCCCGCAAGGAAATAGGATCCAAAGGAACTTTGTTTGCAGGAAGTGTAACAAGAACCATCCAGGGTTCACTTGTCAGGGTGAGAAAATCAAATGCTTCGAATGTGGAGAAGTAGGTCACAAATCATTTAACTGTCCCAAGAGGCAAGCTCAGAATGGACCAAATGCAACCAAAAGTAACACTGGCAACATTGGAAGTGGAAACAGGATTCAACACTTTAATAACAACCGCCCCAATGGAGGAATGCTGCCCAGAACAGAAACCAGGACAACCGCCCTTTGGAAGTGGAAATGGAAATTTTGGAAGGAATGACAATAGAGGCTACACCAGTGGACGAATCAATGTCATGAGCCGAGTCGAAGCTGACACCAATGCCAATGTTGTGACTGGTACTTTTCTCGTGAACTCAAACCCTGCTTATGTACTCTTTGATTCAGGAGCGTCTCATTCTTTTATTTCTAGTACTTTTGTTGATAAGTATCCCCTCGAGTCTACCCAGCCCTGTCAAGCCAATATAGTCATGCCCACAGGTGAAACTGTTTCTTGTAAATCTCTCTTCCAAAATATCCCTGTAGTCATAGCTGATAATGAATTACCGGCCGATCTTATTCTTTTTGACCTAAAAGACTTTCACGTTATCTTGGGAATGGATTGGTTAGCTAAGTATAAAGCCAAAATCGAGTGTCATAACCAGAAAATATCTCTTAGAGGACCAAAAGGAAATAGGATATCTTATAAAGGCATAACTTCCAGCCTGCTGTTAAAATAATCTCTGCCCTGAACCTTCAAACCTACTTAGAAAAGGCTACCCAGTCTACCTATGCCAAGTAAGGGACGCAAGCATGGAAAATGAGGAGTTGACTCAAATCCCGGTAGTAAAGGAATTTTCGGATGTATTTCCCGAGGAGTTACCTGGAATGCCGCCTGTCAGAGAAGTGAACTTCAAGATCGACTTAGTCCCGGGAACAGGACCTATCTCTAAGGCTCCGTACCGAATGGCACCTGCAGAAATGCAAGAATTGAAGGTGCAGTTGGAGGAATTGTTGGAAAAAGGGTACATTCGACCTAGTGTTTCGCCTTGGGGAGCCCCGGTACTGTTTGTTCGAAAGAAAGATGGATCTTTAAGGTTGTGTATCGATTATAGGGAGTTGAATAATGCCACGGTGAAGAATAAATATCCGCTCCCGAGAATTGAGGATTTGTTCGATCAACTTCAAGGTGCAGCAGTATTTTCAAGGATCGATTTGAGATCGGGTTATCACCAATTACGAATTGCTGAAGAGGACATTCCGAAAACAGCCTTTCGTACGAGATATGGCCATTATGAGTTCACAGTCATGCCTTTTGGACTCACAAATGCGCCAGCTGCTTTCATGGATCTCATGAATAGGACCTTTCAGCCATATCTGGACAAGTTCGTGATAGTATTCATTGATGATATATTGGTGTACTCGAAGGATAAAGAAGATCATGAGGCTCAGTTGAGGAAAGTATTGGAGATTCTTCGAGAAAAACAATTTAGCCAAGTTCTCAAAGGTGAATTTTGGTTGGAAAAAGTATCATTTTTGGGTCATGTGATATCAAAGGAAGGCGTTTCGTAGACCCGTCGAAGATTCAAGCAGTGACTGATTGGCCTCAACCTAAGAACGTTACTGAAATACGGAGTTTCTTGGGTTTAGCCGGCTATTACCGAAGATTCGTAAAGATTTTTCAAGAACAGCCCAACCTCTCACTAACCTGATGAAGAAAACAACAAAATTTCATTGGGATGATAAGTGTGAGGAAGCATTTCAAGAGTTGAAGAAAAGACTTACAACAGCCCCGGTATTGACGTTGCCCTCTGGAGTAGAAGGATTTGAAGTTTATAGTGATGCCTCGAAGAAAGGTTTTGGGTGTGTTTTGATGCAGCATGGCAAAGTAGTGGCCTATGCGTCGAGACAACTCAAACCGCATGAGCAAAATCACCCTACTCATGACTTGGAGTTAGGGGCGATCGTGTTTGCGTTGAAAATTTGGAGACATTACTTGTATGGAGTGCAGTGTAAAGTCTATACAGATCACAAGAGCTTGAAGTATCTGTATACGCAAAAGGAGTTGAATATGAGGCAAAGACGTTGGTTAGAGCTTATAAACGACTATGATTTGAAGATAGTGTATCAAGAAGGAAAAGCAAAAAAGTAGCGATGCGTTGAGTAGGAAGAGCGCTCATTCGCTAAATGTGATATTTTGGCAAATGATCTGTGTGAGGAGATCAAGAGATTGAATTTGGAAGTAGTAGAACCCGGTTATGTGAAAGCTCAATTGAATGCTCTTACTGTTGGACCGGACATATTTGAGGAGATTCGAGAGAAGCAAGCTGCCGATAAGTGGGAGTAAGTTAAGAGGATGAAAGAAAGTGGTCAAGCACCAGAATTCGAGATCGATGAAAATGGCGTTGCAAAGTATAAACAGAGATGGTGTGTGCCACAAGATGAGGAACTCAAGACGAGAATCCTAAGGGAAGCTCATAGTTCGCCGTATTCTATACATCCAGGAGGAGATAAGCTTTATAAGGATTTGAAGAAGCACTTCTGGTGGCCTAGGATGAAGCAAGAAGTAGCCGACTTTGTGGCAAAATGTTTAACCTGCCAGAAGGTGAAAATACAGCATATGAAGCCTGGAGGAAAATTGCAACCGTTGGAAGTGCCAGGATGGAAATGGGAATCTATCTCTATGGATTTTATCACGGGATTGCCGAATACGAGATCTGGAAAGAATGCAATATGGGTAATAGTGGATCGTTTGACTAAGACGGCAAGATTCGTAGCAATGAAGGATACTTGGTCGTTGAAACAGTTGGCCGATGCTTACTTTAATGAGGTAGTTAGGCTACATGGTGTTCCGAAGGACATCGTTTCGGATAGGGATTCGAGATTCTTATCTAAGTTCTGGAAACAGCTTCAGACAGCCGTGGGTACATTATTGAAGTTCAGCACAGCTTTCCACCCGACAACAGATGGTCAAACAGAGAGAACAATTCAGACTTTGGAAGATATGTTGAGAGCATGCGTGATGGATTTCGGAGGATATTGGGATAATCATTTGATGTATATTGAGTTTTCGTACAACAACAGTTATCACTCGAGCATAGGAATGGCACCTTATGAGGCATTGTATGGACGAAAATGTAGGAGTCCTATATGTTGGAGCGATGTGAACGAGTCGTTGAATTTAGGACCAGAAATGATAGAAGAGACTACCAACAAGGTGAAGTTGATTCAAGAGCGCATAAAACAGCTCAGGATCGACAAAAATCGTATGCCGATCAAAGGAGACGAGATTTGGAGTTTGCAGTTGGAGAGAAAGTGTTGCTGAAAGTTTCACCAACCAAAGGAGTAATGAGGTTCGGTAGGAAAGGAAAGCTAAGTCCTCGTTATATTGGACCTTATGAGGTATTGGAGAGAATTGGACAAGTGGCCTATAGGTTAGCCTTACCTACAGATTTAGCCAAAGTTCATAATGTTTTTCATGTGTCTCAACTTCGTAAATACATCTCTGACCCCTCCCATGTTATCCAACTGAAACCATTGAGTTAGACGAAACCCTCACTTTTGAAGAACGTCCTGTTAGAATCCTTGATTCCAAAACGAGAAACACCCGAAACAAGGCAATAAAGTTAGTCAAAGTTTTATGGTCTAATCATCAAACCGAGGAAGCAACTTGGGAAACAGAAGACGACATGAAAAAGCGTTATCCTGAACTCTTTTTTTGAGGTACGATTATTGAGTTTCGGGGACGAAACTCCTTAAGGGGGACTGAATGTAATACTAACAAAGCGCAAAGATAATGTTTCGTTAACATTAAACATCTAACCTTAAAGTTCGAGGACGAACTTTGTTTTAAGGAGGAGTAGATGTAATACCCCAAATTTTCAAAGATTATTTTATTATTATTTATTAAGATTTAACATTATTTTCGCTTAAAAATTATTTTGTGATAATGAGATTTCATTTGTCAACTGCGTTTATTAAAATAATAATTTAATTTAGTTTGATTTATTTTAACAAGTTTCAACTAAAAATTTACTATTATTCATTTCATTATCAAACTCTTTAAATTGATTTATGGATACTTGGTTCATTGTCCATCCACATTGGTAATCCAAGCCCAACATTAGTCCATAGTTCAAGTCCATGTGTCTTTTACCAAAAAGAAAAGTTAAAAAAAAAAAAAAAAAAAAAAAAAAGAGAGTGAAAATCAGCTTCTTTCACGTCTCCCTCCCTCCTTCCTCTTCTTCAAAAAAAAAATCAGCAGTAAAAGAATTAATTAGTTCAGCAACTTGCAATACTTGTCAGTAAAAATTTAATCTTCCCAACTAATATCAGATTATAGGGGAGGTAAACATTGAAGAAGCTACAACACCATAGCTTCACCTCCCTACACCATAGCCTCCATTAATGGGGACTTAACCAAGCTTGAAAATTTCTGACCAAATCCCTCTATAAATATGACTTCAACTCATCAGATTCCTCAAGCAAAACCACTTCAAAGGTTTGCTTCATTCTCTCTCTCCCTCTTTAATTTCTGAAATTCTGATTTTTAGAGATAAAAAAAAATAAAATTTCAAAACCACCATTACACCAACCCAGAAACGCGGAAAAACTCGAACCACCGCAACAAAAATCGCCCCACTTCCGCGCCCAGCCAAGCCGCCCCTCGCGACCCCACCCGCGCCAGCCTCCCTTCTGCCGCGACCCCTATCGCGACCCTCGCCCCTCTGTCGCGACATCTGTCGCACAGCCCCTCGACCCCGCCTGCTTTCCCTCGCCTGAACTCCGCCGGAAATCGCCGGCCAAAATCACCCCAAACCCTCCTTTCGTACCCCTCCTGTCGCCTCCCCTGTCCTTCCCTCTTCCTTCGTTTTTTCCTTCCTTTCTGTTTTTGAAACTGATTCAAAGAATCAGTAAAAGAGGACCCCCTTCCCTTTTTAATGAGTTTTGTTATTTTACCTTATTTTAAAAAAGCTAAAACTTATAAACTCCTAAACTAGCTACATTAATAATTAGTGTATTTTATAATCTTTTACAAACTTGATAATGTTTTCTGATTTTCTAAATTAAAACAAGGAGTAACATAAAGTTATTCTTCTATGTTTAAAATAGTTGTTTAAGTTAATAAAATTAAGATTGAAGTAATTTTATGAATACTTAAAATGATTTCATATATAGTGTGAAAACTATAAAACTTTATAAACTCTCTTAAGTTCATTAAGAATTTCTTTAAAGTTATTTGAATTTAAATTGTTTATTTATAAAAAAAAGGGGTTATTTAGGAACTAACTTAAATCTCGTTAATATTGTAGACTCCGATTTCGTAGACAAGGACTATCAAGAGCGCTAACACGTTCGTGAACTTAGCTTTGGGCACGCGTCACGAGGTAATCTCGATGTCCATCTAAACATAGATCCCGCTAGTATAAAATAAATTGGTTACGTGATTATTATGTGCTTATAAAATTTATAATTATGGACTATAATTATGGACTCGAATAACAATGGACAACGACTCTGGATTCTGATTATGATTTATGAATAACGACGATGGACGATGTACGATATGACAATGAGGTTACTATAAGTTATTAAAAATCGGTTAATGTTATTTAATAATGATATGATTATTATTATATTATTATTGTTATTATTATTATTATTATGATTATTATTATTGTTATTATTATATTTATCATGAATATTATTATCGTTATTAACTTTGTACTTTATGGAAGTTAGAATTGATGAAATATTGTGATAACAAAATGATTATGAATCTGAGACGATAAATGAACTCAAGTGATTGTAATATGAAATAAGTTATTGAAATTTTATGAATGAATTGAGATTATGATGGATTGAATATGTTACACTGGATTGAACAAGATGACGTAATTGAACAAGATGACGTGATTGAACAGATGACGTAATTGAATAAGATGCCGTAATTGGATAAGATGACGTAAATGTATATGTGAATTATGTGATGACGTGAATTAAAAGATGTTAATCACGTAAAGTGAAATATCGGAGGGAAATGATGAACAGGTTGCCCTGTATGAGTGGTTCAGCGGCCCCTACAGGTTATCTGGTTACTATGCTGATTACTCTGTTACTGTCTTCCTTCTATCTTGATGTGATCCAAGTAGAAGGGTGTGCACACTAGGGACTCTGTTATGGCCAATATGATTTTCGTAGGTGGTTACAGGGGGTTTCCCCGGCCTACAAGTAGGTGGTTACAGGGGTTTCCCCGGCCTACTATGTTGAAGTAAGTGGTTACAGGGGGTTTCCCCGGCTTACTGGCGTTCTCTTTCCTCTCCATGAATAATTGGGATAATTGAATTAATGAAATGATTATTCAGTGTATATATATGTGTATATGTGTTATGACTTTCAAAACTATTGATATACTATTTTACAAAGTATTTTCAACTTAAGTATTTTACGGGATGGAGTTGGAATTACTCAGTTTATCTGATTTTGGGAGCTTGTCTCTCTTGCCTCTTTTCAATGTATTTGTGCAGGTGGGTGATCGATCGGGGAACAAAAGGGAGATCATTTAGAGTTGTCATCCACTTAGCTATGATTACTTCCGCTGGAACTCTGAAACTTTTAATTAATTAGTGATGTCTAATAAACAATTTACTTAGTTGTTTTGATTAATGAATTTAAGTTGTGTGTTGTAACTTAGCCTTGCAATTGTTTCCAAGGAGAATAATTGCGGCGGTAACACCTCCCCGTCGGATCGAACCCTCGTGGATCCGTTTTCCCCCGAAAACCCGAGTTTATTCGAATGGAAAAAGGGTTCGGGTCGGCGGGGGTGTTACAGTGTTGGAGTGTGGTCTTGTGCGAGGGTCGAGGGCGAGTGACGAGTGTGGGAGTCGAGTGCTATGCGAGAGGGCGAGGGTTGTGACGAACCGAGCATGCTGTGCGAAGGGTGTGAACGGTTCGCGCGTCGAGGCTGTGCGAACGTGCGTAGTGTGTTCAAGAGTGTTGGGTGTGTATGTTGTTGTGCGAATTCTGTTGGTGCGACAAGGTTGTCGTGCGAATTCGATGGTGAGACAAATCTGGTTGCGCGAGGCTAGTGGTGCGAGCGGTTTGTGCGACGAACCTGGATGTGCGCGCAGAAGTGGTGCGCGAGTGTGGTGGTGTGCGTCGTTGCCGGAAGTTGGTCGTTGGAGTTCGGTTGCCGGCGAAAGTCGGTGGTATAAAACCTAATATGTATATGATATTATATTAGTTTAATATTACATTCTGTTTTTATAATTAAATTAAGTTGTAAGTAATTAAATTGTAATTCGAGTTAATTAGTAACTAATTAAGCTGTATAATTAGTTTAAATCATTAATCTGATTCAAGTTGTGAATCTGGTTTAGGATTGTAATTAAGCAAGATGGGAAGTACAAAAATTATATTATTGTTATTAGTTGGAAGTATAATCTTATTATGTGAACCTGACTTTTGGACATAAGAATGGATTGCACATAAGACCTGATTGGACATAAGACTTGGTTGGACATAAGACTAGGTTGTACGTATGAATTGATTGGATTTGGTAAAGGTAGTGGACTATTACACGAACTAAAACCAGTTTGCTCACTAACATTAACTCTTAAAAGACGCTAAACTCATTAGAATAGAAAAGAAAAGGAAGTTCATAAGCAATGAGTCTAGTTATCATTATATTTTGAATTACTAAGTCGTTATTGTTAGTTACGTATTAGTTGATAATATTATCAAGGACATAGCACTAAAGTATTTACTTAATCGTTTAGGTCCCAATTTCATAAGCGGCACGTTCGGTTAATACAACAAAAATTCTCCGTTACAAGGTACGTATGCGTACCAGTTTAGTTGCAAGTACTAGTATCATGATTAGGTTGCGATTTATTCTATTGGAACCTAGAATCATGATAGAGAATATTTTGCTTGTTGAGATTGTTTGGTAGCATGTTTATGATTGGAAGTCGATATGTTGCTTTGGAATGCGCAATTCTATCGTATTATGAACATGAGCGTTGTATTTATGTTAATCTGATCTATAGATGATACAGAAAGAAACAAACTTAGCTATTCCTGCTATAAGTAGAGGTACCTGCCTATACAACTTAGAACGATGCAATTCTTCTCCTAATGGTAATGCAAAACTGACAGAAATGTATTCTGGACTTATTTTATGGACTTATTTTAACTCATTTTGATCCTCTTTCTCCCCTTTCTTTTTTTTTTCTCCCTTTCCCCTTCTATTTCATTCACTTGATCATACTTGATCATAGTGACATTTTGCTAGATTTTTAGTCATTTTTGACCGAATTTCTAATACATTTGCTTTCACCTTGTTTTGCTATGTTCTTGATATAGGTGGAACTACTAAGATAGCTACGATTTGTAATGTTGGAAAATGTAGCAATGAAAACAAAGCGCACATTGAGAAATGGTGCGCTTGCACCCTTCCCCATGTCCGCTCGCACAAAGGAGCACATTGCACAATAAAATCATGAACAGAGAAATTCAAATGGACATAACTTTCAAACCAAAAATCAGATGAAGGTAATTCCAATTGGAGGTGAAAGCTCATTTCGATATCTTTCCAACGACTGGTCATAAGCTTGATTTGGATATAAAACGAAGAAGTTATGTTCGTTTTGAGTTGAACTGTCCAGTTTGAGGCAGAAGGGTGAGGTGCGCTCGCACCTGATTTTGGTGCGCCCACACCTCTGCTTGGTGCGCCCGCACCTGATTTTGGTGCACCCACACCTCTGCTTGGTGCGCCCGCACCTCATCTTGGTGCGCCCGCACCCTTCTTTTCCGGAAAGAAAAAAAATTGTGGCTTCATTAAAATCGAGAGTTTTGTTTTAGTTTTTGGGACTTATGTTTCATTCTAGTTTTCTACTGAATATTTTAGGGTTTTTGTATTAGAGAGAAAACACTTTAGTTTGATAGAAATTTGAGATCATCGATTCAGGTTTGTGATTCCATTAACATCAAAGGTACTTTTTATTGAATTTTAATTCAAAGTTTCAGTTTTTTATTCATTCTCTTAGTGTTTGTTCTTGTTTTTAGATTATTTTGGATCTTCATTCTCTTAGTTTCATAATTGTGATCTCTATTAGTTTAATCATTTATTAATCATGTTTAGCCTTAGATTAGTCATAGATTTTACGTTTTATTGCTTAAACTCCATGATTAGTGAGTAGTTTCATATCTAGGGTTAGGGTGAAAGTATGAATTCAGGTTTTAAATGTGTTGTTGATGTGATTGTGATGTTTTAAAGAAGTTTATGCAGTGATCTTGGTATTTTGATACCTTAGGATAGATATTGATCACATTTATACTTTGGTATTTTGATTTCAAATGTTCTTAAATCGAATTTTGAACTCTTTTATCATCCTCAAGAATCAACTTAATTTCTAGGCCAAGATATTGGGTAGAAATTAAGAGAATCCTTCATTAGGGGTTTTCCGAACTTACTGAATCTCTTAATCAATGAACTAAAGACCATTCGAGAGAGGATTTAGTTGATTGATTAAGAGATTACTCTTGAGGACCATTCAAGAGAGGACTCGAGTACTTTAGAGGAAAACTAAACCTTGCATAGTCGTCTTCGTTGCTTCACAATCGCATTAACAATCATTATCCGTTCTTATTCATACTGGTAACCTTAACTCTAGTGTCTTCTTATTTGATATTTAAACTCTTGATATTTGCTTGTTCTTATTATTAGTTAGTCTTAATTGTTACCAAACCTCTTTCAAACCCCCAAATACCTTTCAATTAGGTAGTCTGGACTTGATAGACTTTAATCAATCTCATTTTCCCTGTGGATCGACCCTTGACTTGCCCTTACTATTCTCTTAGTAATTGCTTGTTAGGACTTATAAATATTGTTTAGGAAGCGGTTTTGGTGCCTTAACGACACACTAAAAACCTCTTATCAACTAGTCCTAGACGTTCACCTAGGTTCCTAGTCATGAATGAATGGGATGCTCCTAAATCAAATAGAACTTTAACCGGCATATAATTATCAGAAAAAGTACCAGCTATCACATCAGATATGGCCTCAGCCTCACGACCATTTGTTGCAAAGATGCGCCCCTTGGTCTGACTATTTTCATTCCCGTTTCCTGGCTTAGCACTATCAGGTTGTTGAGTAGGGTTTGACAGGTTAGAAGCTATGGTCTTGTTATATTGGGTAGGAATAGGTGGTTTTTCCTCATATTTCCAGTAACATTCATACTCACGATGACCTAGCTTTGGGAAATACCTACAAGTCACATCCTTCCCTTCATAGTCTTTTTTTAGGTGGTTCTTGTTACACTTCTTACAATGGAACACCCTTTTGGGCCTCTCTCCGCTTGATTGATTCCTTGAAGTCTGATTATTGGTCCTAGCCCCAAGGTTTCTTCCATCTCTTCTTTCGCTTCCTCCCTTAAACTTTTTCTCATTCCCCTGGTTCGGGTAATTGCCATTCCCTTTCCTCTTTTCTCCTGAAGAGTTCCCCTCTAGTTCCTTCCCTCTAATCCCATACAAGTGGGCAGCTCTCCCATAAACCTCATCAAGGGTGCTAAAGGTGGCTCCTCCGAGCTTGCCTTGCAAAGATAGGGTCAAGTCTTGCTCAAATCTTTGAGCCTTAAGAGCCTCATTGGGTACTACTTCAGGTGCAAATCTCATTAGCTCTATGAACTTACTGTAGCATTCTGAAATGGACATGGCCCCCATCCTAAGGTTAATGAACTCCATACTTTTCTGCTTTCTTAAGTGGGTAGGGTAAAACTTGGTTCTTAAGGCTTCTTTCAACTCGGCCCACCCAAAATTGCGCTCAGTCCTCAAATCATTTTCCTTTGGCTCCATCAAAGATCTGTTTTCTCCTTCAGATAATACAATGCGTTATTCAGCTTAAGCTCTTATGGGTAGTTGATGGCATCAAAAAGCTTGTCAAATTCCATAATCCAGTATTCAAGACTAGCTGGGTCCTCTTTCCCATTGTAGTAAGGGGGTTTTGAAGCAGACACCCTCTTAAATACTTCTCCAAATGCATCTAATTCATTGGACTTCGGGGGTGGGGCGTTTGCAGCTTGGAATAAGGCAGCTGCTATTTCAATTAACTTTTTCGAAGCAGAATTCAATTTGGCACTATTTCCATCCCTATGCCTTTTAGACATCTTCCTATGGAAAACAATAGATCTTAACTAAACGAACATATAATGAACATATAATAGGTAAACCATCTCATTAATAATAATCAAATTGCATACATAGTTTCTTTATTCGAAAGCAACACAAAAATGATAATAGTAATAATAATAACCCCATAAAGTTACTACATTAGCTTGTCAACTACTGACAATTATTTAAGGCTAACATGAAGATCCTAATAATAATAATTCATAGGTAAGACTCCCTCCCTCCAAATTCTCTTTCATAGGTGGCCGGCGACATGGGTGAGTATTCATGACTCGACGACACTTCTTTAAGAGAGTTGGATTTTGCCGTTGAAGTGTTATCTTTAGGAGTTGCAGGTATATATTCTGGACTTGTAGAGCGAATTGATGGTGGTGTAAAATGATGAGATGATGAGGCTTTAGACATAAACGAATCAGTTATTGGAACTTCTATGGTAGCATTAGCTGTAGATTCTAAGTTCCTTTCCCATGTCTTCTCTGCATAGTATAAGTCTCCCTCAAATGCTAACATATTAGCTATCCATACCCCTTCATGCACGTGGTCATACTTATTCCACTCATTTTCATTCAATAGTACATCCTCATATTTCCTAAAAAAATTTCATACTTTGGAATTCTAGGTAAGTGAATAAGAGCTAGTAGAATTTTCCAAGGTTCAGCCCTCATTTCTCTTCTTCCTTGTGAAACTAAGAACTTGGTGTAAAGATGGATTCCTTGAATAAAGAATGCTATAGTGTGATAATGCCTCTTAAAATAGGCGTCATCATAGTAAGTATCCCTTACAAATTCAAGCATCTGAAATTTAAAATTTAACAAGTAAGCATTTAATTTGCAAATAGTTAACCAAATAAAGTTGCATAATACAATTTTTTCTTCCTTATTGCACAAAAGAATAGTCCTAAAAATAATAATGCAACTTAATAAAAATCGACCTACTATTTAGGTACTCGAAAAAAAAAAATCAAAGTCTATCATCTTATTCTACTTATGCACATAAAATGCTAAAACTTTTCTTGCCAAAAATACTTTTACAACCTTTTGTTTTTCCAATATGTTTTATAATGAGTACTTGATTCTTGACAAAGAATAGTCGGGTCAATGAATTTTCCAGGAAAAGGTTGGTTACACGCAACGTTGGCGAGAGCCCAAGCCTTTCCTTGCCAGAAGCATTGACAACCCAACTTATCCAAATCAATCGTTTTTCCTCGAATAATAAAATAGATTTTTATGCATAAATAATATAATATGAAAAGAATGTTGTTATATAATATGAGCACTATAAGAGGGGGGTGAATTATAGTGAGAGAATAAGCTATACTTTTTGCGGAATTAAAAGTAAACTTGGGAACAAATAATGGGAACACGAGAGATTTAGCGAGGAAAAACTTCCTAGGCCTAGTAGGAAGAAACAACCTCGACCACAAGGGATTTTAAAACAACTTTCCACTATAATAGACCAAAACAACTCTGATTACAACCTATTACTTTTCTCTCGATTCTCAGCTTAATTCACTCAACTCAAGTTCCCAACGACAGTTCCCACAACTGACGTTCCTCTCAAACTTCACTAGAAGTTCCTTTCTCTTTCTCTTTCTCTTTCTCTTGCTTCACTCAAAGCTTCTCACACTTACAAGAGTTAACTCAAACCCTTTTCTCAAAAATACACTTTGTAAAACAATGAAAGAGTAATAAACTCGATTAATGTAAGTATGAATTCTCTTAAGGAAAAGGCACTGACTCTTTTAGATAACTAAGACAAATTAGCTAAGTCAGACACACTTTGTTCTAATGAATTAGGCGCCTATTTATAGACAATTAAGACAAGACATTTTCTCCACTAATTAAACCATTATCACATGATCTCCATGATTTTAATTAATTAATTAAATAAATTAAATATTCCATGACAAGTAATAACCCCTAATCCACTACTTACTTCATAAAGAAGCAGTAACATATTACGTGGTTTTACAAAACTTGAGAATAATTAAACTCATTTAAATTAATTAAATACTTGGAGGATAATTAACTAAGCCACTAAATCCACTAACTACAAAAACGTGTAGCAGTAGCTTTGGGCGTGTCATCTAATTTTTAGGAAATAAATAAATTATTTACTTTAGCTAGTTTTTAGGAAAATATCTTTTTAAAAATCTTTAATAAAACGAAAAACAGTTTTATATTTTAAAATCCGAAATCTTTTAAAAACCGGAAAGATATATATTTTGAAAACAAAATCTTTTAAATAATAAAAGATAAAAGATAAAAATATAAGATTTGAAAATCGGTTAATTAAAATCAGAAAATCTTTTTAAAATCTTTTCCTAACAAACTTAAACTAAATTCCTAAAATAGTGGATCTTAGTTAAAAACCCTAAAAACTCTAACTAACATATTGGCGCATACATTGAGTTAGGCGCACAACTTTAGAGACTCTTAGGTGTTCCTAAACAGTTTTAAGTCTTGTTCCCTAACCTTGTTCCTATAGTGCCAGGTCTGTTCCTTCATGGGAACAGAACCAAGTTCCTTTGAGAATTCACCACGAACTTAATTAAGCTTTTACTCAACCTTAACATGAAGATAATAAATACACCCTAATGTATTCTAATCTTCATTCCATGCTTGATTCTTCATCACTCGAACATCTTTACTTCGATCTTGATTAATTCTCCGTTTTAATCTTCAATCAAGTATTCTCTTGCTCGAGAATGAATTACCTTGCAACAACATAAATAAAATACACTATGTCTTTTGTGGTTAAGTCATCTTCAAAACTCAAGAGTCAACAATTTCCCCCTTTTTGAAGATGGCAACAAAAGGCATATAATATAATAAAATGTAATACACATAAGTCATATAAAACTATTTTAACAAAGTATGCAACCAAGTTAAATTAATTATTATAGACTCATTTAGACTCATTATTTTATTTGTGTAAAGAACATAAACCTTGACAAGAAACAAGAAAAAAATTTACTCTGATTGCCTTTCTCTTTCCCCCTTTGGCATCTTCAAAAACATTAGTCCACGATTTCAAAAAGATGAATTTATCTACTAAAACATCACACCACCAAACTTGTGAGAAACAATTTGGTTAGTATAAGTAAATAACACATTCAACTCTCAAAACCGCAATCCAAGAATATTAGCCATTCAATAGACGCACACATGCAAAAAGATTAAACTAGAATTATCAAATTAACAAGTTCCATTGTAGCATGATTAAGAGAGAAATATAGAAAAGACAAAGATTAAAAAGTTCATGTTCCCACAAAAACTAAACTAAGAAAAGGTTTAAGGTTTAGGAGAGGAGGTTGCTCGATTTCTTCCACCACATCATTAGCTTAGCCATCACCTCCTTATGATTTTCGGCCATGTGTGATCACCTTGAGCACATCATCTCCAATTCAACAACCGAGAGTTCATCATTGGATGGAGGAGGAAAGTTCACCAAGTCGTTCCATGATCACTTGTTGCCTTCCAAGCCTTGTCAACTTTGTTCATTACCCCTTTCACTAACCCATTCAAATCCTTGGCTTCGTAGCAAACTCCATCATAGCTTCCGAATGACCCATAACCAAAGTAAACAAATAGTTCAACCTCTAGCATGAGCTAGAGTATATGTAGAACCAATGGTAGGATTTTGAGAAGAAGAGGGAGCATTTTGAGAAGGATTTGGTGCGGCTGTGTGTTCCTTAGATTTGGGAACAGCAGGTTGTTCCTCTGGAATGGGAACATCAGCTATTTCCTTTTCTTTGGGAACAGAACATGAAGGCTTTGAGGTAGAGGGAAGGATAGGATTAATTTGTGGTGCAATGTGAGATGGAGAGGCAGATTTTGGTGGAGATGGAGGAAAAGGAGGAATGGTTTCCATAGGAACAGGAGTCTGTTCCCTAGAAGGAGGAAGGTTAGACTCATAAACTTCCTTAGCAATCACCCTAACTTCATCTTCATCAAAACTTTCATCTGTGTCAAGCAAAGGAAAGTTTGACTTTCATGTTTTGAACTCTTTGACTAGTTCAGTGCTTTTGTAACCGGTTTCACCACCTCTTCAACCACTTCTTCTTCTTTCTTCTTAGCTTCTTCTTTTCTTTTTCTTTTTCTTTCTTTTTTTTCTTTTTCAATTTTTCTGTTTTCTTCTCTTCATTTCTTTTCATCATTCATCTCTTTTTCTTCTCTTCCACATCATCATATTCATCATCACCACATCATCATCAAGTGTTAGCTCTTCCCTTGATTACTTCCCATTCACAACACAACATTAAATTATTCAAGCACGCACATTCAACATATTTCCCAAGATACACCAATGGTTTGAGCCCCGAAATTTTCACATTAACTTAAGCAATATTTCGGTTATTAGAGCCCCATAACCAAAACAAAACCATTTTCAATACAATGACTCATATGTTGAATCATTAAGAGGGAAAGTTTATGTGTTTATGAGAGGCTAACAATGGATATAAATCAAGTCCAACATGCTTACTTGAGCACGTTTAGAGAGACGAGGTAATAAGGCTTTCTTTAGAATGTGGAATAGAATTTTGTGGTAGGGAGAAAGAAGATTGTGATCAAGAAATGTTTTTCCCTTTTGACCACCATATTTCAATCAATTGATCAAAAGAATATCCGAAAAGGATAGGAACCTCTTGCTTCTTAAAATAAACATCGTTCCTCTCACAGAACACCGAGCAATTTACCCAAATTTTAGCATTAAAATCAATTTGGGTTCCCTTACAAGTGTAGACAATTCCCTTCTTCTCAATGGAAAAGTTTTCACAAAATTCATCCATTATTTAGGAATCAAACTTTTCCATAACAATTCACAAAAGATGTCCCAACCTTGAAACTTGATCATGTTAGCAATTGACGAAAATTTACCCTTTTACACCAAGAAACATCAATAAAAGTCCATGAACATACCTAGTTGTGGTATTTTTTTCGTGCAACTCTTGTTGTTCCTTTCTCAGGACATCCGATTCCCCCTCACTTGTTGCATGTTGTTCTTCTACTTCCATTTCCACGGTTTCCTCAATTGTTTTCCTTTTTCTTAGGATTCTTGTTGATGAATTTGGAGAGATATCCATGGGAGTAGGTGATTCAATGTTAATGGAGGAAGGAGAGGGTTTTTCGGATTTGTGGGAGGAGAGAGAGTGAGAAGTGTTTTTGGGATTCATGATTTTGTGGAGGGTTTTTGGGTTTTATGAAAAGTAAAACAAAAGAGTTGTTTTTGGTTTTAGGAAAGCTAGGAAATAAAAGGAAAAGAAATTAAGAAAACCGTGTATAGTAAAAAAAAATCTTCCAATTAACTTGAGTGAAAATATCTTCCAACTAACTTGAGAGATATTAGGAAAGAGTGATAAATAAAAAAAATCAGATTTTTAGGAGAAAAAATCTGAACAGAATATTTTTGGATTTTTGAATTTTGAAAGAAAAAAATCTGAACTTAATACGCTGGGAACAACGAATGGAAACAAAGAAATTTTGCTACTTTGGAACACCATTAATTCTTTTAATCCTTTGTCATCACTTAAGGCATAGAATTGTCTTATGAACAATAAGGGGAATATTATTGGACATTGGTGAGCAGTTTTCAGACATTTTTACTATAACATGAAATAATCATATAAGGATTGTGATGTATTAAGCAAATAAAAACATCGAATATGCACATCCAAACATAATGCCAAAGAATCAACACAAAGGGAAAATATTGTAGCAATCATTTCAACTTGATCAAGCCAAGTTCAAGTCTCAATTTTTCAAACCTATATCTATTTAAGGGTTTTGTCAAAATATCTGCAATTTGACGTTCAGTCTCACATAATTCCATTTTAATAAGACCCTTTTCAACATTATCTTTCAGAAAGTGATGCCTAATATGGATGTGTTTGACTCTTGAATGATGCACGGGATCTTTAGAAATACTAATAGCACTAGTATTATCACAATAGATGGGAACACATTCAAAGTAAATTCCGTAGTCACGTAGTTGTTGTTTTATCTATAGCATTTGGGAACAACATGCTGCTGCTGCAACATATTCAGCCTCTGCTGTAGATAAAGCAACTGTGTTTTGCTTCTTGGTGCTCCAAGAAACCAAACTATGACTAAGGAACTGAACCATACCTGATGTACTCTTCCTATTGACCAGATCTCCTGCATAGTCAGCATCCGCAAATCCTTTTAGTTCAAAGGTATCACTTCTAAAATAGAATAGGCTTAAATCGTCTGTTCCCTTGAGGTATCTCAGGATTCTCTTCACAGCTGTGAGATGAGATTCCTTGGGATTGGCTTGAAACCTTGCACATAACCCTACACTCTATACTTGGTTTGGTCCACACTTGTTCCTATAGAATCTTCATCCAATCTGGTTGAAGTTCCCATAGGTGTATGATTCACTTTGGATGCCTCCAAACCATACTTTTTCAACAGTTCCTTTATGTACTTTTGTTGATGGATGTAAATTCCTTCTTCTGTTTGCTTGATTTGCAACCCCAAGAAGAAGTTAAGCTCGCCCATCATACTCATTTCGAATTCTTTACTCGTGAGATTAGCAAAGTCCTTGCACAAAGATTCATTAGTGGCACCAAATATAATATCATCAACATATATTTGAACAACTAATAAATGTTTTCCTTTTGATTTTAAAAACAAGGTTCGATCCAATTTTCCTCTTTTAAACTCATTTTCAAGAAGGAACTTAGAAAGTCTTTCATACCATGCTCTTGGAGCTTGCTTTAACCCATAAAGAGCTTTGTCAAGCTTGAAGACATAATTAGGAAAGTCTTTATTTTCAAAACCTAGAGGTTGTTCTACGAATACCTCCTCATTTAGATAACCATTTAGAAAAGCACATTTCACATCCATTTGATACAATTTAAAACCCATGAAAGCAGCAAATGCAATGAAAATTCTAATTGCTTCCAATCTTGCAACAGGTGCAAAAGTTTCTTCATAATCTATACCTTCCTGCTGATTGTATCCTTTCACAACTAACCTGGCCTTGTTTCTTACTATGGTTCCGAACTCATCCAACTTGTTTCTAAACACCCATTTTAAACCAATAACCTTGTTGTGTTTAGGTTTAGGTTCAAGGTGCCAAACTTTGTTTCTTTCAAATTGATGAAGTTCATCTTGCATAGCCACAATCCAATCAGCATCAGTGAGAGCTTCTTCATGGTTCCTGGGTTCCATCATAGAAAGAAAAGCATGAAAAGCACAAAAATTTCTCAATTGAGATCTCGTTTGAGTTCCCTTATTTATGTCATTGATTATGAGTTCCACAGGATGGGAACGATGAGTCTTCCAAGGCTTTGGTTGGAAATCCTGGATGGAAACTTGATTTCTTTGATTATCTTCACTTCCCTGTTCTTGGGAACCAGATTCAACAATAGTAGATTCATTCACTTGTTTATCCTCACCTAGTTCTTCTTCTCCTTCATTGAGAACAAGAACAGGATGTTGTTCCCTAGGCTTTGTTCCCATGACTTCGTCTTCCAAAGTCTCATCAATAAGACTTTGATCTTTTGCCAATCCTATTTCGAAGTCATCATCAACCTGTGTGCTTGCATCAAATTTATATGTTTCATCAAAAATAACATGCACACTTTCTTCTACACACATAGACCTTTTATTATAAACTCTATAAGCTTTGCTACTAGAAGAGTATCCTAAGAATACTGCTTCATCACTTCTAGCATCAAATTTTCCAAGATTTTGTTTCCCATTATTATGAACAAAACATTTACATCCAAATGTTCTGAAATATGTAATATTGGGCTTTTTACCAAAATACAACTCATAAGGAGTTTTATTTATAAAGGTCTTACCATGGCACGATTTATAATATGACAAGCAGTATTCACAGCTTCGGCCCAAAAGTTCATAGGAAGACCACTAGCTATCAACATAGTTCTAGCTATTTCTTCTAATGTTCTATTCTTCCTTTCAACAACACCATTTTTTTGAGGTGTTCTAGGGGCGAAGAAATTGTCACTACTACATTAAAAGGCAAAGGCAACACACAAAAATCGTTGCAATAGGCCCAAAAGTCGTTGCAGTAGACCTATTGCAACGGTTTTGGAACCATTGCATTTGGAGGCGTTGCAATAGGCCTAGTGCAACGACTTTTGGGACCTATTGCAACGGCTACCACAAAGCCGTTACAATAGATGTAAAGAGTTGTTGCATCATCTATAAGGTCTACTACAACGCCTCTATATCTATAGCAACACCATTTGATAGCTATTGCAACAACCCTAATATTCATATTGTGTCCCATTTTGGCTTCTATAGCAACGCCTCTTTATATATTACAACACTATCATATAGCTCTTACAACGCCTTTATGATGGAATTTTTTTAAAACCCCTTCTGATGCCTACCAAAAACCTATAATATTACAGCCTGGATATATATTAGTAATGATGCAACAAATGCAAAAATACTCTTGAAATGCCAAAAATAATTGTCATATCTATATTATAATTTCCAAAATTAATTATATTAAGAGTATACATGAAAAATCCTAATTAACGAAAATTAATGTACTTAATCAAACGTAACTAATAAATATTTGTTTTAGTACCACAAATACTTCTAATAAGTACATATAAATCATTTTCTTTCTAACCACCAAGTACCGCATCACTATAATATAGCTAGCTAAATCTGGCTGATAGTATGTATAGTGAGACATCTAAGTTTGATCTCCTCTTCATCATTCACCTAAAAATTCAAATATTATAATAGTTAGTAAAAATACCCATCAAAAACACAAAAAATAGACAAAATTATAGTACCTTGTATTATTGCTATAAGAATAATGTGGGATGGAGATGACAATATAAAAGAGACAAAATTACAGTACGAAAATTAATGTACTTAATCAAACCGAACTAATAAATATTTGTTATGGAAGTGGTTTGAAGCTAGCCACTACCCTTTTACCCAATAGCCTTAAGGCCAAATCATTTGGAGTCTAAGAAGGTTTCTAGCATGTTGAGTCAAGCAAATAGCAGATTAGCAAAGGGTGGCTACTTGCCCATCATTGAAACCAATCTTCAATTTTTTAAAATCCTTTTTAATGAGCTTCAGTCTACTCACTATATTATACATCTTTGTTCCTAAAACAGTAGCATCCGCAACATCTCCTTTTTATCTCATGAATCTAAGAGGCCATTCTCCACATTGTGAAATATTTGAAGGTTTTTCCCACACTAACTTCTTGGATAGATAGTGAGAAGACTAGGACAATGAATCTCCTTCCTTTATTAAATGTACTTCAGTAAACTCATAACAATCATGCCAAGCCTGATTAGCTAAGACTCTATCCAATTTAGAATAAACTCTAGCCACCCCTTGCTGTTTGTTATTCCAAGTGTAAAGATTCCAAGTAGCTTTAACATCCTACATACCACAATCAACCATACAAAGAAAATCAAGCAAAAAAAAAAACTCTTCCTGTGGGGAAAAATTAGGGGGACTAACATGAAGGGTAACTATCTATAGTCGACATATATAGATAAAATCCAACCACTAGTAGGAAGTTGATCACTAGATGCATCCCTTGGTTTTGATCCAATTGAAAAGTCACAAGATTACTTTCGGGATTAGCCTCATGAATTTGAGAAAGAATATTAGATGCCACGCTTGGTGCTGGTTTCTGCACCAACCGAGTCTCCATACTTTGAAAGAACTCTTGGGGAAATATGAAACCTAAACCTTTGTGACAACATGGATAAATGGATGTATAGGCTCAGGAGAATGAGAAGCAAGGATGACAAGGGCTCTCATCAAGGACCCAAAAAAAAGCTTGTGAACTTGTTTTAAGTGGATACGTTAGTAATCTTACATGTCAGGCCAACCACCAAATTATATAAGTCACTCCCAGAGACTATAGTTGTGTAAAGCTTGAAGAGGCAACTGTTGTATGCTTGCATTATATTTAGGCATTGATGTTATGACTCCCACCTTTGTGCACATTACAGTTAGTGCTCCCTGAAGGTGTATTTACTTTTATTATTTGAAGTGATACTTCTATCTTACTCTTCAGGGGTTAGAGCTTATAACTGAATTGAGCAAAATGACTAGAACTAAGCTTTGGAACCCATATAATTAAGGTCAAGGGAGCAATTCTGAGTTAAATGAAACTAACTCCAAAGAAAAGATTTTAGGCCTTACCTTCTTATTTAATTAGATCTAAGATGGCTCCATCTGTTAGGGATGTATGTTTTCTTCTCCATCTAATGACATTAATCAACGTATAGTAAAGCCAAGGCCGTATTAGAATTTAGGAATTATGTTTTAGGTCCACTCCAAATGCCTAAAACTAGTGGCCAAAATAATTCGGATATGTTACCAACAACTTGTGGAAGTCCAAAGATTTTTTTATGAAGAATACAACCATCTCATGCTACGAGTGGACAGTAAAGACAAAATCACCAATGTCAAATATTCAAACTTCGATCTCATTTGGAAACAACAAAATGATAATTAATGCTTAAGGAAACAAGTAATGAATGAGATATTATGAACAAGTTGTATTTTTATTTCATTTTCTCCAACAATCTTCCCCCAAAAAATGGGGCAGAAAACAGGGAATATAATTAAAATTAAGGAGGCATGTAAATGATAAAGTAGTTTGAACTAGTACCAATATCTCTCTCCATGATACAAGGACCCAACACAAGCTTCTAGTTTCGAAATTTTGTTCTTCCAGCCAGAATTATTCTACATACAACAGTAACAGTATAATGTACTATTTGAGACTTTCTTTATATTACCCACTCTTCTTGCCAGAAGAAAAATAATACTACTTTTTTTCTTTTTGTTTCAGCACAACCTTCACCAAACGGAGTACTCCACTCCCACTCGAGGACAAAAGTCACAAAGCAACATTAACTTCAGAAATTTCAAATGATTATCCAAGGTATCAATCACTCAAATAGAGAAAGAATCAAAATCCAGGCAAAAGTCATAACGGGGTTCAAAACAATCATTCAAACTCACTAAAGCTAAATGCGCCATTGAAACTAGTTTCATCTAGCAGGAGATTATGAAGCTTGTTAACTAGACTACATTATGCAAACATAAATATCTCTAATATAACAACAGTTAGCACCGTTACCTAAATTCGGTTAATGTTGTGAACATATTACATATACAATGTTGAGTGTCGCTTCAGATTGTCTCCAGATTGTAAAATATATTTTGATTGTTTCCCAAAGTGTAATAACTCAAAAGGTAACCAGAAGTCAATTTCATCAACTAGTTTTAGTTCAGAAAGTTCATAGAGAGCTTGCATGTCAAAAGTAAGATGGAAGTACCTGTTGCTTATGATTCTGATAATCAGACAGTAAATCATGCATAAAGATGCTGCATTTGTCCGCTCGTCCAGCAGCACCGTGCTTGCAACAATAGCTCGAACATGGCTGAAACACAAGAAGTCATATGAAATGGTTGATTCTCACATACATAAACCAAATCATGTCTTGCTTATGCTAGAAGATTACCTACTTAGACTCTCTAAAACTGCTTCCTCTAATTCTGCCACAACATTTCAGAGTTTAGACTTCGAAATAGATACTTAGCAACTGTCAAATTTTGCTCGAGTGGCGTAATAAGGTCAAATAATTTCTCATCCTCAAGCTTACAGATTTTACGCCAGACTTCATTCTATTTCTTGTAATCTCGTTTCATATTAGATTATATATATATGAAAGCCATTTGGACTCAAGGCATGGTTTGTTATAATATTGAGAAGCGAGGGTTCAAAGATGTTAAAGGCATAGAAATTGAAGAATTCATTGGCGCTAAGATTCCATAACAATTGAAATTGAAAACATACCTTGTGAAGCTCGACTAATAATCCAAATTTCGCCTCTTTGATTGGGTTTTCTTAAATAATTTCACATACCTGCTGCATTGAGGACTTGAATTTTGCAGATATTCGTGGATTATGGAAGAATTTCGAGATAATATTGAAAGAAATCTTGTGAATTCCTGATTTATTCCTCTTCCTCTTAGTAGAGATCACAATTCGCATACCTTAAGCAGTTGAAAGATTATTTAGGAGATCGATTAATTTTTTTTTCAAGCAGATATTCTTAGGGTTTTTCAATTAGACTAGTTAATTACCTGGTTGCGTGCGTGAAAGGGTTTTCCCCCCCTTGTTTTACGGAACTTTTTAGGGGTATTGAAATTACAAGTTTCTTTAAAAGGTTCTAAAATTTCGTGGGAGGGAAAGAGAATTTCACATAATTGCGTGAACTGATTGCACTAGCGTTGCTATAAATAATGTCTGATGCGACGACCCTTATCATGACGCAGTTATCATTCCATCTAATGCAACGACCATAACCAAGTCGTTGCTATAGACACACCTAAGGGAACAGTTCTTGTAAAGTCGTTGCAATAGCTCAATTCATGAACCTAAATTGATATGTATCGTTGCAATAGATGCTCCTATTCCAAAAGTATTAAATAAATCCGTCGCATCAGTTAATTTTAGTCATTGCCTTTGATTAAAAATGTAGTAGTGTGTGATCTAAGCCATTGTCTCTACTAAAGTCATCAAATTTGAAGTTCTCAAATTCTTTGCCATGGTCGGATCTAAGGTGTAGCAATTTTTGACCACTCAAATTTTGAACTTTCTTTGCAAAGACAAGGAACTCATCATAAGTCTCGTCCTTGCTAGAAAGGAAAATAACCCATTTTAAATCTAGAGAAGTCATCTACAATAACCAACACATATTTCTTACCACTCCTACTTTGAATCCTCATAGGTCCACATAAATCCATATGAATCAATTCTAAAAGTCTTGTGGTACTTACCTTTAGCGCACGCATCACAAACATGATCCAAATGAAACTTTATTGAAGGTAAACCTAAAACTAGTTCTTTAGAACGAAGTTTGTCAAGCAGAGAAAAGCTAGCATGACCTAGACACATATGCCATAAAAATGAATCATCATCAATAACACTAAGGCATGTAAACTTGTTTTGGGAACAAGGTTGAGATCCACAACATATGTGTTCCCTTTTCTTGTTCCTTCCAAAACGACATCATTTGTGCTATTGTTGACAATTAAACATTTTTCACTATTAAACGTCACACAGTTCCCTTTATCACATAATTGGGAAATACTCAACAAATTATGCTTTAAACCATCAACTAGAAAAACGTTATCTATGGAATGTGACGATGACTTACCAACTTTGCCCATGGCAACTATATTACCTTTCCTGTTGTCACCAAAAGTCACACTTCCACCATTATAGGCTGAGAGTGAGAGAAATCTTGATTTATCTCCAGTCATATGCTTAGAACAACCACTGTCTAGGTACCATGTGTTGTTCCCCCTCACTCCAACCTGCAAGAAAACTAATTGTTAGAGTTAGGAACCCAATCTTTCTTGGGTTCCTTTCCTTCAGGAACAATAGATTTCTTTTTCTAAGTTACTCTACTTGTTTCCATGTTCTCGTTAATGCGACCAAGTCTTTTAAGAGAAGAGTTTCTATAGTGACCAGTGTTCCCACAAAACATACAAACTTTATCACTTGGTAAATCAACTCTCTTTTTAGGTTTTTTAAATTTCTTTTTGTGATTAAAACCAAGACCTTCGGTTCGTTTTGTTTGAGGGTTCTTAATCCAATTTGGTATAGGTAGCATTTTCTTTTCATTCCTCATTAGGTGCAGTTCCCCTACAAGTTCATTGTTTTCTATTTCCAAAAATGAAACATGATTTTTCAATTCGTTTATTTCAGATTTGAAACTTTGCAAGGGAACTGACTTAATGTCAAATGAGCTTACTTCAGGAACAAACTCATTTAATTGTGATAACTCAAGGCTTAACAAGTAGTTCTCATTTTTAAGAATTTCGAAATCCTCTTTTAATTTAAGATTTTTGTCAAACAACTCGAAAAATCTTTTCTCAATATAAATTCGAATACTTTTAAACCAAGAGGTATGTTCCTTCGCAACAGTTAAAGCATGTTGACATTGTTTTAGTTTAATAGTCTCATCTTTGCAATCATTTACAGCGTCAACAATAAACTCAAATAACTTTTCTTTAGTTAAAGAATTAAGACGAGTTTTGATAGTGTCTAGACTTGCCTCAAGAGATTCAATCTCTTCATCAGATTCGGAATTGTTAAGAGCCATAAGACAGAAATTTGCAATCTCCTCATTTGGTTGAGGATCATCTTCTTCTTCGGAGTCAGAGTCTCCCCATGTAGCAACCATAACTTTCTTCATGTCAGATCAAGTATAGGAACTTTTGTATTCCTTGTTCCTATCTTTGCTTCATTTCCTTCCTTTGCCTTTTTCTTATTCCAATTGGGGTTAGAGCTGCCACACTTATGACAAACAAGTTTGTTAGAATATTTCTTATTTTTACCTTTGTAGTCTCCATTCTTCATGTTCTTGAACATTCTTTTGAATTTTCGGACCATGAGAGCGGATCCTCTTCATCAGTTTCCGAGTCTTCACTTTCATCAGCTTTTAAGGCAATTGATTTTTGCTTGGACATGTCTCCATTCTCATTGTCCAATTGCAGCTCATGAGTCATAAGGAACCAACAAGTTGTTCCAGATTAAATTTCGTAAAGTCCTTAGTTTCTTGTAAGGAGTTATTAGCCATCCATCGATCCCTAGGAAGGCTCTCCTTGTGTACCTGTTCCTCGAATTAATATTTACCAAGAAGTTAGCTCATTAATAATGTTAGTAAAGCGTGTAAACATGTCTTGGATAGACTCTTTTGATTTCATATGAAAAGATTCATATTGTTCATCAAAAGATCTATTTTTGATCTCTTAACTTCACTCGTACCTTCATGAGTGACTTCAAGAAGATCCCAAATTTGTTTTGCGGTTTTGCATCCCATGACACGATTGTGTTCATGAGGTCCAAGACCACAGTGAACTAGTTTTATAGCAAGAGCATTAATTTCCATCTTTTCGAAATCTCCTTTATCAAAATCAGATATAGATTTAGGAATTACCTCATTCTTGTCATTAGTGGTAGTGACTTCAAAATCACCTGCCTCTATGACTCTCCATACCTGGTAATTGTCGGCTGTGATAAAGATCTCCATTCTGTACTTCCAGTAGGTGTAGACTTACCATTGAACATTGGTGGCCTCTGCGTAGAGTACCCTTCTTCCAGTTTCTCTCAGTATTCATATTTTTCAAGATCTTGAACTCAACAGGGTTTCCTGAGTTTTAGAGTTCCCGCTCTGATACCAATTGTTGTATAATATGAGCACTATAAGAGGGGGGTGAATTATAGTGAGAGAATAAGCTATACTTTTTGCGGAATTAAAAGTAAACTTGGGAACAAACAATGGGAACACGAGAGATTTAGCGAGGAAAAACTTCCTAGGCCTAGTAGGAAGAAACAACCTCGACCACAAGGGATTTTAAAACAACTTTCCACTATAAATAGGCCAAAACAACTCTGATTACAACCTATTACTTTCTCTCGATTCTCAACTTAAGTCACTCAACTCAAGTTCCCAACGACAATTCCCACAACTGACGTTCCTCTCAAACTTCACTAGAAGTTCCTTTCTCTTTCTCTTTCTCTTGCTTCACTCAAAGCTTCTCACACTTACAAGAGTTAACTCAAACCCTTTTCTCAAAAATACACTTTGTAAAACAATGGAAGAGTAATAAACTCGATTAATGTAAGTATGAATTCTCTTAAGGAAAAGACACTGACTCTGTTGAACCCTAGTTTTGATGATGACAAAGAAACAAAGATGCAAACTAAGTAGTGAACTAATGAGTTTCTATGAGTGTATGATGTTTAAGGTATTAATGAAAGGAACTGGGAGAATACGAAGTCAAAGAAGAAATCAAGAGATGATTTCAAAGGCTAAGTAAAGAAGTTTCTGTAAGTTGATACTGGAGCAAGCATTGGATCAAGAAGAATAAAAGCTAGGCGTTTTATTTTTTAGTTCCAGTGTAAAGGAACAAAGTAAGGATGGTAAGGAACAGTGACAGTTTTATTTGATAATGAGAGTTTGTTCCTTTCTAAGGAACAAACTAAGTGGCACTAAACGAATCTGTTAAAGGAACTTAGTTTATAAAAGGAACTAGACTTAGGCGTGCGAAAGTATAACGGTTAATTGTGCAATTGAGTAAGTTATGCCTAAATTATAGGAAATTAGTTTTATCTAATTTCAAATGATAAATCAGTTTTAAAAGAAAATCCGTTTAAGAAAAAGATTTTGTTTTTCGGAAAAATAAAGAAATAAATATCCGATTTTTAGAAAGAATTTGTTTAAAAGATATTATTTTCTTAAAGATTAAAAATTCAGTTTTAAAGATAAAAGCTATTTTTATAAAACTGATTTTTGGATAAAGCTCAAGGACCTCCTAGTGGCTAAAATTTATCCACGTTCATATTGAGATCATGGGATCATGGGACATGATGAGAAACGTGTTCCGTAGGGGAAGGAACATCATGGGTTAATGGACTTAACATGTAATCAAGTTTTTAATCCCACGTTCTTGTGATTATCACTATAAATATTGAAGTCTAGATAAGTTCCAAAGTGTGTCTGACGAAGTAATTAAGTGAGTTTAACTAATTAAGTGTCAGTGCCTTCATTCTCTCATAATAGCCATTTGTCCTTTGCTTTCTTACTCTAATTCCACTAAGCTTATTTCGATCAATTGTATTTTGGTTTTTGGGTAAGGGAACTTTGAGTGAAGTTCTGTAAGGAAAGGCTTTGAGTGAAGCTTGTATGAGTGAGAAAACTTCGAGTGAAGTTGAGAGGAACTACTGTTAGGGAACAGTGGCTCAGGAACTATTTAGGAACTCAAGGTGTGGCTCGATTAGAATTAGGTTGTAACAAAAGTTGTTTGGCCTAATTAGTGAAAGAGTTGAGTTTAAAATCCCTAGTGGTCGAGGTTGTTTTTTCTTGTTGGGCCAAGAAGTTTTTCCTCGTAAAAATCCCTTGTTTCCTCTAGCTTGTTTATTCGTTTAAGTTTTATTTCCGCAAAAAGTTACGTTTATTTCTACACCTCAATTCACCCCCCCTCTTGTAGTGTTCCTAGGGAAATATCAATGGTATCAGAGCCAGAACTCACGTAAGATAGGAAACCCTATTGTGAAAAAGATCAAGGAACAATGAATACCACCGAGAAACTTGAAGAAGGTTATTCCACTCAAAGGCCTCCTATGTTCAATGGAAAGTACTACAACTACTGGAAGAACCGCATGGAGATATTCATCAAAGCTGAAAACTATCAGGTATAGAGAGTCATCGAAGTTGGTGATTTCGAAGTCACAACTACAAATGACAAAAATGAGGTAACTCTAAAACCCCTCTCTGATTATGACAAATCTGATTTTGAAAAAATGGAAGTAAATGTCATGGCTATTAAACTGTTGCATTGTGGACTTGGACCCCATGAACATAATAGGATCATGGGATGCAAATCCGCAAAGCAAATATGGGATTTACTAGAAGTAACCCACGAAGGAACTAATGAAGTTAAAAGATCGAAAATTGATTTACTTATGAATCAATATGAACTGTTCTGCATGAAATCCAAAGAAAGCATCCGAGACATGTTTACTCGTTTTACTAACATTATAAATGAGTTGGCTTCTCTTGGAAAGTTTATTTCATCTGAGGAACAGGTTCGAAAGGTTCTTAGGAGTCTTCCTAAGGACAGATGGATGGCTAAAGTCACTGCTCTTCAAGAAACAAAAGACTTCACTAAGTTCAACTTAGAACAGCTGGCAGGGTCACTTATGACTCATGAGCTTCACCTTGATACTGAATATGGTGAAAGCTCCAAATCAAAATCAATTGCTCTCAAAGCAGATGATGAAGATGATTCGGACTCTGAAGAAGAAGAAGCAGCCCTCATGGTTCGAAAATTTCGAAAGATGTACAGGAACATGAAGAATGGAAACTTCAAAGGTAAAACTAAGAAATTTTCTAACAAAGCTGCTTGTCATAAATGTGGTAGTACAGATCACTTCATCAAGGAATGTCCTCTTTGGGAAAATGACAAAACCAAAGAAAGGAACAAGGAACGCTTTGCTGAAAGGAACAAAGAATCAAAAGCACCTTTCTCTAAGGCAAATGTGCGCAAAGCTATGATAGCTGCTTGGGGAGATTCAGAGACGGAAGAAGAAGAGGAACAACCAACTGAAGAAACAGCAAACCTTTGCCTCATGGCAAACACTGACGAAAAAGAAGATGAAGAAAAAGTTGAGGTAAGTCAACATGGTCTTGAGTCAGACTTAGATGGTAAAACTAGGCTGAAATATATGATCTTCTTTATGATGCAATTCTTGAATGTAGAGATGAACGTGAAAAACGTAACAAACGGAACAAGCCTTAAAGGTTTGCAAGGAACACATAGAATGGCTTAAGAAAATGAGAACAGATGTTGAAACAAATTCTTTGATTTATTTGATAAAAACTTAAAAATCAAAGAATGTTATGAAAGTTTGAAAAATGAAAATTATCTAATTAATTTAGAGATTTCACACTTGAAGGATTTGTCCCTGTTCTGAGTTCCTTTGATATAAGATCAACCCTTTGAAAGGATACAGATCTGAGATTGAAAATTGAATAAAGAGAAAAATTTTTAAAGGAACAGATCTGTAATCTTAAAAAGGAACTGGTTGTCGCAAGGAACAGAGGCAAAATCATGAAAGTTCCTAAGTGGATTGAGAAACCACAGACCAAAGGAAGGAAGGTCTTGGTTTTGAAAACTACAAGAAAAGGAACAAGACAAAGAAATATGTTGATCTACCTAGTGATAAGTTTGTATGTATTGTGGCAAGGTAGGTCATTACATAAATCAATGTCAACTAAAATCTGAGATGATTGGGAAAAATGTGACAATAAGTAAGAAAAAATGGGTTGTCAAAACAAATCCTAGTCAAGAACAGGAACCCACGAAAGATGGGGTTCCTACAACTAACACTTAGTTGATTTTTGCAGGTTGGAGTGAGGGGGAACAACACATGGTATCTCGATAGTGGTTGTTCTAAGCACATGACAGGAGACAAAACCAAGTTTCTCTCACTCACAACCTATGAAGGTGGAAGTGTAACATTTGGTGATAATAAGAAAGGTAACATAGTTGCTATGGGTAAGGTGGTAAGTCACCATACACTCCATTGAAAATGTATTTTTAGTTGAAGGTCTAAAACATAATCTATTAAGCATTTCTCAATTCTGTGACAAAGGAAATACTGTAAAATTTGATAAAGAAAAATGCTTGATCATCAACATTAAAACTAAGAAGGTTATCTTGGAAGGAACAAGGAAAGGGAACACATACATTGTGGATCTAGACCTTGTTCCTCAAATCAATTTAACTTGTCTTAGTGTTATTGAAGATGATTCACTTCTTGGCACAAGCGTCTAGGACATGCTAGCTTTTCATTACTTGAGAAACTTAGATCAAAAGATCTTGTTTTAGGATTACCATCCATAAAATTTCATATTGATCAAGTTTGTGATGCATGTGCACGAGGTAAGCAAGTAAGATCCTCTTTCAAATCTAAAACGATTGTAAGTACCACTAAACCATTAGAATTAATTCATATGGACTTATGTGGACCCATGAGAATTCAAAGCAGAAGTGGAAAGAGGTATGTACTTGTGATTGTAGATGACTACTCTAGGTACACTTGGGTTATTTTTCTCACTAGTAAAGATGAAACTTATGATGAGTTCCTTGTCTTTGCTAAAAGAGTTCAAAACTTAAGTGGTTAAAATAATGCACATTAGATCAGATCATGGCAAGAATTCGAAAATTATAAATTTGATGACTTAAGCAGAGATAATGGCCTAGATCATAATTTTTCTGCCCCTAGAACACCACAACAAAATGGTGTTGTAGAAAGGAAAAATAGAACTTTGGAGGAAATGTCTAGAACCATGTTAATTGCTAGTGAACTTCCAAGGAACTTTTGGGCTGAAGCTGTTAATACTGCTTGTCACATAATTAATCGTGCCATGATGAGACCTATCATTAATAAAACTCCTTATGAACTTTATTTGGAAAGAAACCAAATATCACCTATTTTGAACATTTGGTGCAAATGTTATGTGCATAATAATGGAAAAGATAATCTTGGAAAATTTGATGCAAGGAGTGATGAAGCAATATTTTAGGATACTCTCACATAGTAAAGCTTATAGAGTATATAACAAGAGAACTATGTGTGTTGAAGAAAGCATTCATGTAATCTTTGATGAATCTGACAAATATATCCAAGCATACAGGTTGATGACTATGAGATGGGTTAGCAACCAAGTAAAGGAAGCAGATTCAGAAGAAGAAGAAGTGAAAGAGGAAAGGAACGAGGAATTTAAAATAATGACTCAATGATGTTCCTGTTCCTCAAGGAGGAGAAGAGTTCTGTTCCTCTAAAATGAAGGAACTGAGTCCACCGAGGCTAAAGAGGAACAACTGAAGAGTTCCTCATCTACTCGAGGAACTCATGAGGAACAACATGTTCCTATAAGAGAGTTTCAACCAAAACCTTGGAGATTACAAAAATCACATCCATGGAACTCATAATCAGCGACATATCCAAAGGTACGCAAACTAGATCTCAGTTAAGGAACTTTTGTGCATTTCATGCGTTCCTATCAATGATGGAACCAAGAAATCATGAAGAAGCCTTAACTGACTCTGATTGGATTACTGCAATGCAAGCTGAATTAAATGAGTTTGAAAGAAACAAGGTATGGCATCTAGTTCCTCATCTAAACAACAAAAAGTAATTGGCTTAAAATGGGTGTTTAGAAACAAACTAGATGAATATGGAACCATTGTAAGAAACAAAGCTAGACTTGTAGTAAAGGTTATAATCAACAAGAAGGAATAGATTATGAAGAAACCTTTGCTCCTGTAGCTAGATTAGAAGCCATTAGAATTTTAATTGCATTTGCTGCTTACATGGGATTTAAACTATATCAAATGGATGTTAAGTGTGCATTTTTAAATGGCTATCTAAACGAAGATGTATATGTTGAACAACCCCCTGGTTTGAAAATAATAATCTCCCAAATCATGTCTACAAGCTTGATAAAGCTCTTTATGGGTTAAAACAAGCACCTAGATCATGGTATGAGAGATTATCAAAGTTCCTTTTAGAAAAACATTTTAAAAGAGGAAAGGTTGATAAAACCTTGTTCCTAAAATCTAAAGGAACTGCATTTTGCTTGTTCAAATATATGTTGATGACATCATATTCGGAGCTACTAATGAAACATTGTGCAAAGAATTCTCAAGTCTCATGAGTAATGAATTTGAAATGAGTATGATGGGTGAGTTAAATTTCTTTCTTGGATACAAATCAAACAAACTGAAAAAGGATAATTGTTCACCAACAAAAATACATAAAGGAACTATTAAAGAAATATGGCCTCGAAAATTCAAAGATAAATCACACTCCTATGGGAACTTCAACTAGATTAGATGAAGACTCCATAGGAACAAGTGTTGATCAAACAAAATATAGAGGAATGATTGGTTCACTTTTGTATCTAACTGCTAGTCGTCCAGACATAGCTTTCAGTGTTGGTTTGTGTGCTAGATTTCAAGCAAATCCAAAGGAGTCCTCACTTACTGCTGTAAGAGAATTCTTAGATATCTTAAAGGAACAGATGATCTTGGACTCTACTATCCAAGAAGTGATACATTCGAGCTAAAAGGATATGCAGATGCAGATTATGCTGGAGATCTTGTAAATAGGAAAAGCACCTCAGGTATGGCACAATTCCTTAGTCATAGTTTAGTTTCTTGGAGTACCAAGAAACAAAACATAGTTGCTTTATCCACTGCTGAAGCAGAATATGTAGCAGCTGCTGCATGTTGCTCTCAAATGCTTTGGACAGGCCCGGTTATTTGGGTGTGCAAAAAGCCCAGTTGCACAGGGCCCCTAATTTAGGAGGGCCTCCTATTCCCTTATCCCGCGTGATACATTACTGAATTTCTGAAAATGTCATTTACTTTCCTAAAACACCAAGATACAATACGCATGAATAATGATATATTCCTCTCTCAATTTCTCTCTCTATGATATTCAATTTTCCATCTTCAATCTTGCAACTTTACATCTTCTTTCCTTTATTTCCACAACTAAATCTTCATAATTCCCAAATTAATCAATTAATTCCGTTAATCTCTCTGCAATTTTCCATGGAAACTAAACAACTTCCTCTCTTAACAATTCAATTTGCAACGGGAATGAAAAAATTCTGTCAAACGGCGAATTTCATCCCTCTATTATATAATACTACATAGAATCATTTTTCTTCAACAATCAAAATTTTACATCTTTATAGTCCGAATTTGCGATCTAATCTCCAAGAAATTCGAGCAAGATTTGACAATTTTAAATGTGAAAGACTCCAAGTTCATGTAAGTTATCTAATCTCCAACCATAATTAAGTTTTTTTTTGTTTCATTTACTCAAATAAACGATTATTTTGAGTATGATATGATTTGGTAGGAGAGCAATTGTGTACAGTATTTGAATATCTGGGTTATTTAACTGAATTATGCAGATTTGAGTTTTTTGAGTTTTTGTTCATTGATTTTAATGGCAGATTTGTAGAATCTGGACTTTACTTGAACTTGAGTTGAATTTTAGAACACGACAGAAAGAAGCAGTTTCTAAGAGAGAGAATTTGAAGGTTGTTTTGGATCTTCTTCTTCATGTAAGTTATCAAAATCTTCTTCTTCCTTCGTGATACAATGAAAATGTTGACTGAACATGTATTAATGAATGAAAGCAGTATTAGAAACTGAACATGTATTATCATATTATCCAAATTTCAAAACTTTCCATGGGGATTTTAATAAGGTTAAAAAGAAGGCATGTTTATAGGAATGGTTGATCTTTTAGTTTTTCTATTTATTAAATAACATATTTTAGATGAAAGTCTTCACCCATTTTGATAGATTTAAGTACTAGTTGAATTGTACTTCCAATTTGATTTTTAGGTTCAGCGAGATTTGTTATTTAATTTTCCTTTCCTTCTTTTTTTTTTGCAAATATAAAAATGTTAAGACTTTTTTTTTTGAGAGGAATAAAAATGTTAGACTAGTACTATATAATAACTGATTCTTTTTGTTGGTTTTGTTTTGAAAGGTGATTTTTTTTTCGAGAGATAATGCAAAAGGGAATGTCATTCGACTCATTCTATTGATTCAAGATTTGAAGCTTCAACTTTCCAGGTTGTCTCAATTCATTATGCTTCCTAAAATTAGAAAATATCAATCTGGTTATGAAAAACGAACAAAAAAGAAAAAGGTAGAATTGTTGATTGAGTCACAAAGAGGAGCTCTTGATAAATTTCTTAAGAAAGAATCGCAAGTTCCTACTGATCAAAATTATGATGATAATGTGGTAATTAATGAGAATAACGATGTTGAAATTGAGATTGATAATGCCAATGTTGAATGTGATGATGTGCCTAATAAAAATGATTCTTGTGATGATGTTCCTATTGATAATGATGGTATTGATTGTGCTCCTCTTGAAAATGATAATGTTGATGTGGAAAATAGTGATTATGTGCCTATTGAGAATGAAAATGTTGGACAAACTAACTCAGCCGAAAATTTTCATTTGCCTAATATATATGATCCTAGAACGTGGGACGGTCTTGATTCTAAATTGATAGATTTATTAATAGAGAAAGGTCCCAAAAGAGATTTATCTATTGTGAAAGGTCCTAAAGACGAATTTTCTAGGCGATTTACCGCAAACTTATATACTAGAGTTTTGTCCAATGGAGAGAAGTGTGATAGAAATTGGCTTGTTTACTCGAAAGAGCTTGATAGAGTATTTTGTTTTTGTTGCAAAATATTTAAAAAAGGAATAGGTAGAGGTCAATTAACTAATGATGGCTTTTCGGATTGGGCTCATATTGGCCTAAGACTTAAGGAGCATGAAACAAGCATGGAACATGTGAAAAACATGACAACTTGGTATGATTTGCGTTCAAGGTTTCAAAAGAATCAAACAATTGATAAAGTCGTGCAAAAACAAATTGAGAAAGAAAAAGAGCATTGGAAAAAAGTCTTGAAAAGAATTATTTCAATTGTGAAATTTCTTGCTAAACATAATTTAGCATTTCGTGGTACAAATGAGAAATTATATCAAAATAGTAACGGCAATTTTTTGGGCTTAATTGAAATGTTGGCAGAGTTTGACCCAGTTATCCAAGAGCATGTTAGACGTATTACTAATGATGATATCAACTTTCATTATCTTGGTCATAACATTCAAAATGAGTTGATATGTTTGCTTGGTTCTGCTATTAAAACTGAAATTGTTAAAAAAGTAAAGCACGCAAAATATTTTTCAGTGATACTTGATTGCACCCCTGATGTTAGCCATCAAGAGCAAATGTCGTTGATACTAAGATATGTGAACATCTCTTCAAATTCTGTTAGTATTGAAGAATCTTTTTTGGGATTCTTAAATGTAAATGATACGACTGGCCAAGGACTTTTTAATGCATTGCAAAGTGAGTTAAAAAATTTAGATCTTGATATATTGGATGTGCGAGGACAAGGTTATGACAATGGATCAAATATGAAAGGAAAACATCAAGGGGTACAAAAAAAACTTTTGGATTTAAATTCTAGAGCATTTTATACGTCTTGTGGTTGTCATAGTCTTAACTTGACATTATGTGACATGGGTAATACGTGTGGTAAAGCTAGAGATTTTTTGGGAGTTATACAACGCATATACACTATTTTTGCATGTTCTACCAAGAGATGGCAAATATTGAAAGATAATGTAAAAGGATTGACTCCTAAGTCTTTGTCGTCTACTCGTTGGGAGAGTCGGGTAGATAGTGTAAAAGCTATAAGGTTTCAAATTGTAGAAATACGGGAAGCTTTACTTCAAGTATCAGAACATGATAATGATTCTAAAATAAGAAGTGAAGCTAGATCATTGGCAATTAATGAGTTGGGTGATTTTGAGTTTTTGATTGCAATAATCATTTGGTTTGAAGTATTTAGTGCAATTAATCTGGTGAGCAAGATTTTACAATCAAAAGACATGCTTATTGATGTGGCTATTGAAAAAATAAAGGGGTTAATTTCTTTCTTTGAGACGTATAGGCAATCTGGTTTTTATGATGCACTGAATAATGCTAAGAAACTTGCCATTGAATTGAATATTGACCCTATATTTCCCCAAAGGCGTGAAATACGAAGAAAGAAACACTTTGATGAGGAAACAAGTACATCATTTGTTGCTCCATTATCTCCAGAGGAATCATTTAGAGTTAATTATTTTCTTTATATTGTTGATCAAGCCATTAATTCTCTTAGTAGGAGATTCGAGCAATATCAGGAGTATGAAAATATCTTTGGTTTCTTGTTTACTTCTTACAATTTGCGGTCATTGGATGATAAGAGTTTAAAATCTTCGTGTATTCAACTTGAAAATGCACTTAAACATAATGACCAATTTGATGTTGATGGACCTGAATTATATTTAGAGTTGATGTATTTAAAAGAGGTATTGTCTGGACAAGGAATGATGGGACCTATTGATATTATGAAGTTTTTGACTGGTTTAAATTGCTTTCCTAATGCATTTATTGCATACCGAATTTTGTTAACTATTCCTGTGACTGTAGCAGCAGAAAGAAGTTTTTCAAAGTTGAAGCTATTGAAATCCTATTTGCGTTCTACAATGTTACAAGAAAGGCTTAATGGATTAGCGGTGATAGCAATTGAGAATGATCTTTTGGAGAAAATTGAATATGAGGAATTGGTTGATGATTTTGCATCAAAGAGTGTGAGAAGAATGGCCCTGTTTAAATAAACTTGTATTAGTTTGAAGTGTATGGCTCTATTCAAATAAGTTTGTATTAGTTTGAAGTTGTATGGGAATTTTAGTATCTATATTTATAAAATACTTTGCATTTATGGTGTTTCATTTTGAATAAATTAAATCATTATATAGTACAACTTTGATATATATCTCCGTTTATCAAAGTGAAGCATATTAAAAAAAAAATTGAGGGCCCAAATTTATTAATTGGCACAGGGCCCCCAAAATGTTTAAGACGGGCCTGGCTTTGGATAAAACAACAACTCAGTGACTATGGAATAAACTTTGATTGTGTTCCTATTTATTGTGACAATACAAGTGCAATCAGTATTTCTAAAGATCCAGTGCATCATTCTAGAGTTAAGCATATACATATCAGACATCACTTTTTAAGAGAAAATGTTGAAAAAGGTTTGATTAAACTTGAGTTTTGTCAAACTGAGAATCAGATTGCTGATATACTAACTAAGCCTTTACAAAGGGATAGATATGAAAAATTAAGGCTTGAGTTAGGGTTAATAAAAATTAAGTGATTATTCCTATATCATTCCCCCATGCTTGAATCAATTTGAGTGACTTTGTGTGCTAAAGATAATTGTGTTTAATTGCCTAAGACCATTGCAAATTGAAATGTTACAAAACATAAACATGAATTCAAAGGAATTAAACAACTCACAAATGTCACATAATACTCCCCTTACTGTTCCTAAGGTTAAGAAACATGCATGATATGAAGGACATGGATATGTAGCATTAGTTGTTCCTATAGCACAAGTTCCTTAGCATTTATTTTCTTTCAAAATTAAAACTCATAAAAATCCGAAAAATCCCAAAATAAAAGGAATCAGATTTAATTAAATCTTGATTCTTATTTATCATCTTTTCGTTTTATTTTTATTTGCTTTATTTTTTTCCCGCGTGTAATAATCACTATTACATGCAAAACCCCCTCCTTCAATTCATCATTATTAGAAACCGTGTTCCTCAACCTCTTCATCTTCACCATAGCCGAAACCTTCATCACACCTCTTGATACTCCATAAAAACCTCAAATCCTTCTCAAATCATGGCAAAAACCTCACGCAATTCTCCCTTTCCCACATCAAAAACTACCAACACTTCAAAAATGGAAAATACTCCATCTCCAACCAAAACCCTTGAAACCGACCCAATTCAAGAAACCCCCATAGAAGAACAACAATTAGAATCTCCAAGAAGGAGTATGCGTAGAAGAAAACTTATTGGGGAATATGATGAAGAAGAAACCCCGGAACAAACTCAGGGGGAAGAAGAAGAAATCACACTTGTTCCTTCCAAAGGAACTGTTTCTTCATCTTCCAAGAAACGAGTCGAAAGAAGTGAATCTAGGTATGTTTTGGGTTTTTGCGTAGATTTAGAATGGGCAAATAAAGTTGAATTTCAAGAATTAACTTCCATTCTAAAGGAACAAGGCATGGAATTCTTGTTTGAATTCGCCTTTAACAACGCTCTTGTTCCTTTAGCCATGGATGAATTCTGTGCTAATTTTGTCAACACTAATGGTCTTTGCACAACAGAGGTTAGAGGTAAGAAAATTAAGTTTGATGAAGCCACATTGGGCAAAGTTTGGGAAGTTCCTTGTCAAGGAACTGATTTGTACTTTAAACGGAAAGGAACTGTTTCTTTTCCGAATTTTCCTCAGGACAAAATTTTAGAATATTTTGGAGGAACTGCCGGTCAAAACAAACTAAACCATAACCTCCTCTCTCCCCTTCACAAAGTATTATTCAACTTGGTATGGAGAGCACTCATTCCTCGTACTGAAAAGAGGAATGAAGTGGGTCTCTTGGATATGTGTTATATGTTTTGCTTGGACCACCACATTCAAATCAACTTCCCTTCCCTCTTCATTCAACATCTTACTCACTGTATTGAAAACAATTGTGTGATTGGTTACGGTGCTTTGATAACTTCTCTACTTCATCACTTTGAAGTAAGACTTACTGGTTGGACTACATTAGGAGTAAAACAAGGGAACATTTTAAATGAAAAGACTCTAAATGGACTTGGTCTGTCTGTCCAAGAAGGAGTCCTCACTCAAGGGAGAATAGCTCCATGTTCCTCAAGTAAAAGAAAACTGCCTAAGCTTGATTTAGAAGAAGATAATGATGTTATCTTGGAGGAACCTGTTCCTAAGCCGGAGGAACCAAAACCAAAGAGGCGCAAACACATTGCTACCAAGCCTAAAGTTTCTGTTCCTCAGAGGGTGAGGAAGAGCAATCGTCTAAAGATTGCTCCTACTGTTTCTGTTCCTTCCAACAAGGACTCTCCTTTAGTCCTTTCGGATGCTGAGGAACAGGAACCCTCAACTCTCAAGGAACCCACTCCACCACCATCTCCTAAACTCTCTGTTCCTTTCACCAAACTGCCTTCCATTTCTCCCTCATCCTTCTCTGTTCCTTCCAGCTTTGAGCAATTGAAGGATGAAATAAAAGGCCCAAACCCTTTTGCTTCCACCTCCACAACTCTTTCACCAACACCACCATTCCTTCCTCCAATTTATCACCCTTCACCTTCTGTTTCTATTCCCGGAACAGATGAACCTTCCATTCTACCACCCCAGTTCCTTCACAAAATCCACCATCTGCCTCAGGTTCCAAGGGTAAGGAACAGGAAACTCCGGATGATGCTAGCTGGGTAAATGATGTTTGTCTTCCTGCTCAACACATGATCAAATTTTATAATCATCTTCACTGGACTTTGGATGCTAAAACTGATAAAATGGTGAGTCTTATGAAGACCTTGAGTGATACAGTTGTTGCGCAACAGAAGAAGATGGACTCTATGGCCCGTGCCTTGGAGGAGTTGAAGGAACAAGTTGGACTCAACCATGGGGTGGTGATGAAGAAATTAGAGGATGTGGTGGAAGAAGAGGTTGTAGAGGAACACCATTCCCCTTCCCTGTCATAGTTTTCTTAGTTTTTTTTGTTATTGTTCCTGTTTCCTCTTCAAGGAACATAACTTTTGTTTAATCCTTTTTCTTTTCTTTCTTTGTTTTGTTATGGAACAAGTGCTATATAATCAATGACTTTTGCTATTATGTCTGTGTTTCCAAATGATTTGCATAATTTCTTCCTTGGAATAGCTAGTATTATGTGATTGATGTTTGAGCAAGTTTACTCTTTGATATTCTAACTTAACCACCAATGGTGCTTGTATATGGTCTTAAGGTGTTAAATCAATTCATCAATACATGCAGAGTCTGTTCTTTTTGAGGATGACAAAGGGGGAAAATGATTTAAGGAACAAACTGTACATAAATTGGAACAATGAAAAAATTAAAAAAAAAATTAATTAAAAATTGGATAAGGTAAATGAAAAATCAAAAATAGGTTAAGGTAAATGAAAAATCAAAATTCAGTTACTCACATAATTGTGTTTTATTTTTCATTTTCTTCTTTATGTTTTTGTCATTATCATTCACTTATATTATTTGTTATTGTCCTTAGTTTGTACCTTTGTTGTCATCATCAAAAAGGGGGAAATTGTTGAACCCTAGTTTTGATGATGACAAAGAAACAAAGATGCAAACTAAGTAGTGAACTAATGAGTTTCTATGAGTGTATGATGTTTAAGGTATTAATGAAAGGAACTAGGAGAATACGAAGTCAAAGAAGAAATCAAGAGATGATTTCAAAGGCTAAGTAAAGAAGTTTCTATAAGTTGGTACTGGAGCAAGCATTGGATCAAGAAGAATAAAAGCTAGGCGTTTTATTTTTTAGTTCCAGTGTAAAGGAACAAAGTAAGGATGGTAAGGAACAGTGACAGTTTTATTTGAGAATGAGAGTTTGTTCCTTTCTAAGGAACAAACTAAGTGGCACTAAACAAATCTGTTAAAGGAACTTAGTTTATAAAAGGAACTAGACTTAGGCGTGCGAAAGTATAACGGTTAATTGTGCAATTGAGTAAGTCATGCCTAAATTATAGGAAATTAGTTTTATCTAATTTCAAATGATAAAATCAGTTTTAAAAAGAAAATCCGTTTAAGAAGAAGATTTTGTTTTTCGGAAAAATAAAGAAAATAAATATCCGATTTTTAGAATGAATTTGTTTAAAAGATATTATTTTCTTAAAGATTAAAAATTCAGTTTTAAAGATAAAAGCTATTTTTATAAAACTGATTTTCGGATAAAGCTCAAGGAACTCCTAGTGGCTAGAATATATCCACGTTCATATTGAGATCATGGGATCATGGGACATGATGAGAAACGTGTTCCTTAGGGGAAGGAACATCATGGGTTAATGGACTTAACATGTAATCAAGTTTTTAATCCCACGTTCTTTGTGATTATCACTATAAATATTGAAGTCTAGATAAGTTCCAAAGTGTGTCTGACTAAGTAATTAAGTGAGTTTAACTAATTAAGTGTCAGTGCCTTCATTCTCTCATAAGAGCCATTTGTTCTTTGCTTTTTTACTCTAATTCCACTAAGCTTATTTCGATCAATTGTATTTTGGTTTTTGGGGTAAGGGAACTTTGAGTGAAGTTCTGTAAGAGAAAGGCTTTGAGTGAAGCTTGTATGAGTGAGAAAACTTCGATTGAAGTTGAGAGGAACTACTGTTAAGGGAACAGTGGCTCAGGAACTTGAATTCAGGAACTCGAGGTGTGGCTCGAGTTAGAATTAGATTGTAACAAAGTTGTTTGGCCTAATTAATGAAAGAGTTGAGTTTAAAATCCCTAGTGGTCGAGGTTGTTTCTTCTTGTTGGGCCCAAGAAGTTTTTCCTCGTAAAAATCCCTTATGTTCCTCTAGCTTGTTTATTTGTTTAAGTTTTAATTTCCGCAAAAAGTTACGTTTATTTCTACACCTACAATTCACCCCCCCTCTTGTAGTGTTCCTAGGGAAATAACAGACTCTTTTAGATAACTAAGACAAATTAGCTAAGTCAGACACACTTTTGTTCTAATGAATTAGGCGCCTATTTATAGACAATTAAGACAAGACATGTTCTCCACTAATTAAACCATTATCACATGATCTCCATGATTTTAATTAATTAATTAAATAAATTAAATATTCCATGACAAGTAAATAAACCACTACTTTACTTCATAAGAGAAGCAGTACCATATTACATGGTATTACAAAACTTGATGAATAATTAAACTCATTTAAATAAATTAAATACTTGGAGGATAATTAACTAAGCCACTAAATCCACTAACTACAAAAAAATGTGTAGCAGTAGCTTTAGTCATGTAGTCCAATTTTTAGAAAATAAATAAATTATTTACTTTAGCTAGTTTTTAGGAAAATATCTTTTAAAAATTACTTTAATAAAAACAAAAAACAGTTTAATATTTTAAAACCGAAATCTTTTGAAAACCGGAAAGATATTATATTTTGAAAATAAAATCTTTAAAATATAAAATATAAAAGATAAAAATATAAGATTTGAAAATCGGTTATGTAAAATCAGAAAATCTTTTTAAAATCTTCTTCCTAACAAACTTAAACTAAATTCCTAAAATAGTGGATCTTAGTTAAAACAACCCTAAAAACTCTAACTAACCTATTGGGCGCATACATTGAGTTAGGCGCACAACTTTAGAGACTCTTAGGTGTTTCTAAACCAATTTTAAGTCTTGTTCCCTAACCTTGTTCCTATAGTGCCAGGTATGTTCCTGTCATGGGAACAAAATCAAGTTCCTTTGAGAATTCACCATGAACTTAATTAAGCTTTTACTCAACCTTAACAAGAAGATAATAAATACACCCTAATGTATTCTAATCTTCATTTCATGCTTGATTCTTCATCACTCGAACATGTTTACTTCGATCTTTGATTAATTCTCCATTTTAATCTTCAATCAAGTATTCTCTTTGCTTGAGAATGAATTACCTTGCAACAACTTAAATAAAATACACTATGTCTTTTGTGGTTAAGTCATCTTCAAAACTCAAGGGTCAACAAATGCTAAACTCTCTAACCTATATGCCCATCCTTAAGTATACCCATAAATATTAGATTCCAGTTTCATATCCCTAGGCTTTTAAACTGATACCACTTTGTAACACCCCCAAATTTCTCCACTTTAGCAACTTATGCTTTCGTAAAATACTTTTAGAAACTTAAGGGTATTACCGCCACGTATAAATACATTTTGGCAATACTATAACTTGATACACAAAATATACAGCGGAGACTTCTAACTTTATTTATAAAAATAATATTATTATCCAAAAACACAATACTAATATGAAAAATCTAAAGACTACTAAAATAGTGATCTAGTTCTAGTGATCCCAAAAGGTTCCTCCCATGCATCATGAATCATCAGTGGACCTAAAAAGTACTCCCCGTAAGGAAAGTAGGGAAAAGCCAAAACAAATAGGAAATACGAGTCAGTTGAAATACTGACTATAATTACATGCAAGACTTGTAAACTTCGTAAATATAGAATTCACATACTTTCATGAACATGCTTTATTTCCACTACAAGAAAATGCCCTGTCAACGACAGCTATGCAGCGACGTCCACTAAAACAGACGTTAAACATGTAATCAGCGACGGTTTACAGCCGACGTCTCTACCGACGGTTTTTTTTAAAATCCAGCATTGGCTAATTTTGGTTACAACCGGGCCCTCGTGCAGGAAATGATGCGGAACATGACTAATTTTGGTCACTTGTTCTCAGGTTGCAACACAGGACCCTCTCCACAACGCAGACCAGAGGATGACCCGGGGTTTGGTGGTGGCGGCACTACACAGACACCAACCACAGTGTAGTTTGTTTGGTTTTGACAATTAGCTAGATTACTAACTTATAGTTTGTTCATACTTAGTCTAATTTTATATATGCACTTAGTGTTTATATTTATCGGCATATATCTAGTTTTGTTTTTAAGTGTCTCGGTATATTTTTTTGGAACTCCACTTTTACTCGATTTCCTGACACCGGGATTTATTTTGCGTATTAAGGTAGTTTGTTTAATTATAGACATTTAGTGTCTAAATTTCCCGACATTGGGATGTATTTTGTGTACATAAATCTAATCTATTTCATTTTTAAGTTGCATATTTCTTTAGTTTAAAATATAGAATGCGATGGAGGCGACGCAGGAACATGTTTAATGTAGTATATGTCGATGTTGGCGTGCAGTACAGGTTTAAGTATAATTTTGGAAAACATTATTAAATTATTTAATATAATTAATAAACATAACGACGGCTAAACTTGAACCAACGACGGCTAACCAGTCGTTGAACAAGAGAGCAATGACTGCCAAGGAAGTACAGAGCAACGACGGCTTAAGGATATCCACGACGGTTAAGAGCCGTCGGTGAAACAACGACAGCTTCAAAGCGTCGTCTACTTACCGACGGTCCCACACCGTCGTTGATACACCGACGGCTCCAAACCGTAGGTGCTAAATTCTTAACGACGGCTAGCCAATCAGACGTAGAAAACCGTCGTTGATCCATCACCGACGGCCAAACGGTCGCTATTTGCTAATTCAACGACCAAAACTGCAACGTCAGTTGGTTAGCGACCGTTGGCCGTCAGTATTTATATTAGCGACGGCTTTGAGAGAATCAGCGACGGCTTTAAGCGGTCGTTGACTGGGCCTTTTCTTGTAGTGTTCGCAATTCTAGTAATAACAAAAGATAAGATCATTCCATTATTAAATACAAGCTTTTATCTAGCCTAAATGATAAGAAGGTTTCATTAAACCAATTACATATACCAATTCACATAATTTATACTAAAACACACATAACTAATGTATACATAACAATTAAAGATTAAGCCACGTAAACGTACCTTGACAATTCACGAAACAAGAAAATCAACTATTGAGGGAATGTTCACGAACGAAATCCACCTATTAATTATAAACTATTTCTAAACAAAACGATGAACAATATATGAACTCTAAAAGAAAATTATGCTAAACTAACTAATTATGAACATGATTCAAGCTCAAACAATTAAAACATGTTTTATAAAACTCAAAAAGATCAAAAACTAGGAATTAAAACAACTTGAAAAAGAGTACTTACAAAACCTCCCGCTAAAACTCCTCGGTGAAAAACTAAAACTACTCAAAGAGACCACTCACACACTTTAGGGAAAAGTTTATAAAGAACTCTCAAGATTTTTGGTGAAAAGAAAGTGAAGGATTAGAGGGGTATTTATAGTGTAAACTAGGGTAGAAAAGAGGTAAAACTTTTCTAAATCATTAAAATTAGGGCAAAAGAATTTTAAACTTTTTGTAACAAAATACAAAGTTGTCGTGCAGCAGCTATACAATGCAGCAGAATTTTTTTTTATATATAAAAACTATTTCCTTTGTTTCAAAAAAAAAATTCTTTCCTAAAATCAAGTTTGTTTGATTTTAAAGAGATTGTTAAATCTTCCCAAATCAATTAAAATCCCATACTTTCTAACTCAATATAAATCTCATAAAAATCTGATTTTATAAGACTTAACAAAATATTTTAAATATTTAAAGTTTTTGGTTTTATTTAAAAGAAACCGATTTTTTTTTTCAAAACAACACTTGTATATAAAGAAAATCCGAAAATTACCTACTAGAATGTATAATCTGATTTTATTACCCAAAAAATGAATTTTGGATTTTGTAAAATTATTTATCAAATATTTTTTTAAATAACTAATTAAATGAATAAGATAATGACAAGAACAACTATTGTTAAAAATTACTAAAATAACCTTTAAAATTCAAACTATATTTCCCTCCAAATGATACCCTTCAATGTGATTTTAAAATAGTTTAAAATGAGTTTTGAAGATAAAATTTAGAATTGTTTCAAATAATCTCAATAAAAGCCTAAAAGTACGGCGTATTACACGCGTGCCCAAAAGTTAAGTTCATGAACGGATTAACACTCTTGATATTCCTTGTCTACGCAATCAGAGTCTACAATAGACATTAACGAGATCTAAGTTAGTTACCTAAATAAACCCCTTTTTATATACATAAAACAATTTAAGTAATTCAAATAACTTAAATAAATTCTTAATAATTTTAAGAGAGTTTATAAATCAAAGTTTATGATTTTCAAATCATTTATGAAACCATTTTAAGTACTCAAAGATTACTTGAACTTAAATTTTATTGACTTAAAGTCTTAAACAATTATTTTAAACATAGAAACTAACTTTATTGTACTCCTTATTTTGTTTGAGAAAATTAAGAAATATTTTCAAGTCATAAAAGGCTAAGTTAATCTAAAATATACTAACATAATAAAGTACGTTAACTTAGGAAAGTTATTGAATTTTTTTTAAAAAAAGCAAACTAGTAAAACTAATTAAAAAGGAAAGGGAGGGGTTTTCTGATTCAGGGAATCAGTTTACCAAAACAGAGAAAAAAAAGAACGAAGGGAGCAAGGGAACAGAGGAGGTCGATGTAATCCCCCACATTTTTAAAGGATTTTTCGTAAATATATTAAGTTATTTATGTAATTATACTAAATCCAAATGAGTTTGGAAAATGATTTGACTTTTAAAAAGGGTTGACTATTTTAAAAGTCAACTAAAAATATTTTTCTAAGCTTAATAAAGTTTGTAAAATTTTAATTAAGCGAGTTTTAAATAAGAGTTTAATTATTAAAAGTATATTCGAAAAGAAACTTAATGGAATCAAAAGCCCAAAAGAAATAAAAAGGGAAAGGAATTTGATGACTAAAGTCCTAACAAGCCCATCTTGTTAGTCATCAAAGTTAATTGTTGAAATCCTTTTCCTAAGCCCAATAGGATTAGCCTATTGTTTTAATTATTGAATTCTTTCCTTTTCCTAAGCCCAATAGGATTAGCCTATTTAAATATCCTAAAACCCGAATTTTGCCCTACACTTATTTTCTCTCTCCTCACTTGCACGTGAGTTTCGAAATTCTCTCCCCTCACTCGACATTTTCTCTCTCCTCTTCCTCTTGTGCGTGACTTTCATTATTTCTCTCAAAAATCGTTTCTTCTTCGCTAAGTAACGTTTCTTGTCGAACAAGAAACGTCACAAACCTTTTCTTGAAGCCGAAAACAGTGCTGCCGCCGGTTCCTTGCTGCTGTCCTCAGTCCGGCGCCCACCTTCCTCCTCTTATTTTGGTTGTTTTCTTTACTTCTCCTTTAAGATTCCATTAAAGTTCTAATTTTTATTGTTATTTTATTATTATTTGCATGATTTCGATTTGAGTTATTATTTTTATTATGAAATATGTATTTTTCGGATCATATGTATAAAAGAAAAATTTCAGATTTATTATTTTGGTTTTAATCATGAAAGATGTGATTTTTGGGTTTTAAATCACTAGAAATCGCATATTTAGAGTATGAATATGATTTTTGATTGGAATACGATTTTTATATTCATTTAAATATTTTCAGAAGGTTTAGAAAATTTTATAGTTGCTGGAAATTCAGAAAGTTAATATTTTAAGGTTTTTAATAGTTTTTAATCACTAGAATAGTTTATCTATACTAGGGATTAAAAATAGTGAGAGTTTAAATTATAAAAGCGATTTTTAAAGAAGTTTAAAAGGGTTTGGGAAATTTTAAGGTTGCTGTATTTTTTTTAGTACAAGTATTTACTCGATTTCTTGGTTGTTTTAGGCGGAGAATTCACTGTAGGGGACTTTTAGTGCTTAAAAGTGGCCTACCGTAACGTTATACGAGGTACGTACATAGTCTACGTGCTAAATGGTTAGAAACATGCTCTAGGGATGTTTTTAATTTGTAGTATCATGTATAGGACCTTGTAGTTCATATATATGATTTACTGAGATGGCTTTACATGTTATTTGCTTGAATGCTACATGTAAACTAAGAATATGTTTAAGTATGACTTGTTTGTATGGAAGTTTGATGCAAGCAACTAAGTTTGGTTTGGTATTAATTCGGGAGTGAATTAATGTAAGTAAATTGGAATCATGGATTCTTTGAGTTTATTAATTTATCTTATAAGAACCGAGGATCTTATTTGGTAAGTTTGGTTTATACCTATGTAAAGGTACGGATTTCTGTTGGCTGGGTTCAACAAAGGATAAAAAGAAATAAAAGGAGTCTTGATTGATAAGTTGTGAACACTTGTTAATCTAAAGATAAAAAGAATTTTGTTGTGATTATGTGATTATGAATTGTGTATTATTTGGGTTGTTGTGGTGTCATCACAAGTATTAAAAGGAATGCAACGTAAAGTGAAACGAGAATAAGTTATAGACTTTAGACTAGTGCACGTCTAGAGTTGGACATAAGGGTTGGGTTATGGTGAGCGTGCCATAGCTTTTCTAGGAATGGGTTGATCACCATCCCTTTTTTTCAAAGGTTCCTCGATATCGCAGGTCACTCTGAAATGCGGAGTCGCGCCCCATTTCATTTTTATTGGCAGGACAACTCGTCTAATAACTATTCCATTAAAGTGATAAAAAGTTAATTTAAGTTTAGTTCAGTAAAAGTCGTCTGCAGAGTATTATTTATTTATGTTATTATTTATCCCTGCAAATTTATGTGTAGTAATGTTTAGGATTATTTTTGTCTGATATGTAGTACTCAGCTTTGCTGATTACGTGCTTTGTTTGTGATTGTGATCATGGCTTTGCCTATTGATCCTGTGGTGATCCTTCGGGGGAGCAGAGTCAATAAAGCATTGACATTACAGGTTCGAAGATGCATACATTGGGAATCTGGAATGGAGAGGCTATTGAGATAGTAGTATTTAAGTTGTTTCTAGGAGTTTATTTTTCCAGACTTTAGCTTTGAGTTGGTGTGTTTCAGTTCAAACATTGTTTGACTCTTATTTCATAAGTTCAATAAAGTTGGTTTTGTTTTAGTAAGTTTTCCGCTGCAAAATTCTGAGTAAGCCAAACGTTTTCACACGGGCGATAATGCCTGGGTAATTCTCCAAGTTTTATATTATAAAGTATTTTCAGAAAGAGAGAATTATCGGGGTGTTACAAAGTGGTATCAGAGCCAGGTTAGTTTAAGACTTATAGGCGCCTAACTAACTAGCTTATTAAGTGACTTTAGCTTCTTAAGTTACCTAGCTTATTGATTATTTGAAGGAAACCTTAGTATTGCTCCTACGTTTCATTTCGAAAGATGACACAAATATTTTGAGGATCAAAATTTTTTTTTAAACCGAAATTTTTTCGGAAATTTCGTTTTCCGAAAGTCGAGGGTTCGAAATTCTTTCGTTTTCGTTTTTTTCGGAAATTTTTTTTAGGAGCCGAATAAAAAAAAAAAAAAAATTTTGTCGAGTAAAATTTTTTTTTCGAATGTTTGAGTTCGAAATTTTTTTTTATAAGAAATTTATTTAGGCACAAAAGTAATGTTATTATAAAAAGTGCCTGCATTATTTTCATACCTTTAAGGGTTTACAACATGACATTGTGAGAATGGGTAGTATAGGAAGGGCATATAGGATAAAAATATTATATGCTGCATTGAAAATTTAGTTCAGCATCATTATAAATTTTCTTCCCTGCAAATAAGTGCATTATTATTTTTCTTCCCTACTAACGATGCATGAATGTTTTCTTTCCTGCTAATTGTTATATCCTTTTTGCCTATTAAAGTGTTATATTTTACATGCTTTTGTTTTCTTATCTTTGATTCTTGGTGGGAATACGTTAAGGAAGAGTGCTAAACCTTTTGGGTTATTGTGATGTAGCTCTACTATTATGGCTGCAAATTTAGGAAACTACTTTAACCCTATCGTCCTGACTGACGATGAAGACGACGACCATCATCCACCCATTGACCATAGAGAATATGAAGAACTGCATTGGATAATGCGTCGCATCTTGAGGAGACACTATGCTAGGGATGATGAAGTCATCATAGAAATGGATCATGCTAGAGGAACTACCAGAGAAGACATATATGATGCATGTATGAGGGTGGAATCTGAACCTGAGGAAGATTGGACACCATACCTACTAGGCAGTCTAAGATCAAGAGGAAATTCGTTGACTACTATGAGACTGACGAAGAGGACGAAGTTAGTGATGAAGACTTTGTACCTCAACAATATAAGGAAGATAAGGACAAGGATGGCAGTGTAGTGCCATAGTTTATAAACTTATAGATATTTTTTTTTTATACATATATTATAGAGGTAATAAGGTTTTAGTTAAAAGAATAAGGTTGGGTAATGCCAACAAACAAAGGTGTTTTTAGGATTAGCATTTTAGGAAATATATATATATACTAGTGTGTTATTTTATTTCACATTTTTCTTTTCCCTTCTATGGAAGAATAAAATTAGTTTGTTTATTCAAGGAGTAAAAATTTATTTTGGACACGTAATGGGGAATATTTTTTTTATTTTCATTATGTGATTTCGATTTTCTTGCCTAAATTCATGTGACTATGAATTTACTTACGTGAACAACTGTATGAATATTAGTGAACATTCCATGTTGAAACTTAGTGAAATTGTATGTGATGCGATCCTTAGTGATCAAATCAAGTATTGTCTTGCTTAGATGACTATACTAGTTTTCTGGAGCCTGAGTAGAGTTATATTACTTTCAGGTCCCGAAGTAGAATGGCTAACAACACTGAACTAGCTGACGCTATTCGCCTCTTGGCGGAGAAACTGAACCAGGACAAGGTTGAACGTCCAGAGACTGCTGGAGAAATGTTTGAAAGACTGTCCAAAGTGAAACCACCTTACTTTAAGGGACAAGCTGACCCTACTTTCCTAGAAAACTGGATTAGGGAATTTGAAAAGTTGTTTGAGGTAGTGAATTGCCCTGCTGACATGAGAGTAGGACAAGCTGTTTTATACCTAAAGATGAGGCTGACTTGTGGTGGAGAGAAAAGGGGCTAGATTGAGTGCTGCTGAGGGATTCAATTGGGAAGCCTTTGTGATTGTGCTGAGAGGAAAGTTTTACCCTGCCTTCATGAGGAAGCAGAAAGCCCAAGAGTTCATCAACCTTAGAATGGGTAGTATGACCATTTCTGAATACTATAGTAAGTTCATAGCCTTGTCTAGGTTTGCACCTGAGGTTGTAGCTACTGAGGAGCTTAAGGCTCAGAGGTTCGAACAGGGTTGACTGATGAGATCCAGTGGGTTAGGGGGTGAACCTTTACATCTTAGATGTGTGTATGGGAGAGCTTCTCATATTTATGGGTTGCAATCGAGAAGGATAAGAAGGCTGGAATAGTTGGTGAAAGAGAAAGGAGGTTGATACTGGGGAAACCAAAGAACTTTAAGAAAAACCGGAATGGGAATGGGAATTTCAAGGAAGAACAACCAGGATAACGTAGTCAGGGTAGACCTGAAGGGTTACATTGTAAAGTGCAACAAAAACCATCCTGGGGGACTGTAAGGGAGACTTGACTGTCATTACTGCCAGAAGAAGGGTCAGAGAGTTGAGTGCTGCAGCATGGGAAAGGTTGAGAATCAGGGAAGGTAATCAGGCTAGCCAGGGTCTAATCAAATAGGGAACCAGGGTCCTAAGCCTGGAGGTCAGAATAACCAAGGAACCATAGTAGGCCTACTCAATGATAATCTACCCAGAACAAACCTGCAGGAAAAGTGTTCGTGATGAGTCATAACGAGGCAGAGAGATCTGCGGATGTGGTAACTGGTAATTTCTCTATCAACTCAGTTTTCGTTAAAACGTTATTCGATTCGGGGGCTACTTATTCTTTTATTTCGCCTTCTGTTTTAAAGAGTCTGGGATTGGTGGAGTATGAGTCAATTGATTTGTCTGTTAGTATTCCTACTGGGGAAGTCGTTAAGTGTACTAAGTTGTTTAAGAACTTACCTTTGAAGATAGGAGGGAGTGTCTTTCCATCCGATTTATCGAGTTTAACTTAGGAGATTTAGATGTGATTCTTGGGATGAACTGGTTGAGTCATTACAAGGCCAGGATCGATTGTGAAGTCCAGAAAGTAGTGTTGAGAAACCCTTCGGGAAAATTTACCTCATATAGACGATTTGGGAAACCTAAAAACTTTGGGTGATCTCTGCTCTAAAGTGCAGAAGTTGATGAGAAAGGGTGTGAGCTGTTTTTCTGTAGTGTGCAAGATGTGAGTAAAGAAGCTGAGTTAAAACTTGAGGATGTTCCAATAGTGAATGAGTTTATGGACGTATTTCCAGTGAAATTTCAGGTATGCCGCCTGCAAGAGCTGTCGAGTTTACCATAGACTTAGTTCCTGGAACTGCACCTATATCTAAGGCACCTTGAATGGCACCTCCTGAGATGATGAGTTAGATTGCAAGAACTTTTGGATAAGGGTTATATCAGACCTAGTGCATCGCCTTGGGGAGCTCCTGTTTTGTTCGTGAAGAAAAAGGATGGGAGTATGAGTTATGTATGACTATAGGGAGTTGAATAATGTTACCATCAAGAACAAGTACCCTTTGCCTAGAATAGATGACCTATTCGATCAATTGAACGGAGCTAGTGTGTTCTCGAAGATTGACTTACGTTCAGGATATCACCAGTTGAGGGTAGCTGATAAGGATGTACCTAAGACTGCCTTTAGAACGCGTTATGGTCACTACGAGTTCACTGTAATGCCATTTGGGTTAACCAATGCTCCTGCTATATTTATGGATTTGTAATAGAATCTTTCATGAGTTTTTAGATAAGTTCGTAGTGGTTTTCATCGATGACATTTTGATTTATTCGAGGAATGAAACCGAACACGATGAACATTTGAGGATTATCTTAGAAACCTTGAGGAAGAACCAATATATGCCAAGTTCTCTAAGTGTGAGTTTCGTTTGGAGAAAGTAGCATTCTTGGGTCATTTTGTGTCTAAGGAAGGAGTTCTGTAGATCCTGCTAAGATTCAAGCTGTGAGTGAGTGGCCAACTCCAAAGAGTGTGACTGACATTAGAAGTTTCTTGGGTTTAGCTGGCTATTATAGGAGATTTGTGAGGATTTCTCGAAATAGCGAGACCTATGACGAATTTAATGAAAAAGGAGCCAAGTTTGAGTGGAATGAGAAGTGTGAGGAAGCCTTCCAGATCTTGAAAGATCGTTTAACCACTGCACCTGTCTTAACCCTACCTGATGGGAATGAGGGATTTGAGGTCTATAGTGATGCTTCGAAGAATGGTTTGGGTTGTGTATTGCAACAGAATGGGAAGGTAATAGCTTATGCATCGCGTCAACTGAAACCTATGAGGCTAATTACCCTACCCATGATCTAGAGTTAGCTGCCATATGTATTTGCATTGAAGATTTGGAGACATTATCTTTATGGGGCAACTGCAAGATATTCACAGACCATAAGAGCTTGAAATACATATTTACCCAAAAAGACTTGAATATGAGACAAAGGAGATGGCTAGAGTTGATTAAGGATTACGATCTAGACATCCAGTATCATGAAGGGAAAGCCAATGTGGTGGCTGACGCCTTGAGTAGGAAATCGAGTCATAGCTGAGTACTTTGATAGTTCCTGAGGAGTTGTGTAGAGATATGCAAAGGTTGAACCTAGAAATTTTAAATCCTGGGGAAAGTGAGGCTAGACTCAGTAATCTTTCTTTGGGAGTGTCAATTTTCGATGAGATCATTGAGGGTCAAGTTGGGGATGAGCATCTAGATAAGATAAAAGAGAAAATGAAGCAAGGTAAAGAGTAGACTTCAAGATTCATGAGGATGGGAGTCTAAGGTTTAAGGGACGGTGGTGTGTACCACAGAAGTGTAACGATCTAAAGAGACGTCTTATGGATGAGGGACATAACACTCCTATTCTGTGCACCCTGGGGGTGACAAGTTGTATAAGGATCTTAAGGTGATATATTGGTGGCCGAACATGAAACGAGAGGTAGCCGAGTATGTGTCTAAGTGTCTAACCTGTCAGAAAGTGAAGATAGACCATAAGAGGCCCATGGGGACAGTCCAACCACTAGAGGTTCCTGGATGGAAGTGGGATTCGATTTCTATGGACTTTGTGACTGCCTTACCCAAGTCGAGGAGTGGAAATGATACCATTTGGGTTATAGTGGATAGACTGACCAAGTCCGCTATTTTCATACCTATTAAGGAGACATGGAAGAAGAAGCAACTCGCTACAACCTATATCAAGCATGTAGTGAGATTGCACGGAGTCCCAAAGGACATTATTTCAGACCGTGACTCTAGATTTCTATCTAAGTTTTGGAAGAAGGTCAAGCAAACCTTGGGACAACATTAAAGATGAGTACCGCCTTTCACCCTGCGACCGATGGTCAGACTGAGCGGACTAACCAAACTATGGAAGACATGTTGCGAGCTTGTGCTATAGATTTTCAAGGAAGTTGGGAGGACCAATTAGATTTGATTGAGTTCTCTTACAATAATAGTTACCATGCGAGTATCAAGATGGCACCTTTTGAGGCGTTATATGGCGGAAGTGTAGAAGTCCCATTTGCTGGAACGACTATAGTGAGAATGTAGTTTTGGGGACAGAATTCATTGAGGAGACCGTCAAGAACGTTAGATTGATTCAGGCTAGAATTCAAGCTGCGCAAGATAGGCAGAAGAGTTACGCAGACTTAAAGCGGCGCGAAGATGAGTTCGCTGTAGGTGATAAAGTATTCCTGAAAGTATCACCCACCAAAGGCGTTATGCGATTTGGGAAAAAGGGCAAGCTGAGTGCTAAATATGTAGGCCCATATGAAATTTTGGAGCGCATTGGGAAAGTAGCTTATAGATTGGCATTGCCAATGGAGTTTGAAAAGATGCACGATGTGTTTCACATATCCCAATTGAAGCGCTATATCCCTGATGAGCGCCATGTGTTAGAGCCTGAACGAGTGCAGATAGATAGTAGCCTCACTTATGAGGAAAGACCTGTCAAGATTCTCGACAGGAAAGTGCGTAGTACGCGTAACAAGGATGTCATATTGTCAAAGTTCTTTGGTCTAACCACGAGTCAGAAGAGGCAACGTGGGAAGCCGAAGAGGATATGAAGAAAAAGTATCCAGACCTATTCCTTGAGGTGAGTTACGAGGGCGTAACTCGTTTTCTTTAAGGGGGGTAGAATGCGATAAATTTCGCGCTTTTTGTCTATTTTTATGACATTTTCATGTATATGTATGCCTATGTTGGGCAATTTGCACATGTTAGTGCAAAAGAAGTAGAGTCTCCGCATAAGAAAATGTTCATAAGTACACAAGTGTTTAAAAATGGGAAAGTGCACAGAGGCACTATCTTTTCTTAAAGATTTTCGAAATGATGAGTTCAGACTTTCGAAAACAAGAGGGTTTTGTGTTAAGTTTCGGGACGAAACTTCTTTTAAGGGGGTAGACTGTAATCCCCCACATTTTTAAAGGATTTTCATAAATATATTAAGTTATTTATGTAATTATATTAAATCCAAATGAGTTTGGAAAATGATTTGACTTTTAAAAAGGGTTGACTATTTTAAAAGTCAACTAAAAATATTTTTCTAAGCTTAATAAAGTTTGTAAAATTTTAATTAAGCGTGTTTTAAATAAGAGTTTAATTATTAAAAGTATATTTGAAAAGAAACTTAATGGAATCAAAAGCCCAAAAGAAATAAAAAGGGAAAGGAATTTGATGACTAAAGTCCTAATAAGCCCATCTTGTTAGTCATCAAAGTTTAATTTTGAATTCCTTTTCCTAAGCCCAATAGGATTAGCCTATTGTTTTAATTATTGAATTCTTTCTTTTCCTAAGCCCAATAGGATTAGCCTATTTAAATATCCTAAAACCCGAATTTTTGCCCTACACTTATTTTCTCTCTCCTCACTTGCACGTGATTTCGATTCTCTCCCTCACTCGACATTTTCTCTCTCCTCTTCCTCTTGAGCGTGACTTTCATCTTTTCTCTCAAAAATCGTTTCTTCTTCGCTAAGTAACGTTTCTTGTTGAACAAGAAACGTCACAAACTTTTCTTGAAGCCGAAAACAGTGCTGCCGCCGGTCCTTGCTGCTGTCCTCAGTCCGGCGCCCCTTCCTCCTCTTATTTTGGTTGTTTTCTTTACTTCTCCTTTAAGATTCCATTAAAGTTCTAATTTTTATTGTTATTTTATTATTATTTGCATGATTTCGATTTGAGTTATTATTTTTATTATGAAATATGTATTTTTCGGATCATATGTATAAAAGAAAAATTTCAGATTTATTATTTTTGGTTTAATCATGAAAGATGTGATTTTTAGGGTTTTAAATCACTAGAAATCGATATTTAGAGTATGAATATGATTTTGATTGGAATACGATTTTTAATTCATTTAAAATATTTTCAGAAGGTTTAGAAAATTTTATAGTTGCTGGAAATTCAGAAAGTTAATATTTTAAGGTTTTTAATCACTAGAATAGTTTATCTATACTAGGGATTAAAAATAATGAGAGTTTAAATTATAAAAACGATTTTTAAAGAAGTTTAAAAGGGTTTGGGAATTTTAAAGTTGCTGTATTTTTTTAGTACAAGTATTTACTCGATTTCTTGGTTGTTTTAGGCGGAGAATTCACTGTAGGGGACTTTTAGTGCTTAAAAGTGGCCTACCGTACGTTTATACGAGGTACGTACATAGTCTACGTGCTAAATGGTTAGAAACATGCTCTAGGGATGTTTTTAATTTGTAGTATCATGTATAGGACCTTGTAGTTCATATATATGATTTACTGAGATGGCTTTACATGTTATTTGCTTGATGCTACATGTAAACTAAGAATATGTTTAAGTATGACTTGTTTGTATGGAAGTTTGATGCAAGCAACTAAGTTTGTTTGGTATTAATTCGTGAGTGAATTAATGTAAGTAAATTGGAATCATGGATTCTTTGAGTTTATTATTTATCTTATAAGAACCGAGGATCTTATTTGGTAAGTTTGGTTTATACCTATGTAAAGGTACGGATTTCTGTTGGCTGGGTTCAACAAAGGATAAAAAAATAAAAGGAGTCTTGATTGATAAGTTGTGAACACTTGTTAATCTAAGATAAAAAGAATTTTTTGTGATTATGTGATTATGAATTGTGTATTATTTGGTTGTGTGGTGTCATAACAAGTATTAAAAAGAATGCAACGTAAAGTGAAACGAGAATAAGTTATAGACTTTAGACTAGTGCACGTCTAGAGTTGGACATAAGGGTTGGGGTTATGGTGAGCGTGCCATAGCTTTTCTAGGATGGGTTGATCACCATCCTTTTTATTCAAAGGTTCCTCGATATCGCAGGTCACTCTGAAAGCGGAGTCGCGCCCCATTTCATTTTTATTGCAGGACAACTCGTCTAATAACTATTCCATTAAAGTGATAAAAGTATTAAGTTTAGTTCAGTAAAAGTCGTCTGCAGAGTATTATTTATTTATGTTATTATTTATCCTGCAAATTTATGTGTAGTATCATGTTTAGGATTATTTTTGTCTGATATGTAGTACTCAGCTTTGCTGATTACGTGCTTTGTTTGTGTTGTGATCATGGCTTTGCCTATTGATCCTGTGGTGATCCTTCGGGGGAGCAGAGTCAAATAAAGCATTGACATTACAGGTTCGAAGATGCATACATTGGGGAATCTGGAATGGAGAGGCTTTGAGATAGTAGTATTTAAGTTGTTTCTAGGAGTTTATATTTCAGACTTTAGCTTTGAGTTGGTGTGTTTCAGTTCAAACATTGTTTGACTCTTATTTCATAAGTTCAATAAAGTTGGTTTTGTTTTAGTAAGTTTTCCGCTGCAAAATTCTGAGTAAGCCGAAACGTTTTCACACGGGCGATAATGCCTGGGTAATTCTCTAAGTTTTATATTATAAAGTATTTTCTAGAAAGAGAGAATTATCGGGGTGTTACAGTCGAAGCATGGGAGAAGAAGGGGGTTTGTGGTGGCTCGGTGTACGGCGACCGGAGGGAGGCAGCAGGGGCGCCGCGAAAAAGGTCGGTCAGTGGGTTCGAGTGGTGGCTGTAACACCCCGATAATTCTCTCTTTCTAGAAAATACTTTCATAACAAATCTAGAGAATTACCCAGGCATTATCGCCCGTGTGATAACGTTTCGGCTTACTCAGAATTTTGCAGCGGAAAACAATTTACTAAAAATAAAATCAACTTTATCAAACTTATGAAATAAATGACAATTGTTTGGAAACTAAAGCACACCAACTAAATAAACCTCAAACTTAAGTAAAGATGTCCCTACGAAAACAACTTAAACTATGCTAAGTATAAGTCTCTCCATTCCAGATTCCCAATGTAATGCATCTGCGAACCTGTAATGTCAATGCAATACTGACTCTGCTCACCAGAAGAATCATCACAGGATCAATAGGCAAAGCCATGATCACACACACAAACAAGCACGTAATCAGCAAAGCTGAGTACTACATATCAGACATAAACAATCCTAAGCATGATACTACAAACATAACTTGCAGGAATAAATAATAACATAAGTAAACAATACTCTACAGACAACTTTTACTGAACTACATTGACCCAACTTTTATTACTTTAATGGAATAGTTATTGGACGAGTTGACCAACCAAAAATAGGAAATACGGTCATGACTCCGTAAACCAGAATGACCTACGATATCGAGGAACCTTTGAACTAAAGAGGAATGGTGATCGATCCAACCCTCGAAAATACATATCACGGCGGACTATGTATCCCAACCCTTAGTGTCCAACTCTAGACGTGCACCAGTCTAAAGTCTATAACTTATTATCGTTTCACTTTACGTTAAATATATTATATTACTTGTGTTGACACCACAACAACCAAATAACACACAATTCAATAATCACATAATCATAACAACATTCTTTTTATCTTTGGATTAACAAGTGTTCACAACTTATCAATCAACACTCCTTTTATTTCTTTTTATCCTTTGTTGAACCTAGCCAACAGAAATACGTACCTTTACATAGGTATAATCCATACTTACCAAATAAGATCCACGGTTCTTATAAGATAAATTAATAATCTCCAAGAAATCTATGTAACACATGATTCCAACTTACTTAAATTAATCCACTTACGAATTAATACCAAAACTGAACTTATTTGCTTGCATCAAACTTCCATACAAACAAGTCATACTCATACATATTCTCAGTTTACATGTAGCACACAGGCAAGTAACATGTAAAGCAATTATAGTAAATCATATACATGAACAACACAAGGTCCTATACATGATACTAATAAATAAAAACATCCCTAAGGCATGTTTCTAAACCATATAGCACGTAGACTATGTACGTACCTTGTGTAAACGCAACGGTAGGCCACTTTTATGCTCTAAAAGTCCCCTACTATGAATTCTCCGCCTAGAACAATCAAATAATCAAGTAAATACTTGAACTAAAAAAAATACAGCAACTTTAAAAACGTCTCAAACCCTTTTAAACGTCTTTAAAAATCGTTTTTATAATTTAAACTCTCGTTATTTTTAATCCCTAGTATAGTACAACTATTCTAGTGATTAAAATCATTAAAAACCTTAAAATACTAACTTTCTGAATTTCCAGCATTTATAAAATTTTCTAAACCTTCTGAAAATATTTTAAATGCATATAAAAATCGTATTCCAATCAAAATTCATATTCATACTTTAAATATACGGTTTCTAGTGATTTAAAACCCTAAAAACCATATCTTTCATGATTAAAACTAAAAATAATAAATCTGAAATTTTTTTACTTTTATACATATGAAAACCGAAACTAAATTCTTCATAAAAAATAATAACTCAAATCATAATCATGTAAATAGTAATAAAATAACAATAAAAATTAGGACTTTAATGGAATCTTAAAGGAGAAGTAAAGAAAAACAACCGAAATAGGAGGAAGGGGAGCAGCGCCGAACTGAAGGACAGCAGCAAGGAGGCGGCGGCAGCAATATCTTGGCTCAAGAAAATATTTGTGACGTTTCTTGTTCAACAAGAAACGTTACTTAGCAAAGAAGAAACGATTTTTGAGAGGAAAAATATGAACTCACGCACAAAGAAAGAGGAGAGAGAAAATGTCGAGTGAGAGAGAAGAAATTCAGAATCACGTGCAAGGGAGGAGAGAGAAAATAGAGTGTAGGGCAAAATATTTGGGTTTTTAGGATATTTAAATAGGCTAATCCTTTTGGGCTTAGGAAAAGAAATTTCAATAATTAAAACTTTGAAGACTAACAAGATGGGCTTATTAGGACTTTAGTCATCCAATTATCCTTTCCCTTTTTTATTACTTTTGGGCTTTCGATTCCATTAAGTTTCCTTTTTAAATATGCTTCTAATAATTAAACTCTTATTTAAAACATGCTTAATTAAAATATTACAAATTTTATTAAGCTATGAAAAATATTTTTAGTTGACTTTTAAAATAGTCAACCCTTTTTAAAAGTCAAATCATTTTCCAAACTCATTTGGATTTAAATATAACTACATAAATACCTTAATATATTTATGAAAATCCTTTAAAAATGTGGGGGATTACATGGCTGGGCGCGGGCGCAACTAAGGGGCATTAGAGGCGCCGCGAAGGGAGAAGTTGTTGGCTGGCAGTGTTGCGTGTCGCGGTGGTTCAGGTGACGCGACTCAGTGGTTCGAGTGGTTTAGGTGGTTCAGTGGTTAAGTGAAACAGAGGATATGGATTGCAAATTTTATTTACTTATTTTCCAAAACAAAAAAAAATCAGAAATTAAGGGAGAAGAGAAAGAAATTGAAGCAAACCTTTGAAATTTGTTTGCTTGAGCAATTTGGGTGAATGTAATTCAGTATTTATAGAGGTTTATGGTCAGAATATTGAGCTTTGGTCAAGCTCTATTAATGGTGAGGCATGGTGAGCTATGGTCTTAGGGGCAACTTTTGACCAATTTACTCCTAAAAATCTAAGATCTGTGGACTAAAATCAACTCTACTGACAAGAGCTGTAAATTTTGTTGAAAAATTTGGCTCCTTTGGTACTGTAGATTCTACGTGAGATGGGGAGGAAGATGAAGATCAGTATTCCTTTTTTGTTTTTTTCTTTTTTTTTTTTTGCTAAAATAACACATGGGCTATGTACTTGACTTTGGGCTTTATATGGGTTGCTAAGATGGACATCTCTTTGTACAAGAACACCCACAACCAAGTACAGATTTCAATTACCATAATTAAGTTATTTAGAAAAAATGAAATGAATAATAAAACAAGTTTCAATTAAATCATTTAAATAAAACTTGCTAAATAAATCAAAACTAAATGAAATCATTATTTCAATAAACAAAATAAAATTACATTATCATAAAAATAAATTGAAGTGAAAATAATATTGAACCTTAATAAACAATAAAATAAGCTTTGAAAATTCGGGTATTACAGTAGCATATTGATCTATATATTGTTTTAGTAGATACATTTATATTTAAGTTTGATTTGAAGTTAAAGTTAACAATGTTGTTTGGTTTTAAAGTTACTTCGTTATTTATTATATTTCACTTCTAAAGTTCAGTTACTTCCTCCGTTTCATAATACTAGAATTTTTTTGCACGATGCGTGCTGGATTTTTTTTCTGAAACATAAACTCGATTTTCTTTGGCATAAGAGTCAAAATTTGAACATTAGACATACAAAGTATAATTGTTTTTAGTTGCAAAATTTGATTGGTTTAGTTTTTGTCACTTAAGTCTCTCACCATTCTTTTTTTTTTTTTTTTACTTTTGAGAGTTATGAACAAAAAAGAAATTTTATTGAATTTATTTATGATTTTTAATATTATAATTTTTTAGTTGATTTTTGAATTAAGTACAATACTTCATAAATATTAAAGAAAGTGGACACTTTGATTTCAAGTCAATTTTTTCATAGGTTGTAGTTTGTAAGTAACTTTTTAAGTTTTTGTAAAGTTTCCTCATTTTAGTGATTTGCATAACATAAATTATACAATTTTATGATTTTAGTTGACTTGTGAGTGATTATTATAATTACATTTTTGGTATTTTTGTTTGAAGCCCCCTTTGATTTGTAAGTGAATTTGTAATTTAGAATGAGAAGGGGGTAACATAGTCTCTTCATTCGGGAACACCATAGTTCCCCCTTCTCTTGTATAATAGAGATATGTTGTACTTTAATTCTTGAATGATATTTTACATAAACATTTTTACCTTGATAATTAATCGCTATTATATAATAGAAAAAGATAGGTCCAAATATATGTAAAAGTTTCATTATATATAGGAAACACTATAAAAAAGTAAATAAAGTTTTTCCTTATCTAACTTCTAAATTCTGATTGTACTACAAATACACCTCAATTTTTTATCATGACCCACCATTAATCATGAATGGTTCTTGAGAATAGTGATTTGTAAGTAAATTTTTGTAAATTGTTTTTGTATGTATTGACGTTCTAGGTTATTAGTTTTAGTTTGTATGTTAATCTTAAGTTTTAATGAAGTTTCCTGATTATTTGAGTGATTTGCGTGATTTTAACGTGATTTTCTCAATTGTATGAGTGATTTGTAAAGTTTCTTCTTTTAAGTAATTTGTGAGTCAGTGTAGTAAATTAATTTTCGGTAGTTTTCTTTGAGTGCCGATCGTTTTTTATTTTAATATTCTTTTTGTAATTTAGAAAGGGAAAGGGGGCAAAATAGACATTTCAAAGGACACCATTGCCCCCCCCTTCCCTTATATAATAGAGATTTGCAAGACTTTCCATTTAGGGATGTTTCAAAATAAATGCAACACTTTTTTGTTTCCTTATTTAGTAAGTTTTTTTTTTTTTTGGGGGGGGGGGAGGGGGTGAAATTATTTAAATACCTTTACTTTATGAAATTAGTATTGATTACTACTCTAATCTAAAACAATTAAACTAGTTAATCTTTTCCCTAATTACTCTATGATCTCCAATCACAACCTTCTTCTCTTTTCCCACAACCCAAAACCATTCTTTCACCCCCACCACACAAACCCAACCCATTTCACCACCTCCTTTCTCTCTCCTCCCTCTCACCCTCTCTCTCCTTCATACCTCAACACAACCCTCACGTAGCTCTCCATTACGCCGCTCTCTTTCCTCCCTCACGCTGCGAAGTCGAGTTGAATCCACCACCGTTGCAAAGTCGACCACCACTGTGAAGAACTGACGAACAAACGACGTCGACCACTACTGCGAACGAAGTGACGAAGAAGACATGATGAAGAAGAAGAACTGACGAAGAAGACGAACAAACCGACAAATTAAAGAAGACGGACGAACACGACCCGAAACGAAGAAGATGAACGAACTGACGAAGAAGACGAACGAACATGACCCGCGTCCTCCTTTCTCTCTCGTTTGTTCTCCTTCGATCTCCTTCTTCTTCCTTCGTCTAAGTTCTATTTTTGGTTAGATTTGTAATTTGGTTAGATCTTTCTATAATTTGGTAAGATTAGATATGTTTTTTTAATTTCCTCACATACTTCGTTAGAAGATGAAGATCTGTTTTTTTTTAAAAAATTTGTGGTTCTGATGGTGTTGGCGTGGTGGTTGTGGTGGTGGTGTTGGCGGGGTGGTTATGGTGGTGGTGCTGGTGGGGTGGGTGTGGTGGTGGTTCTAATAGTGGTGGTGGTGTTGGCAAAGTGGTTTGGGTGGTTCTTGTAGTGGCGGTGGCAGGATGGTGGCGGCTAGCGGTAGTGGGTGGTGATTGAAATATTATTAGTTAGTCTAATTACATACCCCTTCCCATCTAATTGTATACTAAGAAAAATTGCCTCAGAATCCGCAATTTGAAAAGTGTTGCAAATATTATGAAAAGGAGGAAGTATATGTTTTCCGCTGCAAAATTCTGAATAAGCTGATACGTTATCACACGGGCGATAATGCTTTGATGATCCTCTAAGTTTTATATTGAAAAAGTATTTTGGAAAAGAGAGAATTATCGGGGTGTTACAGGTTTAGGCCTTCCACTTTGGGTTAAGATTTTGAGACTGTTCCGACCAAAATTATCGTTATAAAATAATTAAAACCAAATTTTCCAAAAATAAATTTTGAAAGATATCGATTATATAAGGGAAGGGGGAAAGAAGATGGTGTCCCCCTATGAAATTACAAAATTACCCTTAATGATCTAATTAATGGAATGAAAAAAATTACAAAAGAAAATCATTAAAAAATTCCTTTCTCATTTCAACTTGTCATTTTAAACAAGTTTAAAATGGTATAATATCTCATAGAATAACAAGTTTTGAAATTAACGCACGCATGGCATGTAGTACTCCCTCCGTTTCCAAAAGATCTTCCCACTTTCCGTTTAAGGGTGTTTTCAAAAGATCTTCCCACTTTTGCTTTATTCCTTATTTGGCAAAACAAATTTCCCTATTTACCCTCTCATGTCACTATCATATGGTCCACTATTACATTATTAATTCAATTTTACTCCCTTTCTCTCTCCTACTTTAATCCTTTTTTATTTGTTTATTTATCTTAACCCCTTTCTCTCTCCTACTTTACTCACACCATGCCCCCACACAACTTGATTTTCCTTGGTATATATAAGAACAGTAAGTGAGAAGATCTTTAGGAAACGTAGAGAGTATGATGATAACGAAGCGGCCAGAGTCGGATGACATTGTTTGCGTTTCCCCGACTCAACTCAAAGACCGTAATGTACTCCCTGGATTACTGAATAATTGGATTACTATTATATATTTATGAGGTTGACCTGTGAAATAAGGCTTTATCTCTTTGTTCCTATCATTGCAGATTGCACCCGCTTACCTTTCAAAACCTGAATTCGCACACTTTCGGAAACCTCAAAAACTTGATCAATCCTTCCTACAATCATGGCGGTGTTGCTGGAAGACATAGTACAGGCTTTGGAGATGTGGCTGAAACTTATTAAGAAGCCGCAGGAGCAACTTTTCGTTGACTCTAATCTTGATCCTGTTCTATTGGTCCCTGGAATTGCTGGTTCTATTCTCGACGCTGTTGATCAAAATGGCCATATTGACCGCGTCTGGGTTCGAATTTTCGCTGCTGATTATGTCTTTCGCACCAAACTCTGGTCTCGATTTGACCCTTCTACTGGTAATTTTACTTTTAATATCACTCAATTCGCCAACTCGGTTTCGAATAGAATTAGGTAATACAGAGCAATGTTGGGTTTTTCAATTGAGCTGTGTATTAAATCGTTTGTCAATTACTAAATTTAACTTAATTTTCAAGTTATTGGTATTGATTAGAATTAAAATTTCCGATGCAAAAACTAATTTAATGTATAATACAATCTAGTATGCAGATTGAGATAGTTGGCAGATAGAGGAAAGAAGGGTTTTGATTTAATTGTTTTTCTATTCTTTTCTAGTATGCAAATTTTCATTATTTCTTGTTTTTCAAAGGCCATTGGTGTTCGAATAGACAATGAATTAGAAGAATAAGAGATATTTGGCACTAAAGGAGAGATTAAGCGGGAGATAAGAGTGTTTTGTGATGTATTCTCTGATGAACTTTCTCCTGCTTGCATCTTAGAATAGTAATAGATACAGACTGTAGTTGAATTCATTTGTGCCAAAGAAAGATGAACTTTCTTATGCCTCGATTGAAAGGCTTGATGGATTATATGGTGTTCAATCTATTGAAGACTAAGCTTGGAGCTTATGAATGGTCGGTGATGGTTTTTGGGTTAAAAATTGAACGAAGTGCTAAAGCCATGTTTGGGGAAGTTTGTTGTTGTGCATTTTGATGATGTTCTTGCCTTAGCAAGAGTCTGGGTGTGCACCTTACTCACTTAAGATAAATTTTGGAGACTTTAAGGAACATAAATTTAGGATGTGTTTGGCTGGACGGAAAACATTTATAGTGGATAGTGGTTTTTGATGAAAACCATTTTCTAAAGGAAATTTGAACTCTAGATTGATTTTCCTTTGTTTGGTTGCAAGGAAAGTAACTTTCCTTTCTATTTTTCTTTGTTTGTGTTGTCTATTGTTCGATAGAGTGAGAAAAAGTGTGGCTTCTCTTACTTCACTATGGAATTAGTTATCCACCATTGGAAAATGAAGTTGAACTATTTAAATGTTCAACCCATATTGTCCCCTCCTTGATCCAGTCCAAAACGAACACTGAAAAGTGTAGAAAATAGTTTATCTAGAAAAGACTTTCCTCCCAATCAAACACACCCTTAATGGAAAAAAATGTTATGGCATGGTTCTTTCTGTAAACTTTGTTTTGCTATGTTGTTTCTAATTGATGGCATCAAAGTAAGGTATGTGATCTTGATCCTACTCTCACTAAGTGTTGCGTTCCTTGGTACTGAGAGGATGAGTGAGAATGATTGACATTTGAAAGAAGTGGCACATACGGAATTTTCTCGTGATCTCTAATGAATCCAGACCCTCCACCTATGCTCACATACACACGCCACAAGAAGAAGGGTAAATCAATCCATAACCAAGGATGACATAGGCAAATCATTAGATCAATCTTTCTTAAAACAAATTCAGTGCATGTAATAATTACTGACAGGTAGTGTCATAAGTTGTTAGAGCGAAGGGAATTTGGAGAAAATCAAGATTTGTATATAAAGGGAAGGGGTGAGTAGAAGAAGTGTATCAAAAATATAATTGTTATTTAGTTATTTTATTCTTGGGATAGTCTAAGCTAAGTGGTGACTATCTTAAATTCTTAATACAACTTATCCTTCTAGTTCGTTTTGGCTTGCTTGTATTTGGTGCTCTGGTTGATTGCTTCAACAAGATCATCACACTTCGTATTAGAGCAGTGCACTCAGGCGTGAGTAATGGCACCCCAACATAGAGGCTTGAAAACATGGAAAAGACAGGTAGTAAACCTGGAAAACTCAATCGTTAAGCAGATCACATCATCGGTGATTTTGGCTATGGAAGCTGTTAAGCTTTCCATTGCTGAGCAGATCTTCGAGAAGATGGAGGAAGCAATGAGGAGTAAGGAAGAGTTGGAGGTTGTAAATTACCAATTGGAGCGGAGGATTGATCAGATATGAAAAAATATTGATGGGACGATCTCCGTGATCCGGCGAGATAAGGTGAAATTTCAAGAAGAGATGCGTGTGACACTAGAAGCTTTCCGATCTCAATGCAACCCTAGGGTTGAACAACTGGAGATTGGCTTTAATCATGGTTATTAGGAAATTATCAAGAAAGAAGGGGTGAAAACACAGGAGGATAAGCCATATGGAGTGAGATCAGAGCATGTATTGGGGAATCATGACTATATTTATGTTGATGGGGGATGATAAAGGACAGGGCGTTGGTGGAGGAAGGTATAATGGAAATCGGGAAATTGGCAGTATAAAAAGTTGGAGATGCTGGTTTGGATGGATCTTGAGAGTGATGCGCTATTTCTTTCGATATGGATTGAGTGAGAATAAGAAATTAGAGGCGGCAGTTGTGTTCATGGATGGCGACGCTATCATGTGGTATCAATGGGAGAACAAACGACTACCTATTCGTTTGTGGGCGACTTGAAGCTTATCGTTTTGCGTCGATTCTGGCGTACCCATATTAGATTGCTCTATGAACAGTGGTTAGAAACCAACCAGACAACGTTGGTGGTTGAGTATCGCATGAAATTATTTGAGATGGTAGCTCCTTTTGATAGGATCTCAGTTACAACATGCTAAGACCCAAAGTAAGTACGAATATGTAAGTAATGAACACAGCAAATTAAGAGCTCAGGGATAGGTTGTATTAAGGAAATGACTCAATTACAACCCTTGCATTCGAGAGGCAAGGTCTCTCCTCTACATATAACTTCCTCTAGTAATTTCTGGATACCTCCTGCTGTGAGCTCAGCTCCTATTTATATACACAGCATTACAAAATATCTAAGGCACCTGCCACCTCATACTTTGCCTAACAGAATCTGTTATAACAACCCTCATAGAATAATCCTTCTAATCCTCTCTAGCAATGCCAGCTGTGCTGTGAGTGGAAATGACCCTTGTGCCCTTAGTGAGTTTCCCTCTCCTTCTAGAATAAGTATGAATGATAGGAGGGCGCCTAGCAATACCCCCCTCCCAAAGAAGCACCTTGTCCTCAAGGTGGAAATCAGGAAAACGAGCAGTGAACAACCCAGCATCCTCCCAAGTAGCTTCAAAAGTAGGTAGGTCAGCCCACTTGATAAGGACCTCAGTAGCTGCAGGCTGGTGAGGTGGTTGTCTGACATCCAAGAGAGCCTCTGGCTGGGTATGCAGGACCAAATCAGCAGTGAGTTGAGTAGGAAGAGTAGGTGAAACTGGCACATTGCCCAAAGCCTTTTTCAGCGGAGAGACATGAAAGACTGGGTGCAGTTTGGCACCTGGAGGCAGAAGGAGTTGATAAGCCACCTGACCAATCCTCTTGAGCACCGGAAAAGGCCCATAAAACCTGGGGGCAAGTTTTTCATTTCTTGTCTTAGCCAAAGAGTGATGTCTGTAAGGCTGGAGCTTCAGATAGACCAGCTCATCCGGTTCAAATTGGACAGCTCTTCTCTTCTTGTCTTCTTGTTGCTTCATACTATTCTGAGCTTTAAGGAGATGAAATTTTAATTCATCCAAGATTGCGTCTCTGTCCAGCAGCTGCTCTTCCAAAGATGAAACAGCTGTACTGCCTTGTTCAAACCGGATCAGTGGGGGAGGGTCCCTTCCATAAACCACTTTGTAGGGAGTGTAATGAGTGGAGGCATGAGTTGAGGTATTATACCAATACTCAGCCCATGGTAACCAAGTGGCCCAACTCTTAGGCTTGCCATTACAAAAGCATCTGAGGTAAGCTTCGAGGGATTTGTTAACCACTTCCGTCTGGCCATCAGATTGCGGGTGTACGCAGTGCTTCTATGCAAGGATGTGCCTTGTAGTTTAAAGAGTTCCTTCCAAAAAAGGCTCATGAAAACTTTATCTCTGTCCGAGACTATAGTAGCGGGGAAGCCATGTAATTTAACCACTTCCCTAATGAAGACAGCAGCCACGGATGCGGCATTAAAGGGATGTTTGAGAAGTATGAAATGTCCATACTTGGACAATCTATCCACCACAACTAGGATAGTGTCCCACCCTTGAGACTTGGGTAGCCCCTCCACGAAATCCATGGATATGTCCTCCCAAATTTGTTGAGGAATGGGAAGAGGTTGAAGGAGACCCGCTGGCTTTAATGTGGAGGTTTTGTATTGCTGACAAACTTGACAGTGTTGCACAAAGGTCGCCACATCTTTTTTCATACCCCTCCAGTACCATTCACCTGCTAGCCTCTGGTATGTTTTAAAAATGCCTGAATGACCCCCCAAAGGTGAGGAGTGATACTCCTCCAGTAGGATAGCAGTGATTGAGGAGTTCCTAGGAAGGACTATCCTTCCCTTATACTTGAGCAGCTGGTGTTCCACAGTAAACCCAGGTAGAGGAGGTTTGCCAGCTGCCACTTCAGACTTAAGTTGCTGTAATTCCGGGTCCTGGTGGATAGCTTGAGAGAGCAATTCCCAGTGGGGTGAATGAGAGGAAGTGAGAGAGTGGCATTCTATCACTGAGTGCTGCCTCCTAGAGAGGGCATCCGCAACTTTATTGTGGCTGCCAGGCTTGTATTTGATGTCAAAATCAAATCCAAGTAATTTCCCCACCCATTTTTGATATGCAGGACCAATTTCCCTTTGGTTAAGCAAATGCCGGAGACTTTGCTGATCAGAATGTATTGTGAAGTGCCTTCCCAGTAAGAAATGCTTCCATTTTTGTACTGCCAAAACCACGGCCATGAGCTCCTTTTCATAAATGCACTTGGCTCGAGCTCTCTCTCCCAATGTCTTGCTGAAATAAGCAATAGGGTGGCCCTGTTGGAGCAAAACAGCCCCTAAACCAAATCCAGATGCGTCAGCCTCAATGATGAAGGGTAGGTTGAAATTTGGCATCTGGAGTACAGGGGCACTAGTGAGAGCTTGTTTCAACTTGTCAAAAGCCTGTGTTGCTGCAGGAGTCCATCCATAAGAATCCTTTTTTAATTGGTCTGTGAGTGGCTGTGCAATGGAGGCATAACCTCGAACAAATCTTCGGTAGTATCCTGTGAGGCCCAAAAAGCCTCTGAGGTCCCGTAATGAAGAAGGAATAGGCCACTCCAACATAGCTTGGACCTTGGAAGGGTCCATGGCTACTCCCTTTTCTGATATTATATGCCCCAAGTAAGCTACCTCGCCTTTGCCGAACTCACATTTTTTTAAATTGGCAAACAAGTGGTTAGCTGCCAACAGTCCCAGAACAATATCCAAGTGATGCACATGTTGCTCCATATTTGCACTATAAACTAAGATGTCATAAAAAAAGACCAGGACAAACTTTCTCAAATAAGGTTTAAAAACCGCATTCATAAGAGCTTGAAAGGTTGCTGGTGCATTAGTGAGCCCAAACGGCATCACTAAAAACTCATAGTGTCCCTCATGAGTTCTAAAAGCCGTTTTATGCACATCACTAGGCTTCATTTTAATTTGATGATACCCCGATTTTAAATCTAACTTCGAGAAGATGCAAGCCCCATGCAACTCATCAAGTAGTTCATCAATCACGGGAATTGGGTATTTATCGGGTACGGTCACATTGTTAAGAGCTCTATAATCAACACAAAATCTCCAAGAACCATCTTTCTTTTTCACAAGTAAAATCGGACTAGAGAAAGCACTATGGGAGGGTTGTATGATGCCAGCAGCTAACATATCATGAATGAGTTGTTCAATTTCATCTTTTTGTGACTGAGGATATCTATATGGCCTGACACTTACTGGATTCGTGCCATGTTTCAGGTTAATAGCATGCTCATGTCCTCTATTTGGGGGTAAACCAAGGGGCATGTTGAATACCTGGTTATAGCTGGACAACAGGGGCTGTAGGCTTGCTGGCACATCATGGGATGCTGATTCCTTGGTGGTTGCTACTTGGTTAAATTCCACCCAATATCCACTGCCTGCCTTCTTTCTTCAGGGTGCGAAACATTGCTTTAAGGGAAACTCCAGACCTGCTCAGAGCAGGATTACCCTGTAACGTGATGGTGTGACTGCCATCTTTGTATTGAAGCGTCTGTGTCCTCCAGTTGGTCACCATCGTGCCCAACTTTTCCAGCCACTGTATGCCCAATATGACATCTGAATTACCCAAATGCAGGGGTAGATAATCTTCACATACCAAGGTGCCTTGTATAACCAAGGGTACTCCCTTACATTCTCCCCTGCCTTGGACTTCCGCTCCAGTTCCTAGTGACACCCCAAAAGGTTGTGTGGATGTGACCGGAATTTGCAAGCGTTTTACTGTGTTTAACGATATAAAATTATGGGTGGCCCCCGGATCCACCATCACAACCACTTTGTGCCCGTGTATGGCCCCCTCCATTTTCATGGTTCTTGGGCTCGAGATACCCATAACAGAATTCAAGGAAATCTCGGGAGGTGTTGGATCCGGTTGCGGGTTATCAGGTGGGTCCGAATGCACGTTATCCTCCAAGTACCCATATTCTATCTCGTCTTCCTCATGGCCCAGCAAAATACTTAGCTCCTTATTTTTGCAACGATGTCCAGCAACCCATTTATCATCACAACGGAAACACAACCCGTTTGCCCGTTTGAACTGGAGCTCTTTCTCGCTCAATCTTCTTATTTCTCCGAAGGGTTTAGCAATGGGTAGGTGAGTTTTTGGTTTGTTGTGGGAGGTGAGGCTGTTAGGTGAATTTATGGAAGGACTCGAATATTGTGACTGGGCTGGCGAAGTACCCTGGTTATGGTAAGGGAGAGCAGGTGGGTGGTAAGAATAAGTGGGTTTGGCTGAGTTTGTGGCTGGGTTAAATGAGTGAAGTGGGCCTGGCTTAGATTCCCACCTCTTTTTGGGCCGGTGGTTTAATTTCTCTTCTATTTGGATGGCAAGCTCCATGGCATGATCTAAAGATCTGGGCCCCATAATTCTGACCTCATTTTTAATTTCCTCCTTAAGCTTACTCACAAACTGGGCCTGGGCTATTGATTCTGGGATTCCTTCCAATGGGGCCAGAAGTTCTATGAACCTTCTTCTATATTCCAGTACTCCTCCATCTTGTTCATGACTCAGCCACTGCTCCTGTAAGGATCCCAGTGCTGTTTCCCTGAAACGCCGGAGCAGCATCCATTTCATATCCGGCCACCGGGAGATTGGCGTTCTACGATTCTCCCATTGATACCATAGCAAGGCATCACCATCTAACGAAACCACAGCAGCCTCTATTTTCTCCTCCTCAGTCAACCGGTAAAACTGAAAGAAACGTTCGGCCCTCAAAATCCAACCGTCGGGGTTGTTACCGGTGAAAACAGGTAAGTCTAGTTTCTTGGCTCGCCAATTTCCTCCTCCCCGAAATCCACCGCCAAATCCATCCCCATCATCCTCGCCGACGTCATTCCTTTCACCTCCATCTCTGATTTCTCTTGCTCCGAGAATTCCTCCGCCACCACCGCTTCTCTCCCGAGCCTTCGCTACCTCCTCTCCGAGTTGTTGAGTAGCCTTCTCGAGGCTAGTGGCGATCTGGGCTGCCAGCGACTCCTGCAGAGTCCCGATGGCCTTTTCTACTGCCGTTGCAACCTCCGAAGATAAAGAAGCCCTTAGGTCAGCAATACCCTGTTCGAGTTGGTCTATCCGTTGAGTGTTCGACGGCAGCACCATTCTCTCCGGTCAGAATCTGTTGCTCTGATACCACAAATGCTAAGACCCAAAGTAAGTACGAATATGTAAGTAATGAACACAGCAAATTAAGAGCTCAGGGATAGGTTGTATTAAGGAAATGACTCAATTACAACCCTTGCATTCGAGAGGCAAGGTCTCTCCTCTACATATAACTTCCTCTAGTAATTTCTGGATACCTCCTGCTGTGAGCTCAGCTCCTATTTATATACACAGCATTACAAAATATCTAAGGCACCTGCCACCTCATACTTTGCCTAACAGAATCTGTTATAACAACCCTCATAGAATAATCCTTCTAATCCTCTCTAGCAATGCCAGCTGTGCTGTGAGTGGAAATGACCCTTGTGCCCTTAGTGAGTTTCCCTCTCCTTCTAGAATAAGTATGAATGATAGGAGGGCGCCTAGCACAACACTCATGGGGAAATCTGTAAATGGGTTGAATGAGGATCTGAAGGGAGAATTAAGGCTACTCAACCAAATAAGCCTGAGTAGGCCATGGAGATGGCGGGCTGGTTGGAGGAACGTAATAGGGTTTGTGGATCCAAAAGGCCCAATGTGGTCTAGCAAGGTCTAAATATAACTTATAACAGCTATAGGGTCTAGCAGCCTACCAACCCATCAATTAGAAACTAGACTTCCACTCGTAGCGAGTCACATAGATCGATTTCCTCAGCCAGGTCCGTCGGTGGCTCCACCAGAAATTTCGGGAAGTTCGCTGGTTGTCGGCGAAAGAATTGCAGGAGCGACTCCGAAAGGTTTGTATTTCAAATGTGATGAGAAGTGGACGGTAGGGTAACGTTGGTGTAATCGTTCTTTTAGTGGCGGGAGAAGAAGAGTTCTAACCCGATTTGGAGTTTGGTGGTAGCGAGCCTCATATCTCATCCAGCGAGGAACTTATGAGTTATCTCTAATTTATGTTATCGCTTTATCTAGCCCAAAAACTATGAAACTTGTGCGTCAAATTGGAGAACATATGGTGGTGGTTATGATTGACCTTGGGCCACTCATAATTTTGTGTTCTTAGAGCCATTGAGGAATTTGGGGATACCAGTGAGTGGGCCAAGTGGATTCGGTGTTTCATTGGGTAATGGTAAAGCTTTCATGGTTCTAGTGTTTGTGAGTGGGTAGTGTTGGAATTGGAGGGAGGAATCACAGTGGTGGAAGATTTTCATCCTTTGGGCTTGGGAACTCGGACATTATTTTGAGGATACAATGGTTGGAAAAATTAGGGTTGGTTGTGACGAGTTGGAAGACTCAGGAAATGCAATTTGAAGTGAATGGGAGAGTAGTAAAATTGGTGGGAGATCCTATGTTGGCTCGTTCTCAAATTTCCTTTAAAAGCCATAATTACGAAGGAGGGGGAAGTTTGTGGTTAGAGTTGAACCAAATGGAAGAGAAAGAGGCACATGGTTAGTGCCAGAATTTTTACTAGGAGGTTTTGGATCGTTCTTCGGGTGTTTTTGAAGCTCGAATTGGATTACCTCCCCAACGTTGCTATGAGCATTCTATCACACTAAAGAGGGCAGCAACCCAATGATCGTACATCCCTACCACTACCCTCAGTTTCTAAATGACGAAATTGAGCGTCTTATCAAAGAGATGCTGTACTAGCCCATTTTCATGTTCGGTCTTGTTAGTGAAGAAAAAAGACGGATAATGCAGTTTTGTGGTGTTGAATACTGAGCTCTCAATAAAGAGACCGTCGCCGGTGAGTACCCCATTTCGGTGATAGACGAGCTATTAGATGAACTTCATGTACTTCTCCAAACTTGACCTTAAGGCGAGATACCATCAAATTCTCGTTTGCCCTAAAGGTACTCGTAAAATGGCATCCCGAACTCATAAAGGGAACTATAAGTTTTTAGTCTTAAACAACCATTTGTTTTTTTTTTATCATTATAACTCTTTATTCTATGAATCCATTATAAAAATAAAATAAATCATTCTTTTTATTCTATGAATCCATTAAAACAAAAAAGGCCTGGCGAGGTACTGATCATGGAATAAAAAAAGACCCTTTCGGGTGACGAAGACCTTTTGGACCAATGCCGCGACACCGTTTCAATCTTTGATGAATGAGGTTTTTTGGCCGTACTTGAGGAGGTTCGTATTGGTATTCATTGATGATATCCTCGTCTATAGTAAGACGGAGGGGGAGCATGTTCGACATTTGCAGGTGGGCTTACAAACCTTATCAGATCACAATTTGTTTGCAAACGTGGAGAAGTCCGAGTTTGGACAGCAGAAGGTGCGTACTTGGGCATATTTAGTTATTTTTTCTTGGGAGAGTAAGGCTCAGTGGTAACTATCTTAATACAGCTTATCCTTCTAGCTCGATAACTCGATTTGGCTTGCTTGTATCTGCTGCTGTGGTGGATTGCTTGAGCAGGATCATCACATGACCGCTCATCTACTTTTGCTGCATAGGTTTCTCACTTTCTCCATTTCGGATGGTGTAGGTGCAAATCACTATTTGCTATTGATCTAATTTCTTTGCTAGAAGAGGCAATTGCTAGTGTTGATGCTCAAAAGAAGATAGAAATCATAACAATTGATGGAAGAATCAAGAACGTCATGTAGCTTACAGTTTTAGATCTCATGCTTTGTGATTGTTTAGCGACTTTTTAATTGAGTGAATCCTCATATCCATGCAGACATTCTGTAGCTGGTGAAATTTTTGGTTTTTTTTTTTTTCAGTCGGGCAGCTAAGATTTTTGTTGTTCTAAAGCATATAGGAGTAAGAGAATAAGTTTTGGTAGATTGAGGAGTCTTCCTGAATTATAGAGATGAGAGCTCCATATAAGCCATTATATTTTTCGATCTATGCAGATTATGTCCAGATAATAAGTGAAGCTATTTCCTTTTTTAAACTAATTTTTTTTTAAGGTTTTGTTATCCTCAACTTATTAGAATAAGTTTCAACAAGATGAGTTAAGTTCACCAAAAATAAGTTAAATAAGTTAGGTTAAGCAAAAATAAGTTCAAGAATTGACCATAAAGAAATTGTACTTAGACAAAAATAAATTTCAGCAAACAAGTTTAAGTTCAACAAAGATAAGTTAAGTTGAGTAAAACTAAGTTAAGTTGAGCAAAAATAAGTAGTTAAGCAAAAATAAGCTCAGGAATTATGGTACATGCTCCCAATTTTGTTCTCGTCTATATTAGGCTAAAGAAGTAATCCCTTTGTATTTCTTTAGTTTACTCACTTGCACTCTTGACACTATTCACAATTAGAGAGAATCTTCTAAATTCTTCTTAATATTTGAGAAAAAATTATAGTATGTGGGGTCTTGTTTGATTCATCTTAATGAGTACTTTATTACTATTCAATAATTACGGTTTTTGCTAATATGTAATGAAAGGTATTTAAGGTCAAAGACGTGCATTGGCGAACGCGCACCGTACAGTCAAAACATGCAAACTAAAAAAATTCAGCGGGAGTAAAATCTAAACCATCCAAAAGTTTTAGAGAAATAACTTAAACGAGAGTTTGGGCAGCTTGTATATTAATAGATTGGTGGGTCGGGGGATGAGTTTTGGTGAAAGATGTGCAAGCTCTCTCTTATCAATTTTGTGAATTTCGTTTTTATACTGTGCCCTTTTTCTTACCTTCCCAGTTCTGGTTGACTTTCATTTAGCAGAGTTCGAGAGGTACAAATATGAAAGAGAGGTTTTATCTTTTCCATAACTAACTTAAAAAAAACACATGGAAAAGGTTATTTCTCTGTTACTTCATTTTGTGCGGAAGATCCTGTCCTCAATGGCCATTAGCATATAAACGCATTTCTAAATTTTGTTCTGCTAGTAATCTTTACTTTGTTAAGTATGCCTCATGTTTTATTTCTTGATTTTTGCAACTCTCTATTGTCAGATCATTATTGTATTTTTCTCTTTTGATGTAGGTAAAACGGTATCTTTGGATTCTAATACGAACATTGTAGTGCCTGAAGATCGATATGGACTGTATGCAATTGACGTCCTTGACCCCGACCTGGTACATGATGTCTCTCTTTGGGGATCTACTTTGATCTAAACAGTAGAAGACCATTTTTATATTCGCTGATGCAGAGATGCCTTTGTCTTTATTTGATGTTTGTACTTCTGTGGATAAAATATGATCTTGATATGCAATTTTAAAAGACTCCCTCATAATCTGATTCCAGAAGTTTAATTCCTATGCATATTGTAGCATACGGCAGCTAAATTTTGAATTATCTTTCACTTAGGGCTATTTTTGTGCATGGATTTTGTGAAGTGGGAAGGAGCTAGTATCGACCATCTTATATTTTTACCCTATACCCATGAAAGACAGGTTTTTGAGAAACAAAAAACCTAATTCTTCGATCCCAAAAGTTTAGCACAAGAATGAGCTTCACAAGACTTTTGAAACTTTTCCACGTGCAGTAACGATGTTTTTAGACGTACCTCCATGTGAAATACTCTAAGTAATATATATTGCGCATTTCCTTTTATTGATTGTCCTAGATTGCTTAATTACACTCTTAGCTATTCAAGTAGAATCTTTTTTCTTTTCTGTCTCTCCAACCCCACATTTTCTCTTACTTTCTTCTCACTCTAACTACTATTCTTAAACTCGGTGCTATTTAGGAGTGCACAGAATTGTATGAGATGGAAGGAGTAATACTCTAACAAAACACAGTCACTGGCCGATGACCCTGCATTTAATGATTACCTTTCTTTTCTTCGCACTCTTGATTTACAGGCTATCTCATCAAAATAAATGACAGTTTGTCTTGTTGAAAACTGGTCGTCTTCATTTTGCGAGATTGTGTAGCCATGATGACATGTGGCAAGTGTTTAGATGTTTTGATTGTGCGGTGGACTTTATTTTAGGATAATTGGCCAGCAGTTGAATGTGTAAGTAGGCGACTGCTCTGCCGAATGAGGGTTTTTGATTTAGATTAAAGACTTCAATTCAAATAAATAAATGAGAGCCAAATTATGTTGATACTTCTCTTTTGATGAATTGCTTCTGATAGAAAGTTTTTGCACTAAGATGATGTTTCTGTTTGTCCCCAGCAGGGTTAAAGTGGGCATTCACAGGTTTAAGTTATACATAATGCTGTAGGTTTTAGTTACTATGTTTTTTAAAAGCGCTTTTGAGACACGCTTAGGCGTGAGGACTGGTGCAGGAGGGGTGATGGTTTTGTTGCATATGGAACACCCGTCCCTCCAGGCAAGGTGCCCTGAACATAGTGATGTGAGGAGGGAGATGGAAGGAATGGGTTTAGAAAAACTAAAATTTCTCCAACTTGAATCTTTCCCGTACTTTAGTTTCCTATTTCAAGCGAGAGCCCTTGATAAATTGCGTGTCTGCGACATCTTCTTCCTCCAGGCATCTCCAGTAACTCGGTAAGATTAGCTGAGTTGCTGCTTCTCTCTCTTCACATTCTAAGTTTGATAGTGTTTTCTCACTTTAGGTTGTGGCTTTGTAAAGCTAGAAGGCAGGATTGCACTGTCTTCTAGTGCTGCCTATTGAAGTTGATCCGCATTGCTATTTGCTAGCCAAAGCTTAGCTCCTTGTAACCTTTACTCAGCTACAGCTCCCGAAGGGTTGAGTTTAAGGTCCTATGGCTTCACTCACCTGAGGTTTGAACTCAAAGATATATTTGTCTTTGTTCCTTAAGGCAACTCCAGTGTTCTTGAAATGAGTTGCCAGCTCAAAACAAGGAAACTTAGAACTCTAAAAAATTTCCTAGTCACACGTAGGAAATAAAGTAGTGCACCAGCTAAGGAAACAAGATATTTAATCCCATACCAGCTAAGACTTTCATGAACACATATAAACATTGCTTAACTCCACTACTACCCAATTGAACATTCAAGTAGTCAATTGAACTTGTCCAAGAATATGGATGAAAAGCTGCTGCTACTTAGTTGTTTAAATTTGAACATCCCATTTTTCAAGTCAGAGTAATGTTCCAACTTCCAACCCATATTTCACGTGAAACCTAATAAAAGAATATTTCTTATCAAAAATCTGAACTGAGGACCAAGTCACTGCTCCAATTTGGTGCGGTCAAATTCTTAAATTCTCACACATAAAGGTGTCTGTGGCCTGGATGAGATTTGACCAGCTTGCTAGTTGAGCACACATCGCCAACTGCTCTTGTTTGTTGTGTGCCATGTAAATAACAACTTCATGCAACAAATAAGTTCCCATGCTGTTACCCATATCATATGCCAGTTGATACATTGATTAATATGAATTGTTAGATAACCACCTTTTATTTTATGGAAAATATAAGCATATTGCTTGCTTTCCATACCGACGTGGGAGAATTACTAGTTTGCATCGGTTCATTTTTGATTTAGCTCATCTAACTTGTTACTTTCTTAATTTGGTGTTATTTTAGGCTCTAAACTATATGTGTGTGCGCGTACTAAATTATTTATATACTCCCTCCGTTTCTTTTTAATCTACACATTTTCCTTTTTAGTTTGCTTCTTTCTAAATCTATACACTGTTGTTTTTTCTATTCTTGGTAACATGTCCCATTTACTTTTTCCTCTTTTTCCACCCATGTCATCCACTTTTTAATATTTTAACCCACTTTTTAGTTTCTCTCCCTCACTTCGTAGTTTCTCTCTAATACTTTTTTGGACTTCCTACTTGGTTATCCCCCAATGTGAAGTGAGTAAACTAAAAAGAAACGGATGGAGTATTAATTAAAAGTTGAAATTTGGATTTAAGATTTTTGTAGTGCATTATAGAATTTTGCTATGGAATTACTGATCTAAGACGAACTAATATAATTAGAGAAGAGTGTAGGATTGTATTGGTAGCTTCAAGTTCAAGGCACCATACAAAACTTCTACACATTCGCATGAAACAATGAGATAAACGAATTTGCATGACGTTTTCTTTTTTACCCTTCCCCTAATTATTTCTCCATCTGTCGCGTACAATATGCTTCATATAGGTCTGCCACAAGTTCTATTATATTGTTAGTGGAGATGGTGACAAATTGGAATGATGCAACCACATGAAAGTTATATGGAAGTAAAAGTAATGTGACCACATGTAGTTTATGTTAGAAGTAAAGTAACAGCCCCCTGACCACAAAAGAAATCGAGCATTCTTAGGAAATCCCCGAAAGGAAAATGGTGCCTACTATAAGGGATGGAGGGACTACATTATGAGGACTACCCCTCTACTTTTGTGGCACTCACTATCTGCCTTCTATGCCTCCTCAATTTTTCTGTTAAGCCTTGGGATTTTTTCTTTTTTGCCTGCCCTCTCATGCGTGAGCTTGATTGTAAGCCTGACGAAATGCATTATAATTTGATTTGTGGGTTGACCCATATTTCTTTTGCAGAGAACAACTTGTTTTTTTAACTTTCTAACCATTGTGGGACATTTGTAAACTTTTCTACATAAGAATATGCTATTATTATTTTTTTCACTGTGTTCACTAGCTCTTCGAGTAAAATTAATGTCTTTAGTTTGAGCTCAATTCGAGACTACTCCGGGTTAAATCGTTGTTAATGTTGTAATTGCTGTATCAATTGTGCATCATGGAAGTGTAGGTATACTCTATGTTCAAATATATGTGTATTTGACCATACTGTGATCTTGTATTTAGGTCACGATTGATATTATATTGGTCATATCAGGCATATATCTTCTTTATGTTGACTGTATCTAATAATACTCCCTCTGGTTTTATTAGTTTACCCACTTTACCTTTTGGGTTGTCCCTTGTTAGTTTACCCACTTACACTTTTTTTTTTTGGAATGTCCCACCAATTGGTTATTATTATCTTTACCTTCTCACTCTAGTTTTCTTGGCCCACAACATTAATTTCAATACAATATGTCCATAAATTAATAGTTTCTCTTTCCTTCTATGATCCACATACCTACTTCTCCTAAAACTGTGTCCATAAAAGTGGGTAAACTAATAAAAACCACAGAGAGTATTTAACAAAATCTTACAGTGGAAGAATTTCTGTTTGGTAAGTTAAAATATGAATGTATTGGCTGATATGTCGCATATTGGCTGAAATTTAAAACCATGACTTCGCTGCATTTATGCAGAGTTTTCTTTTTCTTCAGCTGCATACCCCATGATACAGTAAAGAATGGTAATTTTACAAGTCTTTATATTTGGCATGCAGATCCTTGGAAGGGAAGGTGTGTATTATTTTCATGAAATGATAACAGAAATGATCAAGTGGGGGTTTGAAGAGGGGAAAACACTGTTTGGCTTTGGCTATGATTTTCGGCAAAGTAATAGGTATATTTTATGCTCTACTGCAGTCTGCCTGTTCTTTTGTTTTCATTGTCTATATTGTAGTATTCTGATCTACATAGGTGTCTTATTCTTGAGTGGATAAGTTGGTGTGTGACTCTAGTTACTGTCTAAATTCTATTTTGACAGATGTGTCTCTGTCAACCATGACGTCTCTTGTTCTTTATTATTTTTGCTTATGATTTAGTTGAGTCATGATCAACTTAATCTAATAGTACAGGTTGGTGAATCCTTGTGCCATAAGAAAACGGGAAATAGTCATATAGATTCTAGAAAACAGAATAATCACCTTGATCAGTGTACAAGCATATGGACCCTTCCCTAGAGTTAGTTGCATAACTGGTTGAGTTAGCTAATCGCTCTTGTTTCTAAGGTGATTAGTCATCAGGTCGTGTCATCTACATTTTTTATTTTTTTTGATATTTTAGTACAATCTGCTCTTTAGTGTAATGCTTTGCTGTCAACAATCTTGCTCGTGAGCAAGACAATTGTCCTTAAGATAGCACAAACTGTTGTTAGGACCAATATTTTTCTGATCTGTAAATATAGTAGTAAAATACCTGTTCCATAAAGTTGAGACTGTAGTAATACGAAATTAAGTAAGGTGTTAAGAGTTAAGAATAACATGGAGAAGGTCCTTTTGGGGGTTGCTTTGTTTCTTGTTGTGTTCTTTTTATTTATTTATTTTTTCACATGAAATTCTTGTTATCTCTGGTTGGACTGGAATGCGCTAATATTCGTTGAGTGTTCTATATTATCAAATTTTCTATGTGGGCTATTTTAGTTCCTGGCTTGCTTGTGGGGTATGATTGTAGTCGGTTGTTAATTGGCGATAAAATTGAACGTGGCTTGAAGGGGCTTTTGATGTAAATTATTGCCCACTTCACTTACGTTGTGAAACAAACATAACTTAATGAAGAATAGTGTTTGGGATAGATATGAATACAAGCTAAAAGAACCACTCTTAAAGCAAAGTATTCGGGTTTTAGTTAAGGAAGTGAATCACTCTGAACCTAATCTAAAAGGGGTTTTAATTAACAAAATAAGCGAATCACTCCCAAATCTTGTTAATTGGATTGAATTGTTGTAGTTTTACTTTACCTCCCAAGATATTTGTGCAAGCTAGAATGAAAACACCGAGTTTTTAGTCTTTAAACACAACGGTTTATAACAATGTTTTTCAACTTCAAAATATGCCTTTCATTGATAATCAAGCTTATATATATATATATATATATATATATATATATATATATATATATATATATATTATATATATATATATATATATATATAGTACACGAGTTAAAAGACTTAATGCATCAGCAACTAAGGCCTTGTTTGGTTGTATATAGGAAGTCATACTTCCTAGGAAGTTATTTTTTCCATGTATTTGAAATTCCTAGGAAGTGTAAAATTGTGTTTGGTTGATAATGGGAAGTGGAACTTCCTATGGGAAGCTCTACTTACCTAGGAGGACTAGGTAAGTAACTTCCTCCATTTTGGAGGAAGTAGAACTTCCTAGGAAGTGCAAATTCCTATGGTTTTGCCAACCAAACAACTTCATATACTTCTACTTCTTAGGAATTTGCACTTCCCATGATTTGTTTTGTCAACCAAACAAGGCCTAAGTCTTACACACTAAGGAAATAAACAAAGCAAAGAAAATACAGAATATCTCCTAAAAACCGGCTAAAATCAGCACACCTCCTACTTTCTGCTTCCACCTCTTTATTGGACGAAATATTAAAGAAGGGAACCTATAGGGACCTTTCCTATACATGAAGAAATCTCCAACCAAGACAAGAAATCATTGAAATACTGCAAAAATCGTCCTCCCCAGATCCGAAAGAAAAGGACCTGCAAACTCGCCTGTGCTGGCGTCGTTGGTGCTAGGCAAATGGGAAGCTTTCCTAGCTAGGATGGAAAGCTTGGAATTGGCTCAAATTCAGCAAGTTAAGTACCTCTATTACTAAGCTGGGAGCTTAATACACCTTGCTTTACACGTCCCAAAATACTTCCATACTAAGCTGAATACAACCGGTTTTACAAAACCGTAAAGTACAAAAACTGTTTTAAGAGCTAGGTAACTAATGAACATAATTAGTGAAAGTATTAAAGTAAAGCATGTTTAGGACTTAATTAACACTAATTAACATTAAGCATCTCGAGCAACCACCTCACTAACACCCATGGGAAGCTGCTTGCTTTGACTCACTTAGCTTCTCTCCTTCATTGCTTAATACGAGCACACTAGCACTAATCTTTAGGCCATGGATCTCTCCCTTGTTGAGATTAAGATTAGTACTTAGCAACACCTTGTGATGAATTGACATCTTTAGGACAGATTAAAGAATAATATTATGGACTTAAATGGAACTTAATTAATAATTTTCTGAAAAAGAGTAAAATAGAGATAGTGTTTACAAGCTTTCGAGAGGCTTGCTCTCTCCCAAAAGAACTCTTAAAAGTTCACCCAAAATACTACTCAATATTCAACATGATTTCTCTCTCCCTATTCCATTCTACTTATAGAGATATTTTCCCCTAACTACCGAGCTTATTCTACAAGCTATTACTAAAACTAACTAATTTTGCAATACCAAAAATACCCCGCTCCCTAGGTTGATTCATTACACACCTCTTGATTTGCATCTGATTTCACATCAGGCTTTTGCAATGATTTTCGTCAAGGACTTTTGCTATGCTTATTTGCTACTCCATCTCTAATAAACTTCAAATCTACCTTTTTGCGATGTGCCACAAATAAACTTCACATTTCTATATCAAGTAAATTTGAAGTTTTCTTTATCACTTTTCTTTTGTTCTCTTTCTGTTCTGCCACTCCTTTCTCTCTCTCCATCCCCGCACTTTGTATTATTGTTTCGACTTGTTTTCAATCCGTCATCTTTAATGCAAAAGCTAAACAAGGGGCAGTAATAAGAGCTGCCACCCTTACTGACTCAGAAGGCATTTTTAGCGTTTGGGATTGTGCTCATGCTAAAATCTTCTAGAGAAAAAAGAATGGGAAACTGTGCTTGAGCCTTTGTAGTTTGTACTCTTGTGACTTCTAGAAACAGTGATTGAAAAGGTTATGTTATTTTTTGTGGGATTGTTTTGATATGTTGATAAGTTTGATCAATGTTAATGTTATGTTTCTAGGTTGATAAGTTGGTTATGTTGCAAGAGTGATGCAGTTGAATACTATGCATGAATTTTTTTTTCTCTGAAACTTTATCTGTTCTTATTTAATGTCTGATAAGATCTTTTTTTCTCTTTCCTTCTGGTTCACTTTCCACTCGTACAACCTCAGATTGCAGGAAACAATGGAGCGTTTTGCTGCAAAGTTGGAGTCAATTTACACTGCATCAGGCGGAAAAAGAATAAACATAATTAGCCATTCTATGGGTGGCATTCTTGTTAAATGTTTCATGTCCCTGCATGGCGATGTGAGCACTCTTGCTTTCTCTGGTTTAATTGCTAATACAATGTTGTTGTGTAGTTAATTGAAGAGGCATGTTCTGTAAATTCATGTAGGTGTTTGAGAAGTATGTGAAGAATTGGATAGCAATTGCTGCTCCATTTCAAGGCAAGTGTTCCTGGCCCGTGATTTGGCTTGCTTATGATCCAAATTCTTTATATAATACATTGTCTAGTCAAGCCTTGTCAAATGAGACTAAACTTGGTTCCCTCCACCTCTTTTCCCGTTTTCTGGGCAGAACTGATAGTTATGCACGTTTCTTGCTGCTCTAGAATTAGGAATTTTAGATTTTGACAACTCTTGACTTCATTGTGCTTTTTTCCTAATTGCTAATCAAATTCGTTACAATCAGTTTACAAGATTTCGTGTATTAGTTTTTGACAACTTCTCAATTCTACATTATCTTGCCTCATTGAAATGTCTAAAACCAGTGTTATTGTCTGGAGTTCTGTAGGAGGGGGAGGGCTTAATGTAGAATCCTGAAAGACATAGGAGCCATAATAGAATGACCCAAATTTCTTTCTAAATCTTTGCATCACTGATCCCAAAATCACTTTTTTGATGACTATTGAATCTGAAGAAACCCTTAAAATGTAAATGGTATTGTGGACTTGCTTCGGAAACTTTAGTGAATCAATTTCCTTTTCACCCATTCTTCTGACCGTGGCTTTCAGAAATGCCTCCAGCCACATTAGTAACCTTGACAGTTTGTTTGTTTGACCAACTTTTGAATGACTTGACTGTTAAAATAGACAATCTGGCATGTCGTACAATCGACCTTAATTGCATCAACACAAAGTTTTTCATGTTAACATGTAAGGTCATAAACAATATGGACTCTAGAAGAAAGAATATGTCCTTGACATGACCATCGTATGCAGAATTGGAATAGAATTGATACAACTTTTTGCTTCAAACTGACAGGTGCTCCTGGATATGTCACTTCTGCAATGTTGAATGGTTGTTCATTTGTTGAGGGATGGGAGCAGAACTTCTTCATATCCAAATGGAGCATGCACCAGCTGGTATATTACTTATTCTTGCCTTTTCTTTTCTTCTATTTTTTTTTTTGTTTTTCTTTTGTGCTTTTCTGTATTGTGTTTGCGGCGTTCACCGTAGCAGTTTCGTTCAACGAAGGAGCAGCAGTGGTATTGTCAGTTCGGCCTGGAAGAAAGAGGGAGGGGGGGGGGGGATGGCATGTTGTAATTCTTTACTGTGTCTTTAGCATTATGAGCTAGCAGCATTATGATTTCTCTCGGATTAATATTAACATTAACATGATTGCTGGAGTGAAATACTTTGTTTCTTATTTGATGTGCCATATTGACTGGCCACACTTGCTGATGTACAACTTTGACCATCAATATCCTCATTTATACTGACTAGCCACACTTGCTCTAGTGAAAATAATGACATATTTCTTTAAAAATTAGTAATTATATTTGGTCAAAGTTGATACAAATAGTGTAGAAAAAGTCAATGTGATGCATCTATTAAATATCGGAGGAAGTATATTTCTGTTGTTTTTTCTCATTTTTTAATCTTTGTAAAGAGTTTTATTACTTCTATTTACTTTTTAGAAGGGCATGGATTCTTTACCCGATACTTCAATTTGCAAAGATTCTGAAATTTCATGGCGGTGTCCTTGCACCCGTGTTCAATTCTTGGACTAGGTCCTCGTGTCCGAAATTTTGAGTCCCAACGTGTCGTAAGGGATATGTATCAGTACCTGACGCTTGCATCTGACTAACGTAAGTGAAAGCTCAAGGATGTCATGATTTTTCCTTATCGCTCTGAGCCCTTGACTCCCCTCTTGTATGACTTGTTGCTAGTTGTTGGCTGCTCTGACCTCTCCTGCATTCCTTGTGTATTGTCAGTTGATGTTTTATAATTGATGGTTGTCAATTTTCAGCTTGTTGAATGCCCTTCAATCTATGAATTGATGGCTTGTCCCAAATTTCATTGGCAAGATCCCCCACGTCTTGAAATTTGGAGGAAGAAGCATGATGGTGATGGGAACTCCCTTATAATGTTGGACTCATATACTCCAGAGGAAAGTATAACTATCTTTGAGAAGTCTCTATCAAGAAATACGGTTAGTGGTGGCGTGACTTGAATTGTAACCTAAAATCATCTATGCAAACTTGTGCTTCGATATAGAATTTTCTGACTCTAGTTTCTTAACAGGTTGACTATGTAGGTGGCAGTATGCCTCTTCCATTCAACATGGACATACTAAGTTGGGCTAGTGAAACTAAGGAGATATTATCTTGTGCAAGGGTTCCTCCAAAAGTCAAATTTTATAATATCTATGGAACCAGTCTTGATACTCCTCACAGCGTTTGGTATGATATATCAATTTTGCTCTGCTCATTCAATTTGTGCCTCCTTATACTGTAACTTATGAAGCTGTATACTTTCTGGTAGCTCTATTGGATTTGGCCTGTTCATTTAGGATCCACCTAATTGTTTCATTATTCCAATTGGTCTTACTGTTATATTGATGTACTGCAGCTATGGCAGTGAGGACTCACCTGTTACGGATCTAGAACAGCTGAGATATAATCAGGTATTATCTTTGTTTTAATGCTTATCATGAATCTTTCTTGAAAGCTATGTGCATGAACTATGAACTTGCAAACACAGTAGTATCTGCATCATTGTTTACTCCTATCGATTTGCTGTGGGGTATGTTCGTCGCATAAGTACCTTTGGTCATTGTTACTAGTGATTTATTTCAATGGATCACAATTCACTGGACCAAGACCTTGTTTGGGTTGCTTCCTCATTCCTGCACTTTAGGGTATAATAATTGATTCTCATGATTGATGCAATAGTTTCTGTAGGGTGCTACTGCTACCCTAAGCAATCCTTTACAGTCGTCTCTTCTCTATTACATAATAGCATGTTGTTTTTTGTGACTAGTCTCTGGCACACACACGCACATATATCCATGAATGGTGAGACACTGACTAAAGTTTTATTTTATAATAAGGGATACATCAATGTATTTTTTTGAATGCTTCATACTCTGACTGTATCAGAGATAAATGTTTGTTCTTTACATGTGTAACAACCTGCCCTTCCGAGCTACTTCTGGATCATACTAAACATTCACAAATCTCAATTATCATATAATTAACCTCGAATCTAGATTTATTTGCTGTGGAACATAACCTTTTATCCGATCCCGGACCTATGGGTCATGGTCCCACAACAACCCAAAATATAAATACAATTACATCAAATGATTAAACCGAATCTCTGAAATAATACTTTAATACACCATAAGAAATTTTCACAATTAAACTATATAATCTCCACCAAGCTCATCCGAGAATCATCTCTTATAACACTTATTATCTTTTAACAACACCAGCTTCAGCATTTCCCGCTAAAATCACTAACATTGAACGAAGCCCCAACCAGGCAATTTCCAAGAACAAAATCAGCAAAATAAAGTACAAAATGTCAACCATAAATTCTTCTGCGTGGCTTAAAACATATTTGAGTTCCCGCTTAAAACAGCCAGCTAAAACTAGTGCGTAATAAGAAACTATCTAAACATGTAAACCTTTACATTTCACAAATCACAATACTTAAAACCAAACCACGAAAATATATCTTTCCGTCAGATAAATCGAAGGTTACAAGTGCATCTAACATGGTCTTCCAAAAACAAAATTAGAACTTAACGTAATCTAAAATGTAACTTACTCGAAAGCGTAACTTCATATAATCAGATTTTAGGGTCAAAGTAATATTCTTTTTTAATAAATGACAAACAAGCTAGTACCAAAGGAAACATAATCTTCTTTCTGAGTTCTTAAGTGTTAAATATAATTTCATATGACTAAGACATAAACTACAGAATCTCTAAAAAAGGCCATAAAATACAAAACAAATACAGAGATACTTCTCATTAGATGTCAAAAATGCAAACGTAATATACCAAATGTAAATGATTTCGGTAAATTATCTCGTTATATTAGTATCATTAATAAACATAACTCAAATATTCCTCAATACTTAACATAAAACATAGTTAACTTAGGGAAGGAAAACGAATGAAGAGGCTAAGCCACGTCTCGAAACTTTTTAGGGACATCTCCACACCTTTCTTATACTATGCTCGCAAGACTTTTAGGTCATGACTCAACGCAAAGGAGCAATACCCGCTCCGGAGCACATAATGAGCGATACCCGCGCTATGAATGTTGTTCGTCAGTTCTTCAGCACCTACTTCCCTTATAAAACAGAACCTAATTATAATACTTAATTCTTAATTTTCACAAAGTCATACTTTTTGAAATCATAATACTAGTATATCATTGTTGCTTACCATTTTGATATCGAAATCCCATAAAGGTTACCACAAATAATAACTATCATGAGTAAACTACTTCCAAGCAAAATATGTAATCTGATTTATTTCCAACATAATTCCTCGACTTTATAAATATAAGAATACCTCATAGCTCATATTGATATAAAGGGAGTGGGGACCATCCCTCCCCCACCCACCCCAACAGCCAAACCCCTTCCCCACCCCTCCCTCTCCCATCCACCCCATCCCAGCCCCCACCCCTCCCTCTCCCCTCCACTCCACCGTCGCAGCCCCTCCCCCACCCCTCCCGTCGATTTCCCCCTCCCCTTTCACCACCGCATCCCCTCCCCACCCACACGGTACACCTTTGCTCTAGAAAACTCTTGCCCCCTTCCACCCCTCTCGTGTTCTCTCCACCATTTCGAGCGCCAAATTCGTCAACCACCACAATCTCCACCTCCTACACGACAATACGAAGCCCCCATTTCAGAAAACCTAAAATCAAAACCCCCAAATTCAGAGAACCATAAATAAACCCCCCAAATTCATAAATCCCTTAATTGAAAAACCCCCAAATTGAGAAAACACTAAGTCGATTTGTTTTGGGTTTCAAATTCTTTGTTTTCGAATTTTTGTGGATTTGTGTTTTTGTATTTATTGAGAATTGGTGAGGGTAGGTTGTTTATTCGGCGAGAATTTGCTGGTTTTGGTGTAGGTTGTTTATTCGGTGAATTAGAGGGGCTGCTCAGCTGCTGCGGTGGAAGGGAAGGGGGAAATCGATGGGGAAGGGGGGGAGGGGTTGCGGCGGTGGAGTGGAGTGTTGGGGGTTGGGGGTTGGGCTGTGGTGGAGGGAAGAGGGAAGGGGTGGTGGAAGGGGTTGGGATGTTGGGGGGGTGGGGGAGGGGTGGTGGAAGAGAGAGGGGAGGTTTAATTAATTGAGATTAGTATATAATGAGATTAAATTAAGTAGGTTTTATTTGGGTTAAATGTTATAAGTAAGGGTAAATTGGTAATTTTGCAGCGTAAAACTTTCCATTTTGGGGTAGAAAAAAAAGTGTAGCATGTATTTTGCACCATTCCATTTAAGGAAATTGTAACATGTAAAAGAACAGGGAAGTATTTCTTGTAAACAAAGTATCCTATACTTGTAATCAAAATTCTTATTCCAATCGAATCAAATAGCAGGCATCAGATTTATTGGAATCAAGTATATATATTTAAAAAAATACGTGACTTGTCCATAAACTTATTTAAATTCCGAAAATCGGAGTGAAATGCGTAGCTTGATATTTTTTATTTTCTTTTTGATCAAAATACCTAATTAGGAAGCTTCAAATGATACTAGAACATGCCCAGATTGATTCTGAAATTTGAGTTTAAAAATCAAGGGACGTGATGTAAGTCTAAATACACCCTCCAAAGTGTTGGATGATGAATCTAAACTTTAGGAACGTAGAACACTCACAAGATCACAAAGAAACACTCGAAACCAAGGATAGGACCAAATCACAAGGGCAAACTCAATGATTTGGGGTTTTAGGCTAGAGGTAAGACCCACTCTAACCTCTCCTAAGCTTATCAATCAAGAACTCACACAAAGTGATAACGGTAAGTTTTCACTTGAGACACACTTAAAGTTAAACTTGAAAACACAAGGTTCTTTTTTATAATTCACACAGCTGATTTTCATTGATCATTAGCTCTCCTTATATAGGCTTAGGAGGAGCAAAACACAAAAAACTTCCTCATAACCCTAGTAAACCATTTACCAAAAATCAGGTTAAGAAGCATGCTCCTTGAATCATGCCCCTCTCCTAATCATGGATTACATTCAGCACAATCAAACCCTAAGATGATGTATTTACACGCCTATCATCAGCCCAAAAAACCCTGTCCTAATCATGGATTACCTTATGATTAATCTCATGGTTTGTTACAACTCAAAAATAACAAAAACAAATAGAAATCCAAACAGAGCCTGTTCTTTCTTTACAACCATGCTTGAAACCCAAACAGAATTTCGGCTCTTCAAATGATGACGCATGTCTCTCTTTCAATCCAGCATCCATGTTAAACAATCTTGAAGTCTTTTCTTCAAGATTCACATTCATATTTGATTATTAGACTTCTTAGTTTAGTAATCATATCACTACTTAAATCAGATTAATAACTTAAAATAATTATAGAACTTAATTAATTACTAATTTGCTCGAATTACAATCTAATTAACTTACAACTTAAATTAATATAAAAAAAAACAGCATATACAATATTAAAACTAATATAATATATATTATACATATTAGGTTTTAATACCGCTAAACTCACTGGCAACCGAGTTTCGGCGACCGATTTTCGGCAACGACGCACAAGGGTCTCATAGCCTCGACGATGTTCGTTCGCACACTCGTCCGCATAGCGTCGCGCACACACACCCGCACAAACTCCTCGCGACTTCGCACAGCAGCGTCGCACAACCTCGCTCACCCTTCGCACCACTTCGCTCGTAAGCCAACCT